>NC_132938.1:75726848-76029878 GCF_034638445.1 Ciconia boyciana | reverse complement strand
TTTTCACCTGCGAACAGCTATACTGATATAGGAGAAATATTTAAGGAGAAGACTTCTAGTAGTTCTGGTTCTTTTGAAGGCCAGATATCTCCACCTGTAAAAGATCAACCACAGTAAGAATCATTTTTTATTAAGATGGAATTTAGAGCTGCCTTATATGTTAAATGCATGATTTTTTCTGCAACTAAGCTGTAGTAAGTGCCCAGAGTCTCCACACTTGTAGCCTGAATACCAAACAGGAGAGGGTGATAGCTGATGCTGTTGCTATGTAGAGGTTTACCTCCCCACTGTCCCTATCTTAAAGTTCATTGATGCAGTGCATCAGCTAGCTAGACTGTAGCTTTTATTTATCCTGGTGACACTCTATTATTGACTTATTTCCATATGCAGCAAGCTGAGTATTTCTTTCCCCACAGTAACTGTAGTAGTGAGCCTTGCTAATTCTTTGTAGAAGAGACCTAGATTAGGATAGAAGGCATTCAGAGTTTGACTACCAACGTTTTTACTTGCTGCTCTGGCTTTTTTTTTTTCCTGTTCATCTTTAACTATGCCTTATGCTTAGACAAGATAAAGGAAAAAAAAAAAAACAAATTAAGTATAAGATTAGGTGATGGATTATAACACTGGTGTACCAGAAAGGAAAATAACACTCAAAAATAATTACCTGAAACTTAGTTCTGCCTTAATTGTAGTTTCTGTGTGAAAATCCTGGCCTCTTTTCATACATTGATGGACTTTCCCAGCTCATACAAACCAACTCCGGTGTCAAATCTACCAGTGATGCTAGGATGCTTTCTGTGTTGTTGGAGGCCTCATGTTTACCTTCTGTGCACTGCTATGCAACAAGAGCCCTTCTTTGTGATCAACTTAATCTGTCTGTGCTCAGAAGCTTGCTTTGTTTTTTCCATCAGCAGAATATCAAAGAACACTTTCCTGTTTTAAGGACTATTGCATATCTTGGTTCTTGCATTTCTCTCTGCATTAAGAGTGGCAACTTTGTGTGATGGTTTCATATGTTTTTCCTTTTGCATATCAGTTCAGGGAAAATGCAAATGAGTGCTTTGCCCTGTAGAAAAAGTAAATGGACTAAGAGGTTTTTCTTGACTAGTCACGAGCGTTTGACGTAAGCCTCTGTTCAGCAAGTTCAATAAGCATGTGCATTCTTTCTAGTTTGAATCAAAAAATAAATTATTTATACAAATGTTAACATAATGCTTACTTGTATTCCCCATGACTTCATAAAGACATGCCATATGTAAATGTGACAGAATATTAATAGGAGTGTGGGGATTAACTGAATGATTACTTCCTTTTTTAAATGGTTGATTATAGGAAAGCCTCTTCCATCTACAGTTTTTTGTGATAACTGAGTCCTTGCCAATGCTGAAGTAGTGATCATCAAAAAAAGAAAGTACAGATGGGTACAGGCTATGGAGACAAAAAACCTTACAGGAGCTTAGTGTGAATTTACAAGAGATCAGTGATTATGCAGTAACTGGTTTGTGTGTATTCTTTATTCAACATGTGGATTAGAGCTCGAATTCACCTGTGACTACACATATGTCATTGACTAAAAAGCTGGTAAAAAAAAATCTTTCTTTGGGATTTACTATATTTTATATAAACTCAAATTATTTTAGGTGATAAGATTGCCTATGTATTTCAGCTGCATATTTGTTATGCTGAATGAGATCTGCTGGAGTCAAGGGCATCATCCCTGTGTCTTTTCTGAGGTTGTTTCCTATACTGTGAATTAAGAACTAGATGTAAGAACAGGCACTGCTGGCAGCATTATCAATGGCTCTTCTTGTTCATATATGTCAGTTCCAAGAGTCTACTAGTGAGCGCTAGCAGGCTTAAATTTGTGCTAAAAATTAGTAATAACTTTTCATTCTATTTGGAAACGTTATTTTATTTTTTATGCTTTACCCAATGAACATGTTCCATGCTGTCTAGAGCTGCAAAATGCCACTGCCATTTCTTAAATGTTCTAGAAGTGTTGTGGTTTCTGCAGATGTAACGTTGTAACTTTTGTTGTGTGAGTGTCTTTGATGTAATCTTGATTACATGTGTCACACTTACTTTGCAGCTCAAATTATCTCTGCCCAATGAAGCCCCAGGTTGGTTTGTTAGAGCAGAAGTCCCAGGCTGAAACAATGCAGCAGTGGCTTGGAAGCATGCAAACAAACGGTGTGTTACTAATCAGTTGTATATTTTTGCACTCAAGTTGGAGTAGTGACTTGTAACTGTTTCTGTGGTTTTTGTATATTTTATTTCTTTAAACTTGTGGCAGAAGGGATATCTGGTCAAGTAACTGTGATACTGGAGTATAATGCTGGCATCTGAAATAACAGCGATTGGATGTTTAACAGAGGCTACTGCAGACAGACTTTTTTTTTTTCTGAATGAAAAGCATGGGAGACCCTAAACTGACTTGTCACTGCACAAAATTGACACAGATATTGAAAGAGGCAAAATGATTTCCAGCATTGCTAATCTGTAGAATCATTCCTAAGCAAGAAATACCCCATGGAAAACATTGTTTTGTTCTCTCTTTTGGACTAAGCTGTAACACTTTAGTTTTCTGAGGTAGGAATTAAGTTCAGAAGGTTTTGTAGTTAGTGTTCCTCCTGAGCTGTTGCGTTGGTATAGCAAACTGTAGGTAACTACTTTCATAAGAGTGAATAAATTGTACATTGAATTCGAATACTTAGCTTCCTAAAATGAGGTCATTCTCCTCTTCTAGTATTTTAGCAAAAAAAAAAAAGGGCAAAAAGAGAGGAAAACACAGTTCTAGAACCTGCCACACACGTGTAGGTATAAATACATGACAAAAGATTGGCAGGTGACTCAAAAGCCCTGTTAATTTAGTTGTGCAAATATGCCTTAAGAGAAAATGGGACCTTGGTGAATGAGAAAGATAATGAGGCTGCAGAAGGAGGGGTGGAGGAAAGGACAAAAGACACAGAAGGGAAGGAGGTGTTCTTTGTCATGCATCATATTACATCATTTACAAATAGTGTAATTTAATCATAAAACTAAATCACAAATCCATTCTGGCCTTTTTTGTTTTGATATTACTGGACTCCTTCCCTTCCTGTCTACAGGGAATTGGAATCGTATGACATATGGTCTGAATAATCCTATGTAATTTTTGGTCCCTTCTCAACTGTTCTGCAATATGGCAGGAGGAGTGCAATACTTGTTTGGGTGAGGCAAAAGTTGGTCAAGGGCTTAGATATCAAAACTAGGGAAGCAGTTATAGGAAGTTAAAATATAAAAATAGGTTTTTGTCTTTTAACAAGCGACTGGAAATAAAGGGATTTTGGAGTGTGCATTTAACACCTTGAGTACTAAAACCTCTGGTTGATGCTAAAACACTAGTTAGTTAAGCTGAAACTTAAATGAAACTTGGTACTAGTGGTTATCTGAATGGCAAGTAAACTGTTTCAACAGATTAATTCTTGTAAATTAATTCTGGTTTCATATCTATCTGAAATCTTAGTATTTTGTTTATAAATGGTTTTGCAAAATGATTTGATATATGTTAAGAATGAAGGCCATCATAACTGAAATCTAGTAACAGCATATTTTAAGTAGCACTGGAATTTTGTTAGCATTGGTATTGATTGGTACTAAAGTCATAGTCTAACGGTTTGGACTGAGATTAAAGAAATCCCATTCTCCACTTAAAAGAAGCCTTCTGAGATGATATTTTGGAAAGCTTTTAAAAACATAATAGCATTTTTTTTCTTTGTACTGTAACTTTTTGAATCTCCTATATACCTTTATGATGATTTCAGTTCCGCTGAGACCACTTGCAGACCTAACTGGCAACAGTAATGCGCACGGAGATTTTCGGTATCGTCTGGATGTGCAGCAAGATGGATCAAGAAATGCATGGAACACCTTAAAAGATATAAGGAATCATGATGTGTCCGTTGACTGTCCGCATTCTTTAAACCAGAGAAACCCAAAGAAATACATCCCTGGAGTTCTCTGCAAATCTGAGAAAATTCAACCATCTTCGACATGTGGCCTTTGGCCAGCTTCAGAACAAAACCAAACGTGGGGCAAAGAACCACCAGCACATCAGAAACCTACACTGCGAAGTATAGTATCACCTCTGAATGCTCACAGGCTAAAACCAATCAGGCAAAAAACAAAAAATGCAGTGGTATGTATCAGTTCTTAAAACAGAAACAAATTAAGTATTAAATATAGTGTGACTGTCTCTTAAAAATCACTTGGCAAACTAAAGCATTTGTTTTTATAAAACTTAATCTATAATAACTTCAAGTTATATTAGTAAGATGCATCTTAGTTTTTGTATATGGAATACTGTAACCCTGTGGTCACTTCCTGCAAATAGTGACATGGCATTGCTTTTAGCTTACAAGCAAAGAAACTGTACCTACACGTAACAAGTATTACATGCATATATACTTCCTACTATTCTAAAACTCTGTACTGCTTAGCTGTACAAGTTGTGTTTTAAGCTTTCAACATTAGGAATTTAACTATGTCAAACACATCAAACACTTTTACAGATTAGATAAACAACTGGATTAGAAATGAAAATAGTATTGCTCTCAAGTGAAAACTTGAATCTTTTTCCTATACTGCTGCTTTTTCCCTGTCTTGTGGGTGGGAAAGCAAAACAAATTCCATTAATCTTACTGATCACATAAATTTTCTGGTTGGTTTGTTTCTGATATCACCCTTTTGCCTCTTGATCCATTTCTTAGTCTTGCTCATCCTGTCGTGTCTCCCCCTGCCTCCCAATTTGGTTTTTAAAAAAGAACATAATAGAGCTGACCTGTCTTTGTTTGATTTACCACTTAAGAAGCCACACCCTCACTGACCAGGTTTATAACCTTCAGTCATGTTGAAGTGTTCTGTTTTAATAGCACTAATAGCAAAAGCTATTAAAGGAAGCATTTGTAAGTTTGCAGTGCCTTTGAGGAAGAAGAAAACCCTTTTTTTTAAAGCATTTGTGGAAAGAAGTGCTTTCTTATTTTGCCAGAAAGTAAAGGGTTTTTTGTTTAACTTGTATATTTAATATATTTTAGGTGAGCATTCTAGAGACTGGGGAAGTGTGTATGGAGTTTCTAAAAGAACACCATTCACAAGAACTTGTGAAAGAAGTTCTCAGAATATCTTGTGATGGAAATGTGGTGAGTATGTTTTCAATTTCTTCACTGTTGTGTAAAGGGCTTAGAGTATTCTGTTCTTTCAGAGGTTTTTTAAATTTTCATTTAAGTGATTATTTGTTTGGAAATGCAATGGTTACATATGCACAGCTGTAAACTTCCCCCTGCCCTTAGTACAGCCATACAAATATAGGTAGCAAGTGATTATTTCAGAGCAAAATTGGACTTGACTTTTGGAACAGGTGAACTATTGTTGAAAAACTGCTGCTGTTAAATAATTACTTAGAGGAATAGAGTGTTCATGGTAAATTACAGTAATTAAACTGTGACTTATTTCCATACCTGTTAAAAGTAGGGAGTGCTGTAATAAGTTGCAACTGTAAACACATTTTTCCCCCTTTTTGTAGATTGCAGTTTATCATCCAAATGAAGGAAGAGGTTTCCTTCTTGATGACAGACCTCCTGCTCCCCCTGAAGACATCTGTATGTATGACTTTGACAACTTGCCAGGTAACCTGAAATTTATTTTAAAATTATGATGATTAATGTGATTAAGTGAATCTTGTTTGAGACTTTTTAGCTTTTAGCCACTACTTTTCAGATAATTGTGAAGATAAAACTCCTTTCACAATAAGATTCAAACTACAGCTGAACTGGAAACTGTATTTTGAAACTTCACAAGAAAGTGTAAACCCACAGGTTTCAATTCATTTTGTATGGAAGTTACAAGGAGTCACCTACCCCTTTACAATGTAGTGTACTAAAATTAAAGCTTTTGTAATGTTCTCCTTGTTCATATTGGAAGCTATTTAAATATGAGTGGAAGAAATATTATCAAGTCACTTTCAAAACAGCAACTTTACTTTGTGCTTCCTCATACTCATAACTTGGGGAGGAAGGGGAAAAATATATGTTTGAAAGCATTGACAGAGTATTTAATGTAGACACCTGAAGAATAAATATAAGCTAACTATAAGCTCTTAAGAGACAAGCAGACTTCTCTACTAATTAGAGATCAAAGACAGGTTTTACCTAAAGCCAGGAAGCCAGCTGGACCATGATATCTAGTTAAATGGTATATACAGCACTTTACTATGTTGTTTAGGTTCTGAGCTATGTTAATTGAAGCTATTCAAGTAAAGCTCTAGAAGATGCACGCTTTTCTAAAAGTTGGTGGAAATAAGTCAGTTTCTTGGAACATACTTCTGTAAAGTACTTAAATATTTCTCATAATCTTCAGCTATCAAATATATTTTTTAAATTACTTCTCTCCAAGCTGATGCACAGTGTTTAATCTGATGACTTTGATAAAAGTTTTTCCATTTTCTTTTTTAGAAAAGTACTGGAAAAAATACCAGTATGCAGCCAAGTTTGTGCAGTTGGTAAGAACAAAAACCCCCAAAGTGACGTTCTACACAAGATATGCCAAGTGCATGTTGATGGAAAATTCACCCACTGCAGATGTTGAAATTTGTTTTTATGATGGTATGTGTTCACTTTTGCAACTATGCAAATAGTTATATCATGTTATTAAAGCTGCACTAAAATATTGCCAAACAATGAACACTTCAGGTTGAAGAACATACTAGAAACATTTTTCTTTGCCACTCTGCCTTTATTCTAGCACTTGCAGATCACTTTATTCATTAGTTCCTTACTGATACATTCTTCAGGGAGTAAATGTTGCAAAAGTGTTATTTAAATTACGCCTTGTTTTTATTCATGAGCTCTTCTTTGCATCTACATTTGATAGTTAACCTACTTAGTGAAAGGTGTGTCCCTACTCCAAGCTTTCCATCGTTAACTGAGGTAATAGTATTACCAAGAACACTCACTGGAGCAAGCAATTGGCTGCCTTCTCCAACTCTGCCCTTCATAAACTAGATGCACTGATTGTTTTCTCACTGTAGACTACTGCCAACTAGTTTGATTTGCCACATGCGTGGATATACTCCAACAGAATTTATGACAAAAAAAAAGACTTAACAGCTCTGTGATGCAGTGTGGAACTGCTATTGAAAGAATGGGCATCTTTTTTAAAACTGTATTCAAATACTAATAGAGCCTACTTAATGAATTGTTGGCAATACTGTTAGAGATGTTAATCTTGTCTCAGGTTAATGTTTAAAAAGGTAGTTCTTAAAATATGTAATAAATGCATTATTCAGCCCATTTAAGTAGTGAACTTTGGCCACAGAGGGCATTCTGTTAACATCACAGTCCCAATTTAAGTGGCTTTTTATTTCTGCTAGACATGGAGCTCATGCCAGAGTGGGTTTATTCTTGCAGTAATTAAGTCAGTGAGATATGCTTTAGTAGAATAGAATGTAATGGCAGAAATCTGTATTTTATAGATGCTGGTATTTTATACAATTCGCACTAGAAATTTTTGCTTTTTTTTTTTACAGGAGCAAAGATACACAAGACAGCTGGTGTAACTCGTGTGATTGAAAAATCGGGGAAATCCTTCACTTTGAAAGGAGAAAGCGAAGCAGGTTTGAAGAAGGAAATACAAGTTTATATGGATCATGCAAATGAGGTAAACTGAACTGTTTTATATAGACCTTTTCCAGTGCAAAGCAACTTCCTGAAAATTCAGTTTCTCTTTCACAAATGTGCTTCCAATGTTGCTTTTCATATTTTTCATTACACTGATAAGGAGGGATGATGAAGTGGTTTTTTTTTTTTTTTTGGAAGAGCAAATATCAGGGTAGAGGTAACAGTAACAATGCCTCACAATGAAGACTGTTAGAGGAAATTCTTATTATTGTGTAAAGCAGGTTTGCCTGTCTGGTGAAAGGATTAAACAGAACAGATGAAGCTGCTTTATACAAGTTTAAAAACAAGACAACAAAAAAACCCACAAAAAACCAACCCCCCAGAAAAACCAAACACAAAAACCTGCCAGGTGTTTAACTGGCCTGCCTGCTATGCTTTCCATCTCTTGTTTCATGTCAACCAATTAGCAGTCACAAGAGTAATTTTTTGTCTATGAACTTAGGAAACAGTAAAAATATAGTACAAATTTCCTATTCAGTCTTCCTTGTGTTCTGTTATTTTCTGGAATAGAATTCAGGGGTCTTCCAGTTCCCTGTCTAATCCTGCTAAAAGGGGAAGAGATGTGATTATTAAGAGCATAATTACAGATGTACTGAAGTTGTGAGGGAGTCTTGCTGTATAGCTTTTTGAATTGCCTCCATGGTACGTGAGTACAGCTATCTGATATTCAGTACCATTGAAAAAAGCATTTCCTTGTGGAGGCTCACCTGCCACATGAAACATGTATGAAATAGTTACTCTGTTCTCAAATAAAAACTTTAACAAGCTCCTAATTCCAGGGACATCGTATATGCCTTGCACTGGAATCTGCTGTTTTGGAAGAAGAAAAAAGGAATGGAAGCGTTCCATTTTTTCCAATAATCGTTGGAAGGTAATGTTTTCACTTGAAAATACTTTTGCATTTGAATATTCCCACTAAGCAGCCTTATGCAGCTAATGTTTGCAGAAGCCAGGGTTGTTTAACAGAGGCTCATAGTAATTAGCAAGAAAAATATTAACTTGATAGCGTGTATGAACACCTTATTTTGGACCTGTAAAGCCTCCTTTGATACTAGGACAACATACATGTGTGGATTTAGACTAAACCAGGCTAACAGTTAGCATGTGTGTTTAAAAAAAAAAAGAAAACAAAAAAAACCCAACCAAACCAATTCTGCAGAAGACCAGTGCCATCAATGTACAGTCCATGGTAAACTGAAGGAAAAGCTACATCTCCTCACTTGTTTCTTTAGTCCCTTTTGGACAGAACTCTTCCCAGTTTGTCTCATTATTTTTCCAGAAAACCTGGCAATACTGAATCACCACAGGCTGTAGCACCTCCATTGTTGGACAATACAAACTGTTCAAAGGAAGTTATGGTGCTGGATAGAAACATAGCTGCAAGTTCTACTCCAGTTCAAACTCCAGACTGTACTCCTTCTGTAAGTATACAAGAACATGCAGTGGAGACTGCTGTCCAGTAGGAATTCAAATATTGCTGTTTTATTTAAACTAAGGGAATTACATTTGTATGGACATAGGCTTTTATTAGCCACTTATGAGCATCTTGACTAGAAATGTTAACTTAGATTTCAACTAACTTTTGATATCTGGGTTTATGGTAATCTGAAAAATCGAAATCCTCCAAAACTTTACCACAAATGACTCTTTGGAACATAGTTTGAAAATTGCTTTCTTATGTTGTACAGCAGAGTCTTCAATTTGTTTTGGAGAGCTCTGATGTGCCCTTAGGCCTGTATATCAAACGGTGGTCACAAAGGGTATTAGCACTTGAGGCTACTGTTCTGAAATAATCAAGTGTTAGTGTGTATTTAAAAAAAAAAAGTGTAAGTGTAGATATATTTATATGTATAGCCAACAAGGCTTTGTGTGCGATTTCATCTAGCTTGTTTAAAAGACCCACCAACCTTCAGTTGCTGCATCTCAGCCCTGATACAACTTCCCCAGCTCTCTGAATTATATTGGGGTCTTGGCACACTGAATTTGTATCATCTTAACTTCGTTGAATTTATGTGGGTCTACATCTCTGTTCTTTGATTGTGTAGCATATGTCCCTAGTGCAGAATCTGCCAGTTTTCACTTGACTGAAATGAACCTGGCAACAAAAATTCCTTAGGGCTTCAGTACTAGTGTTGATTTTTACACTGACTGAAGGTTACCCATCACCAGAGTTCTAACTTGAGGGTTCAGCATTCAAACTCATTGTTCACTATATAACAAACGCCTAGGTCTTTGTAAGACTTTCACTGTTTGCTTTGTCTTCTGAAGTATGTATTTCTAAGCAAAATAACACAATAGCCAGTTGCCTTTCCTTGACTCCTTTTGTCAGTTTCTTTATATTTGAACTAGGTCTGTATATCCTGAGGTACAGCGTGTTGTTTCTTTCAGGTTCCTGTAATTATCTGGATCCTGATCTCTTTCCTGACCAAGCTCTCCTATTTCAGAGGCATCCCCTGACTTGCATCTTTTTCACTGAACCCCTGAATCTTAAATACTGCTAAGCACACCACCTCATCTCTGTGACTATGGGAGGAGGTATCTGAGTAGTAGAAGTTTTATAGAAGCAGACGTGTTCCTCCTAGACAGTAGTGGTGGCATTGTCCTAAAGGCCTCCAGTGTTTGATCCTCTGTTATTCTTAATTCATCACTTTTGTCTCTCTGAACCTGTAACAGACTCTGTATGTGCTGTAGAACTAGAACTCTTCTATTAACGTTTAATATTCTAGCCATTCCAATTAATAGCAATGTCTATATTTTGTAAAACATTGGCCAAGTGGTCATCTAAATGAGGGCTATTTTATAATCTAACATGCGCTGAATGTTTTTCCTGAAGACGGACAGGGTTTTCTGACAGTCAAATAAGGAAAAATGGGGTTTAAGTAGAAAAAGTCTGCTTAAGGAAAGCAATTCCTTTGTGAGTACAGGGAAGTGGCAGAAAAACTGTCATAATACTGAGAAAGTCATATGAAATTCTGTGGGGGTTTTTATAATGTAATGCTGTTAAATGAAGCATATAGGTTAAATCTGTCTGTATAGATGAAAAGATTTAAAACAGGTGGTAATCGACCACTATAGTTGGTATATAATCAGCTGGATTAATACTAAGGCTGCTAATACTGTGCATTTCTGGCTTTTAGGTGGTGTCATACGAAAAGTCTACATTTATGACTAACACTGCTGAGACTGCATGCTCCTCTGTTCATCAAACGGAATGCAGTCCAAATTCAGCCCAACTTTTAAAATCTGTCTTTGTGAAAAATGTTGGTTGGGCTTCTCAGGTGAGAAATGAATACTGATAAAGGAGGGAAGTCTCTTCTTTTTTCCTATTAAACTTGAGGTACATATTTTTAAATCATTAACTTTAAACTTGATTTGTGAGCAATGCATTAAGTTGTGGTCTGCTACAGTTCAAATATGAAAACTGGTATGTGGAAAGATCCTTCCAAATAAGTGTCTTGGATATACCATGGTGAACTATGTAAGTACAAGAAACCAAAATAATAGTTCAGTATTTCAGTTGTCACAATTTTCCTGTGGTGGTTATTGCCTCTTTCAGTGTTTTCTGTCATTTAAATTTGACTCTAGTAAAAAACTGAAGCTGTTAAACTTCTGTCTGTTCACTAATGTAGACGTAAAGGTGTCATGACAAAGTGGTTTTAACAGATATGTACCAGATCTGTACAAGAAAAATGAATCTGCCTATACAACAGGAAAAGCTGTTTCCTTAGAGAAATTTTCCTTCTGCTTTTATGTGGGACCAGCTTTAGATTTTTAAAAAATGGTTCTCTGCAATCCAGATAAAGTAAGCTTCCTGTCCTAACAGAAAAAGTTTGCTTTATATATGTAAACTTTAGTATGTATATAGCTGTGAACTCTCACAAACGGGCCTTCTACTTTATGTTTGGTCCTATTTAAAATTTTTCTAGGAGTGGTTAAGCTAAAGGTACTTCTTTATTTAACTCTCATTGAAAAGGATGACTAAAGCTGAGTATCTGGAAACCTTAGGAAGTCTGATTCTTGAGACTGTGTGAGACTACTTACTCCAAAGTCATATACATGCAATCTTTGTTTTTAAAAGACTGACCAAGATACCTTAGTCACTTCAGCAATTCTGAAAAACTTTCAGCTTCAATTATTAGAAAAATTCTAGCTATGTAATCTTGTATTTTATGTCCTCAAACCATAACACAACTTCTCTCGTTAGCTGACCAGTGGAGCGGTATGGGTTCAGTTTAATGATGGATCCCAACTGGTAGCCCAAGCAGGTGTTTCTTCTATCACTTACACATCTCCAGATGGCCAGACAACTAGGTGAGTCTATTACTGCTGTAAAAACAGTGCAGTTTACTGTCAGTGCAAGGCTGTTACACATAAGGTAAACTTCATAGCTGCTATTCATTTTGTGTTGTAAATACTAAAACTTTGCTTTTCCATCGCTTCTCAGTTGATTAGCTTATATGAGCTTAATAAATAAAGAGAAACACCTATAGCTTTGACTGAACTCTGGATAACAAATGAATTAAAGCTGGGAATGCATCTACTTGGTCTCCAGAGTATAGCCACTATTCATGTGTAGTATTTAAAAGAGGGAGGAGGAGAAAAGTAAGGTTTTAATACTTTTTTTTTTTCCCAAGGTACTGCTAGATTAGGGAGATAACATGTCAACATTGATGCATAGACCTGAAGTGCTCAGGTGAAGTTTTGCGTATCTTTTGGACGCTGTGCAGTTCCCATACAGATATAGGCTCTCGGTAGCATGCTTCCTCTGTGCAAAGTTTGAGACAGGAATATACAGTCTGTTCAGATATTACTGCAGCTTTAAACATTGTTTAGATATTTTCTTAATCTGAAACAGTTTTTTCAGTTAAATACATATAGGGAAGGGGGGCCTAGATTTAAGCCACCAAGCTCCAACTAATGTGTCTAGATAGGCTTAAAATCTACTTGACTTAGTGGTTTGCCTATTTACAGACAGTTTTGAAATAACTATGCTGTCCTGAAATAAAACAAATTAATTCAAGCATCTAAATTTTTCTATGCTTATTTGCCTTTCTAGGTATGGAGAAAATGATAAGTTGCCAGAATACATCAAAGAGAAGCTGCACTGTCTGTCTTCCATTCTTGTCATGTTTACCAATCCAGCTGGTCCCCACTGATTAAAGCAAAGCAGGTGTCAGGACACAAGAGCTCAATAAACTCACTCACTGACTTTCAAGTGATGTGACTGATCTTACTCAGCTTATGCAGAAATTCTTCCAAAAGCTGGTAAAAAATTAGGAAGGGAAGAGTTGTTCTGTTTGTGTAGCAAATTGCTTGTAAAGTATCATACAAAACATGTTTTTCCTCAAAATGATGGATAAACTTGCTCAAGCAAAACTTTGAGCAACTTAGTTCTAGATAGCATCAACTTTTTGGAAATAATCTGAATCTGTTGTGTGTTTTTTCTTCCCCCACTGCTTACTCAGTGCCAACAATCAAGGAAAATGCATCTGTGCTGTCGAAGTGTTTGTATTTGTAAATAACTTGTATTTTTATGTCTTACAAGTAATATATGTAAATATGTATTTTATAACTTTTTTATTTTTTGTAGCAGCAGCTTTAACTTCCCTGCACAAGCATTTTATAAAAAAAAAATAAATGCAGTGGTAATTGTCCAGATCTATTTGTTTCATGTTCAAGTGATGGTTTACTGAGAGCTCTTTCCTCTAAGTATTAAGCTGAGTTTATAACAGGAGCTGATCTGGTATCTTAGGGGATCAGATGTTGGGAGTTTAGGGCTGGGTGAAGCTTGGGGAGAAACACCATAAAACTGTTGCACAAAGTTACTCCTAACTCGCTGAACTGAAAAATTGCACTGTGGTTTGTATATTCAATATTTTACCTCTGGCCTAGAGCTGACTAAAACCAGGAGCACATTCGATAGGAAAGCAAGCTACATGTACTGTAGTGACTGATTCAGTTTGTAGGAATATTAACTTTAGATACTTTTTACCTTGTCTTACACATTATGAATCACACTTAGAACAAACTGAAGTAGTGTTAACAGTAGCTTTTTTACATGTTCTGCTTCAAGTGTGCTAATGCTCCCGATGGTGCTTATATTAATACTTACACATACTCCAACTTCCTCATAAGGTAAGAGAAAGGCTTAAGTTGAGTAGAAGAGTGGGACCCAAAAATGTGTCAGTGGTGGGGAGGATGGAGAGTTTCAGAGGAGCTGAAAGTGGCTTGCACATGTGGTCTAGGTGCAATAAACTGAGCTGTAAAACCCTCAGGAAAGAGATGTTCCAATATAGCTTTTTCAAATCTGCAGGCTCAGTTTAGAGCTGAAATAGCCTTGACTTCAAGTCAGTTCTCGTTATTCATCTAGTTTCTAATAGAGACAGTTTCGATTATTTTGTCATGTCCAAATCAAGGAAGTAACTTGCAAACAAAGGATTTGGCACTAGGAACATAGTAGCACTTACGATACACAAGTAGCACTTAAACCAAAAAGCCTTAAATGATTTTCCAAGAAGAATTTTAACTGCTCTTTCAGTTGAGAAGTATACCTTCTCATGTCAGACCTTAATCAACAGATGGAATGACCACATGGTAAAGTAACTTAACTATTACAAGCCTTTGAAAAACCAAGTAGTATGCATAGCTCTTATGCAGACTAAGGTATTTTGAATATACCTGTAGAAACAAACAAATGTTTCTTAGAAGAATAATACATGTAAATACAGCTTTCTTAGAAGAAAGATTTTGTTTAATCTTAAATCAACTGCCTTTTAAAGTACCAAGTCAACCTTGATAAGACATGGGTCAGCACTGCGTGTTAAAAACTTGCATTATCAGCCACACTGATTATATGTCTGAAGTAAAGATAATCTAGTTTGATGTGCAAGCTAAACAAACAAATAGTTGAAGACAAGTCTAAGAGGGCAGAGGGCCCTCTTACCAGAGGGCAGAAAGACATAAATGCTTAGAAAGAACAATCAGCTAGCTTGTAAGAAATTATGTGACTTAAGTGCAGTTACATGACATTGCAAACCAGAATAAAAAGAAAAAAAACAGAAGCCCTACCTGTGGATACAAGAACATGTTTTGTAAGAATGAGAGGATGATAATCTGTAACAAGCAAGCCATAGCTTAAACCACAGCTGACCTAGGAAAATAAAAACAACTCTCATGGCCAAAGAATTTAAAACTGTGCTTTCTTATTTTAATCATTATGTAAACATTAATGTGCATGAGCTACCCCTTTTTAGGGATATTCTGTATTCTACAGGTATTCACTGCAGAAGAGACTTGAATCTAGTTTTATCCTTAACCCTTTAAATAAGTTACAGCTAAAATAATCCCTCCAAGTACCCAAACATTTTCTCATGCTTAAGTGGGAAATTAACTAGCCTGATGAGCAACAGTAATAAAGACCCCACAACATATATACTGTCAGCACAAACTGAGTTTGAGAACATGAAATCCTAACCACATTAGCCATTTTGGAAAACTCTTGCATGTCTCATGTCTAAAGTAACACCACTTTCTCATGACAGAAGTAACTTTTGGTTGCTGTAAATAAGCACTTCATTTTGCAGTCTGGTTTTACCACCAAAACACTGTATTTCTGGTACTATTTATTATGAATTAGCATATAAAAGAAATACTTATAAAAGCAAAGTCCTTTCCCATAGCATTTTGTGATTCTGCAGCAGAAAAGCCCCAGAGAGAATAAAACTTCTGTATTCCCTTCAGTCAGTAGTGACAAAATAATTTTTTAATTCAGTAGTCTTTTAGTGTTTGAACAATTGATTACATAGGAATACTTAATTACATTTGATAAATTCAGCAAGCATCAAATATTAGACACATGAAGCGGCAGTTACAACTCTTATACTGGAGTTACTCCAGATTATTTTTTCCCCAGTAGTATTGAAACAGATAAAACAAACCCATACAGATGAGCTTAGGCCCCATCATGAAGGAAAATTATTTCACTTTTTTAAAATAAACACTGAATGATTCAAACATTGTAAATTCCTGTTTCTCATTTGTACCACATTATCAGAAAAAACAAGTCTGCAAATAATAGTCAACACCCACGGAGCCAGTTTCCTCCTTTTTACTTCATTAACATTAACCCTGGTTGCTCAGCACAGTACATTCATTCTCACAAATGACAACGAAAGTGTAAACTATCAAGCTTAGGATTTCCTTCTTGTAGTAAAGTTAAGAAAAGCTGTGCGTAATTCAACTCTGTGTAGGTTATCTTTCTTGCTACAAAAAGGCATTCAGCAAAACGGAAGAAAAATTGCACATATGGTTCACTGTAGTTCAAGTAACAGCCACTGAGGCTGTGCTTTTCAATGGCTCTGAACCAACTTAAATACCCAAATCCCACGTAAACTGCTTGTGAAGTAAGCACCTACCTTCCTCTACAATTCTGTCACATTTAATTTGAAATCCTGGAGAAGATGTACCGATACGTAACATTTTCCAAAGTGAGGCATTTTGTATTAACCAGTGCTTACAAGCTACCAAACTGAACATCACAAGGTTCACTTAAGTAGTGATGTTTCCACACAAAGTGCATGCAGCTCAACTAATCTTGTAGTTATAGAAGAGTTACTAATCCTGATTCACAGAATCAAGATAAATATTTCTTTTACTTCTTTCTGGAAAGGATGCATGTAACCTGTGACCTTCACAGCTGCATTCAGTACACAGGGGCATCATTTAAACTGTACACACCTCAAATGTGCCATTGTATTGATCTAACTTGTTCACATCCCTTCCTCTGCTGCTAGAAAAGCAGAATACAGAAGCTCTGTTGCAGCAGGTGTAACCGTATATTAGGCTATGACCAAGTTACGTGTTCTGTCAATGCGTAAGTACAGGCCTACAGTTCTTAGCATACAGCCAACAAGGTCAGTGGTTAGATACTCCTCATTAAAAAGTAGTGATAAACTAGAGTATTTCGGGTTGGGCTTACTTTTTTTTTTTAAATACATATTTAACAATTCTCTTCTTGCATCCTTCCATATCTGACAGAAAATGCAATTAGTCTCTTGTATACTATCTCCAAGAGTAAGAGAGAGACTACAACTACTCCACAGATTAAGCTAAATGCCCAGCGTGGTCCCAGGTGAGTGTATATTTGGCTCACAAAAACAGGCCCAAGAATTCGTGCTCCACTTCCAGAGGCAGTTAACCATCCCATGTAGACACCCTACAGAAGACCAAAAGCTTATGTTAGTGATACAGGAATTATCTGGCTTGCCAATAATTCCCACCAATTATCCTAACTGGAAAATTTAGAAGCACTTAAGCAATTGCTTATCTTTCTTAACTTGTTAAGATACTGAGTACTTTGTTTCCAAGAGTACTGCTCAGCTTCTCTGAGCATTAATTCGAAGGCTCCACTGAGCTACATACTCTATAGCTTTCTAATAAAAAGGCATTCTGGCTCAAAGCATTTAGTCTCTTACAGCAAAATATAACATGGAAAAAATGAGATAAGTGGTGAAAAAGGAAGAAATTTTTTTGTTAAGCAGTAATATCAGCTTGCTATGTGTTTCACCACTGTAAAATGTCAGTAACTGGAGGTATCATAGCATTTGTAGTCTTTATATAACATACTTAGTAAGAGGAACATTATTCCGTACTGATATTCCAAATATATAATTGGTTATCACAAAAATTACTCTTTCAGAACAGTAGTAAAAGTCACAACCTTTGGGCTTAGTTGTCCTGAAATTTTCAGGCTGTTAAGATTTGCCATAAATTGTAGTACAAGCATTGCTTTCTAGTTCCTCTAGGGACTTGCCCTGGCTTTTAAAAAAGATTAGAGTTCCTGGAAACTTCTGCCCCGGTTGAAATGTACCATTATTTGGCTAATGACAAAAGGAATTTTAGCTAGATCCCTCATTCTAATAAAGAGTGTGCAAGTCCTGAAGAACAAATGAAATAAACTGTTTAGGCATCATGTTTACCTGAGGTTTTGGTCCTAGAATTTTTGAGTATAAAGTGTAGGACATGACATTACAAACTGGATAGCCCAATCCTATTAGTATGTCAGAGCTGATATACTGGGCCAAATAGATCATAGGAGTATTCAGGCACCAGGACTGTGTGACAGGGCAGCCTACGGGTTCCACTGTGTGGTTGGATGGAAGCTGCATTGCTTGCAAACTCCAGAAAGGCATGAACATTTCAGTGGAAGTTGTTCTGGGAATGGAGTTATTCTTTATTTCTGTAAAAATAAGTTATGCGTGCCATTAAGAAAAAAAACACAATAAAAAGCTTTAAAAAAACATTATGATGATAGTTTAGTATGACTTGAATTATACCTTGCCACTGGATATTTGGTAGTTTTTTCCCCCAAGGCAGTAAGATGAAGAATCCAACCAAGACAATCAGTAAGCCTCCATGGAGTATGGCACGCTCACCAGTCCTATCGAACAATGAAATTACAATTAAATATATAATTTAATTAAAGCGAAATTTATGAAGGTGCTAATGACATAGCCCATTAGTTTGTGGAAAAGATACCTGATCAAAACACCTGCAAGAAAAACTGCAAAATCACAGTAACTTAAAACCTGTTTTTCTTGTGATTCAAGGGTAAAGGACAGACAAGGAAAGGCGTTATGTTAACAGAATAAAGAACAACCACAACCATGGCTGTGTCAAAATTGGAAGTACTTCATTGTCACAGCAAACCCAAATTCATTAAGACATAAGATTTAAGTAATGCAGATTTGGCCTTGCCATAAAGCTTTTCACACTTGGCTAACAAAAGTAACAAAATTCCGATAAACTCCAAAAACTTACTTTTTAGATAGCTTTTTAACCACCATGAAAACAACAACTGATTCAATGCCAACCACACCAAGGATTATTCCATTATAAAAAACGGCTTCTTTCCTGGTCCAGGAATACATATCCATCGTCAATGGAGTAGCTATACTAAATTGACAGAACAAAATCACATTAATTAATTAATAAAAAGCTTATTCTATACAGTCGTTTCCATATATATATCGTCCCAAACATCAAACACAGTGGTATAGAAGCCTTTCCTCCTGACAACCATATCAGAAAACACAGGCTAGTTATAAACTAATTCTGTCATGCATCATTTATTAAAACTAAATCCACAGGACAAAATTCACAACTGTATTACACCAGCCACACTCTGACACATCATTAATCTATTTCTGATAGTTCATGAAAAGATGATGGAGTTAAAGCAAAGCAAGAGTACTAGAGAGAAAAAAAAAATCAGGCCCTGTCAGTATAAAAATAATAAACATTTAATACTGTTTCAGTTTTAGCAACCAACCAGTCTCTAGGAACTCAATTTTCTAAAAATAATGCAAATAAGACAGAGACATACTGTTAAAAGAAATTTTAACTACATTTTTAGCTCAAAAAACTTACAAAAATAAATCTTATATCCTCAAAGTATTTTATAAATTTAAAAAATGAAGTATACTTCAGTCTGAGGTAATGTTGTTATGTTTTACTTATTTTCTTACAGACAGAAAATTTGGGATTGAGTAACATACCTCTTTAGGTAAAAAAAGTCATGTAAAATAGTGTATTTCAGTATACAACTGCATTAACTATATCAAATAATTCTTTTAATCATTACTGAAAAAAGAGCTTCACTGGAGCTTTTGGAGCTAATCAGAATCATACTAAGAAATTACACAAAATTAAAATAAAAAGTATAGAACAAGGTACTCAACCGAAGACAGTTTTCTCTGAAGATTTTAGGTAGGCCAAGTTAAGCTACTTTTTTTTTTTTTAAACACTTAAAAAGTTGGGGATATGGGTTTGCATCCATTCAAAAGCTTTTACATTAACATTTCATATAGCACAAATTGTATGCTACATATTTTTAGTTATTACTGATCTTTAATTCATTACTCTATATCAGTATACATCAATTTGATTGCATATGGTTTTGGACTTCTATTTATGCAGAGTACAGTTAAGAAAATGAGTGCAACAGAAAAGCCTTTACATGCACACCCAGTCTAACTACATTACATGTCTAAGTATTTTGAGATAAAAAAGACAAACTTACGTTTCAAAGACAGCAAACACAAACAAGATGACAAAGAAAAGAAAATTGATTGCTACCACAGCAACATGGTCAATGGTTCCTTCTGCGTCCTGATCCAGAACACTGCTTTCTGCAACAAAACAAAAGAATAATCTAGACTGCAAACTGAGCTTTTTTTACATCACCACAAATTACAAACAGTAATGATTTCCTCACCCTGTTAAATAATTAACATGCAGGTTGGTGGGTGGCTAGGCAGTTATATTTTGACAATCTAAGTATAATGTTTTTAAATCAAAATGGAATTGTTGAAACTTCAATTCCTCTGACAATGAGGGAAAATGATTTCCAAACTGGTTGTACCATCTGTTTTTCCACCGTAATGCTGGGACTGACAAGTCCTGAGTGACAGCAAAATAAGCAAACTTCTTCAAATATCTTAACAATGGAAACCAAAACACTTTCTGTTCCTCTTGCAAGGTGAAAAGTACACAGTAGAATTCTCTGCACTACCATGGAGCCTTTGTTCCGCTAACCTGGGCATAGCATTTTCATACACAAAACACCCATGTGTGATGTGCACATACAGCTCCATGTTTAAACAGAAAACTAATACAATACTGAAACTGGTAACTTCCATAGATTTTAAAAGAGGTTTAAGATGACCTTTCATATACTTTTTATTCTTCAAGTGAAAGGGATGCTCACAATGTTTTAAAAAATGTGAACTGCGTACAAAAAGGGTATATACTGAACAGAAGCTGTTGCATTGTGTGTGGTAATTACTGTACTTTAGTCTCACCAACCAAATTTACTTATACAACATACATCTTTTAATAAGATGCCGTAAGTGAAAGCTGATATGCAATAACAATATTACTCAGCATGATACAGAACAAAAGAGTATGACTGCACAGTAGAAGTTAAGGGAGATTTTTTTATGTCCATATTCACTTAATCCTGTCTCTTGGAAGAGACAGTTCCAGGCTGAAAATCTGAAAGGATCCATAAAATTATTTTTTTTTTCTTCTTTGCTACCAGACAGCACTATGGACACATGGACACAACATGGACGTGAAGCGATTTCTGGACCAGTTAGAAAGAGATGTAGCCTATTTTCCACTTCAAGTTCCCAATGCATCAGACTTCAGAATACTTCTAAATGCTTGTATGTAATAAGAGAGTACTTCAAAATTATAATCACAGAATAAGTTTTCAAGAAAACAGGTACCTTCTTCTTCAAAATTGATACTTTTGCATTGCCGTCCCATGTCATCCACTCGATGCTCTCTAGAAATTTAGAACTGTTTTCATTAATACACATATTTATTTGATCTACTATTGAGTCAAGGTTCTATTAAAATAATTCTAAATGGCATAATCTTATATTCTAATTATTCCCAGCTCCTTTAAACATCATCTGTGTAGTCTACATTTGACTGCAATGAACACCACCATATTCAAGCAAATATTCTAGTGGGAGAATATCACATATCTGTGTGCATCTCTCCCCTCCCCTCACTGCCACCAATGGGATAATGCATAAAAATCCCCCCTTGAGATTCTTAGAAGAAAGACACAGACAGCGAGAACCCTACAGACAAGCTAACCTCATTTCTCTTTAGAGAAAAAAAACACGGGCAGAAACCATCAACATTAAAAATATATCAAGGCTAAGCTAATAATCTAACAGCTCTAACTTTTTTCATCAGTTTACACTCTAGCCATACCATCACTATGGCTAATTTACGAGCATAATGAAAAAGACATGTATGAAAGAAGGTAAAAACCCTGAAAAATAAGTAACAGTTTATAGTTTTAGCACTCCAGATTTCAGGCTTATTACTCCTCCTTCTGAGCAGCATATTATTTGTTACAAGCCACCCACTAAAATAAGGTAGAATATTTCTCTCAACTTGATTACCTGAATATGGCAAAGATGAGAATAATATTAATAACTCCTAAGAGAGCTCCAAATAAAACCGGTGCCGTATACATGTTCAGCTGAAGATGAAGTAACTTCCAGGTTACTCCTTCTTCTCCAATAAGCGTAAAACATGTCTGAAAAACTTAAAAACATAAAAACATAATAAGAAAGTCTTGAGAATTATTAAAAAAATATTAGAACACTGTCGTGGTTTAACCCCAGTTGGCAACCAAGCATCACACAGCAGCTCGCGCACCCTCCTCCCCCGGTGGGATGGGGGAAAGAATCAGGAAAAAAAGAGTAAAACCTCTGGGTTGAGATAAAGAGAGTTTAATAGGACAGCAGAGGAAGATATGATGATGATGATGATAATAATAATAAAGAATATACAAAGTAAGTGATGCACAATGCAATTGCTCACCCGCAGACCGACTCCCAGCCAGTCCCCGAGCAGCGATCGCTGCCCCCCAGCCAACTCCCCCAGTTTCTATACTGAGCATGACGCCATATGGTATGGAATAGCCCTTTGGCCAGTTGGGGTCAGCTGTCCTGGCTGTGCCCCCTCCCAGCTTCTTGTGCACTCAGCAGAGCAGGGGAAGCTGAAAAGTCCTTGACCAGTGTAAGCACTGCTTAGCAACAACTAAAACATCCCTGTGTTATCAACATTATTCTCATACTAAATCCAAAACACAGCACTGTACCAGCTACTAGGAAGAAAATTAACTCTATCCCAGCCGAAACCAGGACAAACACATATAGAATAAACATATAAAACTGAATAAGCAAAGTTGTTCTAACTGCTAAGTAAAATTTAAATACTATACCTGTCAAACCTTTTACATTTTGAGAATCTTACTCTAAACAAACTGATGGATACCAGTAGGATCTCAACTAGCTGGAAAACTACTTGGTTACATACAAATACACTGTATAAATAACAGTATGACACTTAAAGAACTGGAACTGAATTCTGAGTGTACCAATGATTAATTTTCTTGGCCACGTGCAGACAGCTGATTTACTCTTTTTCCTCTTCCTCCTACATGGAAAACCTTGGTCCTGGGACTGGACTATCCTTCATGCTAAGGGCAAGCTAGAGAGAAAAGTAGTTGTGGAGGGTTTTTTAATTAAAATTTAAATCGGTGCAGAGCAAAAGATTGTAAGATCAGGTCATTTGCTTACTACTGTTAGGAAACAGACTGAAAGTCCCTATCAAATTAGCAAAGGGAATTACCTAAACTTATACTCTAGGCAAATCACACAAAGAACGCAGGTTTTTTGTTGCTGTAGTCCCTTTAATGCTCTATCAAACAGCACTAGTAATAATCAACTGGAGAAAAAACTTTCAGCCCTAAACATTCACCTCATTGTATTGCCATACACAGAGCACTTCAGCTCTACTAATTGGATAATCTTAATCTCCAGCTATAGAAGACAAGTAATCAGTAGAGGCTGTTTAGGACAAAATTGCTGGTCTCTCTTTACAACACAAGGCAAGTCTGACGCATTTCTCCCATGAAGCAGACAGAGTATCTCAAGAGCCACAGTTACGCCTGATCTAGCAAACACCCCTTGAGCTCTTTGTTCCCTTAGCTCTCTATAATGCCTGTGCTATGTCTTAAAATTTTTGCCAATATGAAGATTTTGTGATCGTCGCTACGAGATCAGAAAGATCTGCTGGATGATGTTTCCTACAACATGTGAGGCAAGGTGAAATTTTCAGTCATTTCGGAAAGGTGGAAATGTTTGCCCGAGTACAGTAATGTTAAATTCCTTTCTCCACGAAAAAAGTGCAATTGCTCATACTATTTACTGGGTACTGGTACAAGAGAGCATCTTGGAACTTGTTTTTCCTGCAGCCAGCAATCCAAACCAGACAGTTTTAAACTGCAATTAGAATTTCTTTGGACTAGACTATTTCATTTATATTGGCATACACAAGTATATATGAGCGGATCCCATTTATTCAATTTTGATACCACTGACAAACTATGCCTTAAAATCCCCAACATACAGCTGCTGAGGATTCCTACTTCCAATGCCCAATTTCATCCTAAAAAGTATTAGAGAAGTGAGGAAAGAAGATATGCTTTACCTGGTCCTAATATGAAGCCAACTGCTTGGCAGGCACTGGTATTGGCCATGGCACTCGTTCTTTCCGTAAGAGAAGTGGCACCCGCAATATACGATCGAACTACAGCCACGTTTCCTTAAAAAAAACAAGCCCAAGAAAGTTTTCATGTAAATAATAAGTTATATTCTTAAATTATCCAGTTACATTTATTTTAGGGTTGGTTTTTTTTTCTTATTTTGCAAGAAAATAAAACCCAGCACTACCTCTAGTATTTATACACAACTGCACAATTACACAATTTTATTGTAAACTAGTATTGGCCGACTCTTTGCTTTGTTAAGTAATAATTTATCATTCACATAATGGTAAATCTGGTACTAAAATATCACGTTAGCTATCTTACACAAGACAAAGACTTTAATAATTTTCAGAAATATAAATTCTGCTGTGGTTACCTGCTCCAAATCCCACAAGAGCACGTGCAGTCAGCATATAGTATTTGTTGTGTGAATGAGGTACATGGACGTAGGCATAAAGACAATTAGCAGCTACTGAAATAGCAGTTGAAATAACGAGAGGTTCTCTCCTTGGCCTGTAATTGGACCACAAGCCGAACAGGGGAGAGGCAACCATTTGGCCAACACTATATGAAGCTATAATCCAGCCCAAGAAACTCGCATCTGCTGTCGGATCAATCTGCAGAAACAAGTAATTCTATGGGTAAAGTATTATCGTTTTCTATAATACCAACAAAAACATTTTTAAATCAGGACCTGAAATACCTAAGACTCTGCACTGTCATTCTGATGGTCTATGGCACTATGCGATGCCGTGTCAAGCCTAAGCTATCGCTAACCAAGTTAGTGTGTCTGCATGGCATTGTGCGGTGTTTAATACAAATACACCATTCTGGGTCTCAGAAGCGGTTGTTTTCACATACTACTTTGTCTGGGGCATTAAACCGTGGCTAACTGTCTCCAGCAATGCACCAAACCAATAAAAAGTGCTTTGCTTCTGAGACTGGAAATGGCTCACAGCAAACTTAAATAGTTTTCATACAGCACTGCTGATGTTACAGGCTATAGACATAACTTAAGCAGTACGGTAGACAGTTTACATGCCAGGAGCAGGGAATCACTTAAGTCTTCTCTACACATGCCTCAGTCTGTCCTGATTTACAAGGCTGATGATGCATTTTCTTTTCTTCTCCAAGAATTCAGCACCAGCCTCAATTTTAACAATACCTCTAGGACCCTGCCTGGGATATGTTCTTCCAAATTTGCATTTGAAACTGCCTCTACAATTCCAGGAGCAGTAAAATCCTAGCACAGATTAAATTAAAGTTTTAGAGACCTTTTATGCCACTTTTAACAAGAATGCAACAAAGAGGTAAAAAAACCCAAACAAACTAATATCACTATCCAGGAACACAGGCAATTCCCTGTTAAGAATATCAAGAGGGTCTACGTGCAGCAATCTGACATTTACAGAGCAACTTCTACCTTCAGCTTCCTTTTTTTTTTTTTTCCCAAAATGCTGACAAGCCTTGTGTATTATGTTTTAACACTACAAATGCATTCAGGTAAAGAGATTTTTATTGATTCACTGTCCAAGAAAACAGTGAAATTATAATGGAAAACCAAACATTTCTGGATTATGATGTACTTTTATCAATTCAAGAAATCAACTGACAGATTTTACATGAAATAATGAAAGCTATCTAAGTGGATGGCAAAATAAAAGTCTCTTATAACCACACACTTCCCTTTACTGTTTCTTTTCCTAAATAAAATGACAAGTTTTGTACTACATACTTTCTGAGCAGTTTTCTGTTCTTATTAATTAAAAAAAAAAAACATTTACAAACCTTTTGGAGATATGGCCACACAGACATAACTACAATTGAGAAACCTGCAATGCAGTAAAAACATAACTGAAGTTACTTTATTTGCCACGTTTATCAGTAATTCGCTTTACTGAAACAGTTATTACAGGTTCATTCTTCTGCTCCTAAGTCTATTACAGTCTAAAACTGTGCATCAGTCTGTCACCTGAAAAAGCTGTGTATTATGTGCTTGTTTTAAGGAGTGATAATTCCTCCTAACAGGAGGAACTATTTTTAAAAGCGCATTTTATAGGTGCGCATGTTATCCTTGTGGGATAACAGGTATACAGTAAACAAAAAAACTCCTATGAAGAGAATACTGATGCACCAAGCAGACTGCAATGGGATTTTTCCTCCCAATGGAAAGACAACAAGGTCCTCAGAGTAAAAAGAATTTCTTGAAGTATCGACATATTTGTATTCATTTATCAAAGAAATTTTAATTCATCAAATTAAAAAAAAAAAATCACTGAAGAATCCTATGATTTTCAGAATCATTTCTAGGCCCACGGGAAATCACCAGAAGCCAAAAGTCAACAGAAGTCTTGTTTCCAGGGGCAGTTATTTAGGAATGAAACAGCAATTTGTTCTGCCGTGGAAATGCAAAATCCTGTAGGAGAAAACAAGCTCTCATACACATTTTGAAATAGATAACATACATTCCCACAAAGATCTCACCTGTTAAGAACTCGGCATTATTTCTATTTTCATTCCCTAGAAGTTTCACTTTGGATGACAAAAGTGTGACCTTTGTTTTGTTTGGTTCTCAGCTATAACCTTACTCTGCCACTACGTTTTACCCCGAACTATTACAAAGCCATAAAACAAAGATTTAAGTAATAAGTCATTTAGTCTCAAAACACAGTATTATTTATCTTATTAAATGTAACTTTGTTTGATTTGCTAGTCATATCTTCTCTTTTGAAGAATCAGAGAATGCATCTTTTTAAGGTTATAAAAAACCAGTATCATTAAAGGAGCTACGTAGTTGAAATCTACAAAACCCTGTAATTTTCAACCCCAAATATATTCATTAAGCAAATAACATTGAAATCCACCTGTGTTTACTCACCTACACTGCTGAGAAACATAGTAAGATACATAATCCAGATGGATCGCCACCTGCTCTTATAATGCTCTTGTGTTTCCACAACATTCCTGTTTTTGAACCAAAAGTCAAGACAGAAAGAAATCATTATCAGATTCTCTTCTAGCTGTTCCCGCAGGACATTGAAAACATTTTTTGCAAACCTCTCAATACAATTGTGTAAATCGTTATGCAGGAATGGACTTCCACACAGCAGAGAATACAAATAATTTATTTTAGAAGCAAGCTAATTTTTCACTGAAAAATACTACACTGACAAATCAAAAAAATAATAGAAATGCTATCATGTACCATTGCATTCAAATGTTACACAAATAAATCTTTACGTAGAGAGGTCTTCAATTCTGCAATCTCTTTGTATAGACACTTTGGAGCATCACAGATATCATGTAAAGGCTTTATGAAGTGCATATTAAACCGTAAAACCACAGACATCTTCTCAGAACTGTGACTTCAAAGCAAAAAACCCCCAAACCTGAACAACTATTGATTAGGCTAAAAGGTATGGCCAGTCTATTCTTACCATGAGAAAATAACTATACAATGTAAAAGGTGTGTGTAAACGATATATTGCTGAAGATTGTAAGGGCTGCAAAAAAATTTAAAATAGAAGTTACAAATTTTTCGAGCAGTAAGTTATTTTTCTAAAATTCACAAGCACCTTCTGAGACCCACGTACTTTTTCCAGAAGCAAGAACATTTCAGGGTTCTTCACTACTTTTGGTTTTGAAGTATTCTAAGCAAAATAATCTCTGTCCAAAAGATGCACACCTATGTTATATATGCCTGAACATAGTTTATAAACATTATTTACATAGGTCATACATAGACTTAGGCACATGTGCAATTTTAAAGCTAATATAGCTATTCCACAGCATGATTTGTACATTTATTTCCTCAGAAATGTTTACACCTGTGAAGTGTCTTGGTTCAATTAAATTTTAACCACATAAGCGATGTTTCTAAATGTACTTTGTAATCTTATTGCCCATCACACATAAGTCAGTCAAACTCTTGTATATGCTATGCATATGCTATGTTTGGTTACTTTCAAGATTTTAGTTAAATCAAGCGGTATGCTTCAAGTGTGAGAACACTTCAGCAAAGACGGCGGCCATCCCTACACATTCAAGATACTGTTGTTTTCCTGATAGAAGGAAAAAAACAAGTGATCAACTGCTGCCCACAGAAGAAGAGTGCCACTAAATACCTAGACTTCAGCACCACAATAACCGATTTTTATGCTTTTTAGGAACTTCCCAAGCGAGTGCGTTTGTTTTTTTACAGAAGGAACCAGACCCCGCCGGGGCAGCGGCCCCTGCCGCACCCCGCTCCCGCTCCCGAGGCCGGGACAGGCTGAAGAGCCGCCGCCGGTCCGAGACCCCGGGAGGGCCGGGAGGGCGCGAATCCAGGCTACCAGAGCGCTTGGGGAAGACGGCTGAGTCTGTATCCCCCCGGCCGGCTCCCGAGGCGGGCAGCTTCCCTCAAGCTTGGGCTTTCCTTGCGGGGTAAAGCACCCACGGAGGGGGGAGACGGACTCGTCACCCACGGGTGGTTCCTCTGGTGACTCGTGGGGGTGTCGCCTCAACCCCCCGGAGCAGGGAGGGACGGGAGGCGCCTGTTGGCGCAGCTCCCCTCCGCCCGCGGCACACGGAGTCGCCTCGCCGCCTCAGGAAGGAGGGGCGCGGGAAGGAACAAGCCCCTACCTGCTCTCCTCCTCCTCCTCCGCCTCTCCGGGACTCAGCAAAGGCTCCTGCCCCTCAGCTGCCACCTCCGGACTGGAGACCGCGGCCGCCATACCCAGCCGCGGCCGCTTCCGAGCCCCGTAGTGCCGGGATCCACCCCCGGCTCCTGCCGGCCGCCCTTCACGCCCGCCGCCGCTACCGCCAGAGGGCGCGCACGCCGCCCTGGCGCCTCCGCCGCTGGTGGGCGCTGCCGGCCGCGCGCGAGGGCCGAGGCCGCCGTCAACCGCCGCGCAGCCAGCCGCGCGCCAGAGACGGCGGGCGGGGCGGGGAGCGCTGGTCACGTGCACGGGGGGGCGGGGGGCAGCGGCCTCCCGCCCGTCTCCGCTGAGCGCCTGCGTACGTGCGCCCGCCCGCGGGTGAGGCCGGCGCCCGCCCCGCCCTTCTCCCTCCTCCTCCCCCTTCCCGCCCGCCCATGTGGTGCCCCAGCGCCGGCAGCGCCGCGCCGTCGGGTGAGAGTGACCTTCGCGGGGCGGACGGGAGGGACGGGACGGGAAGGGTCGGGAAGGAGGGGCCGCCCGCCAGTCAGTCCGGGGAACGGCGGTTGGTCTCCGTGCGGCTCTCAGCTGAGGGCGAGGAGGAGCTGTGCCCCGCTGGGGCTCTTCTCTCCCGGCTGTGGCCAGCCCTGGGGAGTGCTGCGGGCACATCCCTGCCGCCGGCTGAGGCAGCCTCGCCCCGCGGCGGGCTACCGGCCCCTGTCTTGGCGCGGGGGGACGGACTCGATGTCCGGTGGGCCGCTGGGGGCTGAGGGGGCGCGGGTCCCCGAGTCCCCGCCGCGCCTCGGGGCGTTAACGGGCCGTTAACGGGCCGTTGGGCGCCTCCCACGTCCCCCCGCCCCTTCCCGCGGCCGCTCAGGGGAGCGCCTGGTCCCACTCGGTGCGGGCCGAGAGCTCGGCGGCCTGAGGGGGTTTCCGCAAGCCGCCGGTGAGATTGCGGGGGCCACCTGCAGCCTCGGGTAGTCAGGGCACCGTCTGTTGAGCCCTGTACTTTGGACCAATAAAGTTCGGGTTAGGCTCCCCATCCGCTGATAACCAAATGCAGAGCGAGTGGAGGAAAGGCAGGTAGGCAGCGGCAGGGAGCTGCGCGGCGGTCGGTGTAACGCTTCTGGCTTAGGCCGCTTTGTTTATCTGCAGGCTCCGCTGTATCCCATCGTGTGAAATTGTTGTGGGGCTCGTTTCTGACTTCTCGCCGTGACTTCGTTGTGATTTTTGGTTTTTTTAAGCAGTCTTTCTTCTGTTGGGGGGAAAAGAAAAAAAAAAAGCATGACCTGACATTAATTGGAAGAGAGATTTTTAAAAAAAGTAATAAGGCAGGGAAGTTAAGGACTCAGCCTTCTAAAATAGTTATATTTTCTTGGCTTTTTCAGGTTGATTTCTTGGTGGGAGCTGTCTCATATTCATGTATAGAAGCAGTAGTCTGGGCCTTTGATAAAGTCTTTATGTGCTTTCCAGTGGTGTTTTTCTTGTAACTAAAGCTGCATGCACTGATTAAAAAGGGATAGCTGACCTTTTATGTGTTGGATTTTGAATGAATTTTTGTGTCTGTTTCTATGAAATAAGTGTACACACCAAAAACTTATAGTTAGTATGTAGTATGAGGGTTCTGGAAGCAAAGAAAAACACTCTTCCTAGAGCAAGAGCCTAGTTATAGTTTATCCCTAAGTTTCCTTGTCGTTGTCTCTGCAAAATACTACTTTAGAATGTAGGGAGTTTTTTAGTGGATCACTTTTTAATGTGCCTTTGTATCTGTTACAATTTCTATTCACAACTTATAATTATGTAAAGCTTACCGTGTTAGCAATATACTCATTGAATATTCATAACAGGTACTGTTTCTTGGGCTACTATGCAGCATCTTTATCAGGTCACTGCTTCCAGCTGACGTATCTTACAAAGGGATCATTATGTGATGTGGTACCAAGTGGTGGAAATCCAGTCACGTTCCAAAACAAGCTGCTCTGATTCTTTTCTCAAGTTCAAACTCTCGCTGCTACAATACACTCTTTACTTGTACTGTGAAGTTGTAAAACTTCAGCCTCCAACAGTTGGGTTGCCTTTTCTGACAGCAAAAGTATTGGTAATTGTCTTTCCATGTAGACATGGATGGGCAGTGACTGAAGCGTGTCCTACCCTTTTGTTACTAAGATAAACAAAATGGAATGACCCCTATTTTATCTCAGTGATATTTCTGAGAAGTTCTGTACAACATAATTCACGTACTTGGAATATGTTTTTGGTTCAGTGTTTCCTGTACTCTTTCCAGTAGTGGTTTAATGTTGAATCTGATTAATTGAAATATCCTGAATTACTTTAGAGTCTTTATTCAATCAATGAAATAGAACACAGGATGAGACAACCCTTTCACCTCAATCAATGTTGCATTTAAATATAATGTACTTGTCTAGAAACTTGTTTTGTCATTCCCTTGGCGCAACAGAGCGCGCTCATCAGGCCAGCCTTTGGGCTCTCAGCAAAATCAACATCTTCATGTTTTCTCTCTTATTTGGCTTTTATTTTGGAGAGGATTTAAAAAAACCCAAAACAACAAAAAAACAAACAAAATATGCAAGGCTGCTTTGTTAAGCATCAAAACATTCATTAAAACTTCTTTTCACAGTCACTGGTAAGCAGCGTACCTGCAAATCTAGTTTTAGTATGTTTTTGACAGCATAGATTTGCTCTTGTGTGTACTCTAAACTGTCTTCCTAACCCCATAGAGGGCCCACTCTATATTGCTTCCCCTGTCTCCACCACCCAGTTCTCTTCTAGCCCCAGGAAAATACCAAGCTGTTCCCCTGCTCCAAAAAGCAGAGGAGGGACCTTGCAGAGGCCAGCAAACGTTTCTCGTCTGACACCCCAACAGCACATGAGGTCAATGGATATCTCCAGATTGGGCAAGGAAAAAGGACTCTATTGAGGTGGTGTTTCTATTAGACCAAGCAGATATGGGTCAGAATAATAAGATTGCACAGTAAGCTGTTTGAGACTGGTGCAGTAGGAACTAACACTTTCTACAGTGTTAAAATAGAAGGTCCCTACTTTGACTTTCTAGTGATTTTTAGGTATTTATTTCTGCCCTGTAATGACTGACCATAGAACCATTGTGGCTTTCTAGGATGCTTGTTCTAATATTCAAGTACCTTAAGTTGTCTATAATTTCTATTTTGATAGTAACTTACTCTTAAGTGTCAAGTACCCCTGTTGTGGTCTTGTTTCATCTTCTTCCCACACAATTTTGTAGTGTTTGCAGTTCTGCTATTTCTGAATTATTCCCCCTCACTTGCTTTACTTGTTTGAATAACTGAAATTTGACTTTGTGGGGTTTTTTTCATTTCCATCTTCCATGCCTGTGACTTTGCATCCTTAGTTAGGCAGTGCAGTTTTACTCTGTGTCTGCAGTTGCTAATGTTTCTACCAGGTCAGAAGTTAATGTAATGCTTGGTATTTATGTGGTATTTTTCTCAGTGTATTGAGGAATGAGTGTATATAACACAAATCTTTTTAGAAGTGTAGAGGAATGTATTTATTAATCTGACCACAACTTTAACTTGTTATGTTCAGAATGACCATATTAAAGTGTGGCAGAATAAATTAACTTTGGATTAGAATGAGAAAAACAAACAAACAAACAGAATGAAATTAGACTGTTTGGAGTGTTATGAAGTTATTTAGACCATTTAGTATGGAGGGATCTGGAAATACTAGAAAATAGTTGAAGGTAACTCACTAACCAAGTCTTTGATTATTAAATCTATTGTTTTCTTAGGTGTACAAAGATCCTGGAGCTTTTTTTTTATTTGAATAACCTGTAGCCTGCTGATCAAGAAACCAGGTTTGAGTTCTCTTCCCCCTCCCCCCCCCCCTTCTTCATTGGAAGAGCACAGTAGTGGCTTCCTGTTCACTTCAGTAAGTATTGCTTTGAAAATAATACTCAGCTTGCCTAAAATCTTGTTGGCTTTAGCTATATTTGAGGTAGTGTATTTGCTGAAAAAGAAATGATACTGGTAAGGATTTTGATGGCATGATTTCTTCCCTGAAGGGAGTGGAAGCATCATTTTCAAAACAGTAAGAAATGAGTTGGCAAAAATTGGAAAGGAATGGATAAAATAAGGGTTAGGATATATATGTAAGACGCCAATGAAGACAAGTTTACAAAAATAAGCTTTCTTTGCATCAGTGACTGGAGTTACTTTTCTTTTCTTTATTTTTTATAAATGAATAATTACGTAGCTAGAGATCTAGTCTTCTAGTTGTTTAAAACCAAATACTGTTTCAAGCTTCCATTCTGAGGTGTGTTGATTAAAGCCCATGTTGACTGAAAAGTGTTTGCCATCATAGCTATATTGACAGGACAGAGATCAATGCCATTCTTTGTTTTACTGGTTCAAGTAAAATATAGTTAGAACTGCTGAAGATGTAGTTCTGTGACCTTATGTGCCTCTTTAGTTGGCTTGTCATCAATTATGTAATAAATTTCTGGTTATATCAGGCATGTTAAATTCCTACTCCTAAATTCCATTTTCCTAAAAAAGCTAGAGTTTGTATTAACTGCCTTTGTATTTTGTTTAAAATGAAAAGAATTGACCTGAATGTCAGGGTTAACTTCCTTGGAATAAAATGGTATGGCTTTTCATTAATACAGATACCAGAATAAGAACTTACTTTGTGTAACAGTCAATGAACTTGCCACTCAAGTTAACCCCTTTAACTGCGTTGTTTTTACCTGTTCTTTTTTCTAGATGTCAGTTTGCTGCTAATGGGTGTAAGTAAATTAGATGTCTTGTACAGAAAGCTTCTGCTCACTAAACTTTTCATCAGAGGATGGGGAAAGCCAGAGGATCTGAAAAGGTGACCTGTTAAAAAATAACAGCATAAACAGTACTTTATATTAAAAGAAAAAAAAATAACCCTTGAAGTACCAGCAATTGTTACTATCCTGTATTTTTTAAAAAAAGTGTTAAAGTTTGTTTTGTTCAGGAAATCATGTGTTTCCATACCAAGGGAGGAACTGGATTTACAAGAAGTCTTAAAGGGATTTGCTAAATGTTTGTGCTTAAAGAGGCTGCTCTTGAGAGAATGTATATGTGTCCAGTTACATTTTTGCATTATGCATATAAGTGTCCAGTTATGGACACTTAATGTTATGGACATTTAAGTTATGTCCAGTTATGGACACTTAAATGCATATGTGTCCAGTTACATTTTTGCATTATGCATATGTGTCCAGTTACATTTTTACATTATGCATGTAAGATAACACTTCAAGCAGCATCTCTGAAGGTGTTTTCTAAAAACAAAACTTGCTGAATTTTTGCAGAAGATTTGTTCTGTTTAACATTAAAGAGGATCTTGCTAGCTTTCTGTAACTTCCTAATAAAAGAGCTTTAAAAGTGTAAGAGGTAATCAGAAGTTGCTCTTGTAGCCCAAAGTAGTAAACTCATTCTTTTTAGATGTCTTTAAAATAAGAAAAAAATTGAAGTACCTCTTAATTTTTAAATATTTGCTGATTTTTATTAGTTATTTTTAAGAGTGACACCGGGAAGTTGAGCACTTGCATTTCTTAAGTTTAAAAATTAAGTGACTGCATATATATATTCTGCATTGTGTAGTATTTAAATAGGAAATGATAAATCTGCATTTAATAAGCTAATTCTTATGTATTTGAAAATTAATAAAGAAAACTTTAAATACTGAAATAAAATTTTGTTCACTGTGGATAGCAGTGGAGTCATGTGGGGGGTTGTTTTTTGTTTTTTAAGTCCGAGTGAAGCATCTCATCTGGAAATGGCACTTGGATTGCTTTGTATGTCTGTCTTCAGTTGATTTTTCTCTTAAGTAGCAGACTTTCCTGCAAAATGAGAATGTTGGCTTTTTGAAATGTTTAGTTGGAATAAGCAAAAAATGTGGGTTTTGTTTTGATTGCAGCATTTCTATATTCTGTTATATGTGTGTGTATCTGAAATGGGACATTTTAATGTTACCAAAACCCTCTCTTAAACTTTTAGATTCTTGGTGAGACATGGTGAAGTTTCACTCCCTGATCCCCATCTCCCCCCAACACAATTGCTATCTATATAGGGGAACGTCTGACTAATTCTACCGTTAGCTATTGCAATACTAGACAAGGCGTTTCTTGTGCATGGGGTCTATAAGGGTAATCAGTGATGTCAAACAGCATTTTGAGAAGCATTGCTGGTAGTAATAATGGTATCAGCTATGGCTCTTCCTTTTTCATAAGGGGGAAAAATACCTCTCACATGAGATCAAAAGCTGTGGGGGAAACATGAGGCAGGCTTGTTGGCCTGCTGGTCTGAAAAGTGGAAGATGAATTTGTTCTATGTATTGTCCCTGAGTGGGAAGAAGATGAGCTCTTCCCCAGAAGCCTGTCTTCACCTGGATGAAGAGGGAAGAATACCACCTCCTCCTGAATCCTCACGCTGGCTAGTGGGAGGAGGGAGCACCACTCCCTAGTATGCACGTCCTGTCATGCCAGAAACAGTGTCAGCGTTGTCTGTCTTTTTTTTTTTAAGCTGATCACTGTGAAGCTCCATTAGAAGAAATTATTAAATTTCTTGTAGTTCAAGCATTAACTGAGATTGACTGATATTAGACTACCCTGCCTGGATGCAATGTGAATTTTATGTGCACACCCTTGATGTCATGACTCTTGATATCCTAATGCTTTATCCTCAACTCATTTGCAAGAGTTGAAATTCCTCAACACATGCAAGATTTAGCCTTCAGTATCCTCCTAACTACAGAGGAAATACATAAATGCAGTATTTTTAGAGGATTTAGTGTCAAGCAAAACATCTCTTCATTTAGCTTACCTTCCACACTCACGTCTCGTACCTTTACCCTTATTTTCTCAGAAATACTTAATGGACTTGCTGTTCTGTATAAGAAAAGCAAAGGCTATATAGTAGAGCTATTTTCTGATACGGTGGTAAACTGGATATTCTTTCCATCCTTTTAGTTTTGTTTTCTCTGGTGTTGGGAAGGTGAACAGATCATTCCTGTTATACTATTGTTCTGTACTTTCCACCCCAATCTGCTGTTTTAGTTGGTCAGGTAACATCCTTGTGTGTATTTACAACCATAAGAATGAGCAAGTTATTCTTAGCGTGGCATATTCAGGGTTGAGAGCGCCATCTTTGGGGGCATCTAGTCCAAATCCCTATTTGAAACAAAGCTAACTTCTTAGTTGATTCAAGTCACTTGGCACCTCATCCATTTGAGTTCTGAAAGCTCTTTGAGGATGGAGTTTATTTGTAGTTTCTCTGGGCAATCTTTCCCGGTGCTTAACCACTATCACTGAAAAAATCTTTCACTGTGTTCCAGTAGGAATTTCTTATGTTGTAACACGCAACCATTGCCTCTTGTCCTCTTACCGTATACCTCTGAGAAGAGTCTTGTTTCATTTTCTCTATAAGACTCTGCAGCCCATTTAAGTAGCAGAAGAAAGCAACTAGGTTTGCCCCTTAGCCTTCTGTTCCCCAGGCAATGCAAACCCTGTTCCCTTGACCTGCTGGCTGCCCTCTTGCTGTATGCAGAGGGTATGCCATTGGTCTTCCTAGGTGCAACGATGTGCTGCTAACTAGTGTTCAGTTTGCTGTCCACCAGAAACCCCATGCCTTTTCCTGCAGAGCTGCTGCCTGGCTGGGAAGTTCCCAGCCTATATTGTTTCATGAGGCTGTTCTGTCCTAGGTGCAAGATTTTGCAGTTTTATTGTTGAGCTTTAGGATGTTTGGACCTGTTCCTCCAGCTTATCCAGGTAGCTCTGAATGGTAGCCCTACCTTCCAGCTATCAACCTCACCCTCCGGTTTGTGTCATTCATGAACTTCCCTAAGTGCTGCTAATAACTTGTTTCCAGCTAGACTTTGGATCATTGGCAACTATACTTTTGATGTTGGCAGTCCATCCTGTTTTTCACCCATTCAGTCTGTATTGCCCCAGTGTGGCTACAAGGATGTATAAGTGTAGGAGGTTGCTATGTCTTAGTTTGGCCCTGAAAAATGACACAAGTTTTCAACATATCAGGTGTAAAATACTATTTAAGAGCTGTGCAACTGCAAGCAATGTACCTGAGCCTTTTTTTTTTTTAAAGTTAAAAACATTCTCCTATACCTACCATATGGTAGCCTGATTAATCTGTAAATGCAAAGCTGGCTTCATAACTTTTATTGTCTTTGTGGCTTAATTTAGCTCCTGAAACTTTTTATATATATATATATATCTATTCTCTTTTTTTTTTAGATTAAAAGTTGAATCTTCTCTACTTGTTTCCTTTCAACAGAATATTTGAATTCAGAAAGATTATTGGAAACAGGGAAAAATGCCAGACGCTGGTTTCGAAAGATTACCCAGTGTTCATTGACAAGGTACTTAAAAGCAAGAGATGATGCACTTTAACTAAATTTATTTTCCTGATGGTATATAAAGGTGAAATCAACTTAGTACTTACCAGGCTGCTTTTATAGGGTAGAAGGATTGAATCTTGATGTCATGTGAATCTACATTTCCCTGATGTCTGATATAATCACAGCATGACTTGCTGCTGGAATTGGCAAGTGGGGACTTGAGTTAGGGAGAACATGGAGATAGGGTGGTGAATGCACTGGCAACATTCAGCCAGTTTTCTTACAAGCGGTGTTAACTGACTTCACTGGTGTTGCCAGTTGCTCTGTATCAAGAAAAGGATATTAGAATTTATCTGTGAGGGGAGAGGAAGTGAGGCTGTAGAGGCAAAAGAAATCAATGTAGTGTGAGTTCTCAAATGCTCTTGATTGAAAAAAGGAGGCCCTGTGCTTCCAAGGTGTGCAGATAGAAGTAATCATTGCCCTGAAAACTTTTCAATCTAGAAAGTGTGAATAGGGGATCAGAAATGAAGAGTAGTTCTAAAGTCAAATAAATACACTGGTGGTCAATGCTGTGGCAAGCTAAATACTTGAACGGTTTGCTGTTTTGAATTTTTTCTTCTATTGAGCTGCTGTGGATAGAATTAGGAGGTATTGGCAAAAATGTGAAATGGGGTTGGAAGGGATGGGAAAATGAGCAGTCACGTTGGCTACTAGCGGAGAATGGAAATAAACTGAGAGAATAAAGCAGTGTCTGTACAGATACTGTTTTATTTTTTCCCCAGTAATACAATAGTTGGGGGGTGGGTTGTCAGATCTTAAAGCTCAAAAAATGCACGAAACCTAGTATGTGTCATGGAAGTTATTTAAAATGGGACAGCATTACACTTTATTCCTTGATTCCTTTAATATGTCATTTAATAAAAGCAAAGTTTGAAACAAATGTTTTGACTGTTGATGACATCTGTATCCCTATATTTGAAATAGACCTCAGCTTTGGGGTTTTTTAAGTACATTTTTATCCTATAACAAATTCTTCTACTTTAAGAGACTGGCTTTCAGAGCAAGTTAAACACTGATATGAAATATACTATCATCCCATTCTCTCTGTAGGTTGAGGAGCAATCTGACTGTAAAATCCTTGAGGGGCACTTCATTTCCCCATTGGCTCATTATGTCCCAGGTATCTTGCCAGTCGAATCTCTTGTAGCAAGGTAGGAGAAAACAAGTGGTATTTCCTTTCTGAAACTAGTACTACAGAGACATAAGAATGGTCTATAAATAGTTGTATTGTAAAGCTAATCTATTCTAACACACATTATCTGTAAAATATTTGAAACTGTTTCTTGTACTAATGTGTTGAAATAGGTTTTTATCTCAAAAATGAAAATAAATCTTATTCATGCGATAGTTTAATCTGTGTGTAATTTTTTTTTGAGTGTAGAAATCATATGGCACAAAGCTATGGAATACCTTTTTATTTTAATTATTTGTTTGTTGTTTTCCAAGTGAGCAGGATGCTGGAAATAAAGGATACTATCACCAGGACAGTAGTTGTTTGTTTTATACGTAGCAGAAGCAGCTGTTTATATGAAAGAAGCATGGTATATCCTATTTGAAGGAACGATTCCAGCCTTCGATTTACATTGAATACAAAAATATTGTACGTGTACTGAAGTAGTAAGTTCATTTAATTGTAGCAAGAGAATCTGGTGCCTTTCTTACTTGGCAAGCCAAAAAAAGCATCCTCATAGAAAGCTGGATGATCCCTAATAGTCCGAAGATACCTAAAGGCATTTTTGCTGGTTTCACGCTAACACTGTTTTGCAGTAGAGGAGTGGGTTTGGAAAGGGAGCATAATTTCTGTTGGCTTTTAGTTTTGAGCTAAACTTTCATGATGGAATTTTTTTTCCAGGCTTTGTTTAATAACTTAAAAATTAAACATAAAAGTGTGTCAGCTCAAGTTGATACTGGCATTGTCAATTTTAACAATATTACTGTTTGGTGTTTGTATGTGTACATAAACATGTAATACTAAGGAATGTCAGAAAAAGTTTGACAGTCAACATATCAGTTCTCTTCCATCTCTCTCCGTTGGTTAGAGAAAGAAACTGTCTCTTAACATTATTGGACTAATTAGTACCATACTGGAAAATATAGTATGCTGATTGTTTCCTTATTGATGTTCTCTTACAGTTTGTAGTCAAGTTATGCTAATTGTTGCATTGGACAGTATTGTTACAGTTTTGAAATGCTCTACAAATTTCCTTTAAGATCGTTGTGCATTGCGTGAATATTTTTTCCAGAAGTGTAACACTGTTGTAGGTAACAGTGCTCCATCTTGTGGGGAAAATACTAGTGGCTCAAAGTGATTTTTTTTTTTTTTTCCCCAGTAGTTAGACTGCAAATAACTTAAGTAGCAGCAGAAGACATTAAGTGATTAACGTTGGGTTTATAGAATAGTTTCATGGTTTGTATGTTGGGGTTTTGATTTTTTTTTTTTTTTTTTTAGTTTAAATATATTGTTCATCTTAATCTTCAATTTCAGCTGCTGTGCCCTCAGGAGGAAAATAGCAATGCTGCCTAGGAGAGCTAGTCATACTTGTTTAGGCTGCTCTTCATCTGAAGTTCCATTTCTCCACTCTGCAAAATTTAAATTGTGATGATGAGGTAGTGGTCTTTTTTAGGAACATGATCTTTCAGCTTGGCTCCTTTTCTTGTTTGGCATTTATTGTGTACTACTTTTGGATTCCTTTCTTTGCTGGATGTGTTTATGAAAAATGATATTGCTGAATCGCTGGCAGTTTGCCTGCCTGGGTTACAAAAATATAATAGGTGTTTGTTTCTCATAGATTTCAGTTCATCATACCCAGAAGATGGAATAGCAGGCACAGACCTGTGTGCATTCACTTAGCAGGCACTGGAGATCATGTGAGTATGTAAAATGTAGAATTGATTGTTGTTGAGAAATTAAATAATCAGATATTATCTTAATATATGTTTGTACTTCTTATCTTTAGCACTTCTGGAGGAGACGCACATTAATGGCACGCCCAATGATTAAAGAAGCCTGTATGGCTTCCCTATTGCTAGAAAATCCTTATTATATCCTTTTGTGGAAAGCACGATTGTTATTCTTAACATTCTCTCCAGAAGGTAGAAGAGAAGGCAGCAGACATATCACACTGGTATAATATCTACTTTGTGGATCAATTTCCAGTGGACTTTTCAGTGGATAAAAGCAAAGAGCAAAGTGTGCTCATTGCATGAAACTCAAAGTGGAACACATTTAATATGATACGCTACTTTTACACCAAGTATTGCTTTTCTGATTGTTTTTGAAAATGTCTTCTACAGCTTCTTATTGCAGTCATTAGAGTAAAAGTTCCAATATCAATCTGTGTACTGATCAAAGTACTGATACGATTCCTTTAGCCATGACAGAGTGAAAACTATGCATTCATTCTACGTCATACTGTGTGACTTCTGAATGTATTAATATTTGAATTAGAAAGTTGCCTCTCCTGCCTTCCCTTCTCAAATGCAACCCTTTGGTACCTCAGGTACTTTTGAGAAACTTACTGCTACCATTTAAGATTTGGTTTTTAAAAAGAAGTGAAGTTCTGTCCTGTCATCAACTCATCAGTAACTTCTAGAACACTGTTACTCTGTTTTATTAAATAGGATCTCTGGTTACACTTTTTTTGTACCATATACCTGACAAAATCTGATGTTGCAAACTGCATCATCAAACTACATTTAACTTCATTTAGTTCCAGTTAAACATTTGGCATTTAAGTTCAAAATTTTAACTAATCTGTGCTATTTATGTATGTAATTTATTTTATTTTATTTTACTTTATTTTCTTGTTTTAATTGCCATTTTTTGTACAGACATCTTTTACTTTCTTTAACTCGAGTCTTCTACATGGCTGTAGAAAACCTAAGGATCAATTGTAAGTATTACCGTACATTCATGGATACCATCTTTTCGAAATACCTTTTTTTTTTTCTCAAGAAGCTCAAAGTAGTATAAACTTTGATAGCATATTAAGAAAAAAAAATCCCAAGCATGGACCACTTGTAACCTGTTAATGTGAAATTGTCTACCCTTTGCTAGACTGTTTTGTCATTTTTTGTGTTAAGAGATCACAGTGATCAGGAAAGTTTGCACAAGACGAACTTGCAATATAGAGCGAGATGCAAGCAAGTTGTGTGAATGCAAGTACCAGTTTATTTTCCTGATTCACAACTGTGCCTGTACAAATGCTGCAATTATATTTCAGTCAACTGTGAATAATCTTTGGTCAGATAGTGTGTTTCCCTGTTATAATTGCTAAGATTTTGCTTTTCCAAGGTATTTTAAGGATTTACAGTCAGACATGTAAATAAATCTGGTGTTGCTTGTTTGTTAGTCAGTGGAAACTATGCAATATTCAGTATTTTACAAGACTTGCTCCCTCAGTCAATTTCTTAAATGTGAATTTAGAAGCCTAATTAGGCATTCCTGTTTTTTTGCTTTTCACATTTTCCAAACCAGTGGAGTATAAACAGAATTCAACAGGATATGTGTCTGAGGCAAAGCTGTGGGTTTATTCTACCAATATTTCTTAAACTCCAAATATGAATTGGAGTTTTAATCCTTTTTAATCCTAACTTGGACATTTAACATAAGTAGAAGATGCATAGAAGGTGATTTATTTTTAAACCTGTCCATTTTATTAGGACTTCACCAGGAGCACTGTCTCACACTGCAGCATTTTAGATTTTCTAGATTTTATTTAGATTTCAGCATTTGGCTTTCCTAAATCCAAAAGCTTAAAAGAATTACTTTTAAGGAGAAAATTTTAATTAAAAAATAGTTTCTGGGTTCTTTTCAAAGCAGATGCTAAATTTTATTTATTTTGACATAAGAACCACTTTTTTAAAGAAAGTGAATTGCATTTACCAACTGATTGTTGTAAAATTGCTTTTTTGATAGGAAAACTGCTTAAACATATGTATATATTCATTCTTGCATTTAGAAGTGCGCGATTATAGGAAAGTGCCAGGAGAGAGTGTGTGCTGGAATACATCCATTGGCGGGTTTTTTTCCAGTTATTGAGGATCTGATGCAGAAGAATAAATTAAATATTTTGGCGAGGATATTTCTAACTCTGCTCTCAGTTGTCTAGCTTGACAGCTTAGTATATGCGTGATGTAGAGAAGGATTCTTTGAAAGGGGAGTGCTCAGTCTAATACCCCAACCAGTAATTGTCACTCTTCAATACAAGGTTTCAAAGCAGCAGCAGTGGTTTTAGTTAATATGCTAGTAAGAGTGTTTAATAAATATAGCAGCTGGAGAGGGCTGAGGAATCTCATAACAAAGCTGTAGGAAAGGATTACATTAGCCTATAAATACTGGTCTGCAGCAGCTATGTTCATTTCTCCTGTGGCTTGCACAGTAAGCTTTGTCCTTGTGCTTCAGTGTCTCAAATGTGATTGTACGCTGGCAGAAGAGGCCGGTAGCCTTTTGTAACCTGACTGTGTGATACTGAAAATACACAGTCCCCCTCCCCAAATTAGAGGTGTATTAATTACTCTGTAAAGTACTTTTTTTTTTTTTTTTCACTTTTTAGAGTCCCTCTGATGGTTCAGCTGAATAGCTTTCTACTTTTTTTTTTCTTCTGTGTTTTAATGCTTTGCAGTACCCTACATGAATTTCTCAGTACCGTGACAAACTTCCCACTTTACAATTTCAGTCTTACAGTGACACTGATGAGTGCTTCCAAAGCTGACATACTGATTGCTCTTCAAATGTTGTGTGCAATTTTTCAATGATATAAAACAGGTAAATAAGAAAAAAAAAAAAAAGAAAAAAGGATTGTTTCTGCAAATGAGATAGTGTATGCCTAGGACTGTATCGCTTTGATTCTATTTCTAAAAGATCCATTATAACTTTACAGGACAGAAGATTACTACTAATGAGATTCTAATGTTAGTAATGTATGTTTCTAGAAGACCAGGCTGTCAGTCATATTACATTAGAAGCTTAGCAGGTGTCTAGTCCTCATTTAGATGAAAAAGTACAAGTGCCAGAGAATCTGAACTTGCTGTTTCTCCTGTTGAATCAACAAGAGTTCAGCTCCAAAATTCTCTGGGATTGTGATCAGGCTTTGTATAAAAGTATGTATAGAATGATGAGAACTGTCAAAATCTAATCTTAGAAAATAAATCCTATATTTTCCTTTTCTGGGGAGAAAAGACGGTCATGTTTAAAAAATGTCTCGGACCTGTTTGTGATGGGAGGAGCTCTTGTTCTAGAATCGGCAGCTCTTTTGCACTGGCTAGAGAGAGAAGGCTATGGACCTCTAGGGATGACTGGAATATCCATGGGAGGACATGTAAGCTTTTATATTTCCTGTTCAGTAATTTTTGTTTTAACTTCTCATTTGATCATTTAGCATACGGAAATAATTTGTTTTATAGTGTTCCTCTCAGAATTACTTTAAAATAAACATTTAGAGTAATGAGAAACAAATTGTTGGCAATTCTCATGTTCTGTGGTGCTGAATTAGTATAATCCTCAATAAGTACTGACAAATCGTAAAGCCCTTTGTCAGCCATCTCCTGACAGGCTTAATAAGAATATAAGCTTCTCAAATATTTATGGGGTTTTTTTCCACAAGGAGGGGGGGAAGAAATGTTTTCTGAAAGAAGGTCTGTACTGATAAATTGCTAGTTCTCATTCTTTTCCTTGATTCTTGCTTAAGCTTTTGTGTTTGAATGCATTGTGTGAAACGCCTCCTCTTTGTAGGTATGTTGTAATTGAGGTGACTTTTGGTGTCAGTTCTGTTCTCAACTCATCTTTTTCTACCCAATCATTGATATTGATTAGAGAAAATTTCTGTGGTGAGATGGATAACATTTTGTGTATGACACAGTGTGCATATTCAGACTAAAACAGCAGTGTATTAGTAAGATGCTTGAAAGATTAATACACAATTAAAATATTACTGCTTGCGTCTCTACAGATAATAATTTGTCTGTGAGACATAGATACAAAGCTTATTAAAACAGCATACCTCTGTTTTGCTGATCCTTGTCTGTTTATTAGGAACTAAGTAAATAATGTTGGTAATGGTAGTGTCTACTGAAAGGAAAATAATTTTCCCCCAAAGCACAATTTTATAACTCTAAATATTGTAAATGTACTAAGCACCTTCGATTTACATAAACATCACCCTGCTGAAACAACAATTTTTGTGTTAAACATGTCTTCCCTGTCTTATTTGTAAGTTGGACTTCAAATGCTGTGCAAATGCTATGGGAATAACTGTGTACTGTATCCTATACCACTAGTCATATACAGCATGGATATAGAAAGAGGCAAGATCTGAGAGAGGGAGTTTGGAAACTCCTTTGAAATTTTTTTTCTTAGTCCGGGAAGATATATTTTTGGCTAGTCCTGATTTACTTACAGGGCTTCTGGTACAATTTAGAACCAGGGAAATAAATCATATTTGATGTTGATCATTTATAGAATGTGTTTTACGACAGAAGGTAGGTAGCAGTAATTCGATTCTACTGATGGGGAGAGCTGGAACTAAGAAGAAAGAAGTCAGACTTTCTGGCTATCAGAACATATGTGGTGTTCTTGTAACTTTTTATTAATAAAAAATAATTAAAATAGAATTATAATTCAGTTATAGATCCATTTATTAGAACATCTGGCACAGACATGGGGTATATTGTATTGAGGGGTTTACACTGTTGTTCAGTTTAGAGCAATAAAACTTGTCAAGAACATATCATATAGGGAACTTTTGTACATTGAGCTTCTTTGCTCTGTTTTTTTCTGGGATAAACTGAATATTCACAAAAATGTGTTCTGAGAACTGATGTAAAAGTAATAATTTAAATTTTAAGGACAGAAAAAGAGTCCACTTAACATGCTGAATTACTTCTCCTCCACATTTTGTTTCCAGCGTACAAATTTAAAAAGTATAGAATGTTAAATAGTCCTTCTCGTAGATGGCCTTCATTTTGCCTTGAAATGAGCTTGCAAGAGCTTGATGAAAAGGCTTTATAGATGTTTTTCATGGTTTTAAACAACTAAAAGGTCAGAATAAATATTCCATCAGGAATTCTTATAACAAAAACCCATTCAGCCTTGAAATTAGTCCTATCCAGAGCAATGTTTATTGTTAGGGAAATCACTGAAGAATAAGCTGTATCTTCTAAATAGGTGAAAGTATATCCAACTGCCACAGTCTTAACTGCTTTGGCACTGCGCATTTGTTTGATACTGTATAAACAAATAAACTGAAGGTGAGAGAGTTCTTTTTACCATATTGTGTATTCAATATTAAAATATGTAATAAGTGCCTTTGATTCTAGATGGCTTCACTGGCAGTGACAAACTGGCCTAAACCATTGCCATTGATTCCGTGTCTTTCCTGGTCAACAGCTTCTGCAGTCTTTACTACGGTAATTAACATACATTTCTGTTAATATACTAGAATGTAATCAGATATGTAAGTTAAAAGGTTTCGGTTGGCCACATTCACCTTTTCAGTTAGGGCATTTCATCACCCTTTGGTCTCTATTAGTGACTAGTGGCAAAACCCACCCTTCCTGCTCAGGATATACAACACATGATAAGGAAGGTAGCTTTGAGCTACTTCAGTGGGTCGTGTACCAAATTAGGGGCTGGGGCTGGTTTGTGGGACAGTTATTAGAGTCCTGGTCTGAATATGGGAAGGTGAGGAAGCAAGCTGTGAAAACATGTTTTCTTCTGCTCAAAGCCTGGCTTAAATAGTTGGGTGATAATGCTACTACTGCCATGAAGGGGTATTTCACTCCTGCTGCTGGGGTAGGTGAATGAATAGACTGGCTTTGACGCCCATTGTTGGTTTAGCCCAGTCTAGATGTGTGTAAACCCTAAGGGGGACTGTTTTCTGCCTTCTTTTTTTTCCCTTTTCTTTTTTTTGTTTGTTTATTTACTTTTTAAAGGGAGGTGGGTTTCCATGTCCTATGTTGTAATATATGCTTATGCTTTGATTACAATAATTCTAAGGGTTATCTGGAAACTTGGGCAGAATTTCACTGGAAAAGTCAAGTCACAGAGAGCAACAGATCAATTTTCTCTGTGTATCATTATTTTAGAATGATCTCTGGGTTTTACTTGTGTTTACAATCTCAGGGTGTGTTGAGCAAGGCAGTGAACTGGAGAGAGCTAGAGAAACAGTATTTTACGCAAACTGTTTATGAAGAAGAAATCATTCAAATGCTTGAATACTGTGGAGTAAGTATAGTTTATTTTCCCTATTTGCTAATAATGTAACTTCTTTTTACTTCCAGTAAAAGTAGCCAATTCTTAGCTAAAACATGTTTGCCTGTTGTTTCCTTATGCTTTTGATAAATTTAGTCTTGGAAGGAAAACTTCTGAAAAACAGAAGCTACTATTTTGTTGTATAATGTGTGTTAAGCCCTTGCTATAAGTTTTTTCTGTGACCACACTTACTGTAATCTGCAACAGAAAATGAATTCAATCAAAACATTTAAACTGTAGATAGTATTTCCCAGTAACTGGCTTTATAGTCTGGAAAACCAATAGCCTGGCATGTAAGTATAAAAACAGTGTTTATTGCCCTTTGAAGCAATTGCTTCCAAATATTCAATGCTGTAGAATATTTTTAATATGTAGCAACATTAAGTTACTTTTCTATTTTGTTTAGAATGCTAGGTCTCGATTTCTCTTTCTGTGTGTGATGCTAGCCCTCCCTCAGCTTTACACTTTTATCGCAGAGACAGTTGGGATAAACATGAGGTAGAGCTTTTGTAATTAGCTTCTTGCTCCTTACGAAATACAATTTATTGTTTGCAGGCTTTTTTTGCTTTCTTCTTGACTAGGGTTGAAAGACTCTTCCCAAGGGCAATTTCGTTGCCTCACCGCTCTTTTAGATTGGAGTGATAACTTTTTGAGAATTGCTTATATGTTGCAACACTGTCTTCTAGCCAATTCTGATAAATAATTTTTTTCCTAAGATTCTTTGCTTTGTGACAGTCCTTTTCAAATATCTTATGACAGGAGAAGAGGGGCTGGGGTGGAGATAGTTACTTAGGTTCTTGCCATTTTTAAGTGAAATACACTTCAGGAACACTGATGGAGCAGATGAAAAGGAGAAACATTTCAAAATGTTCAGCTTGTGTCTTCCTAGTATTTAGAGACAGTAGATTTTTCAGTGCTAAGCCTAACATTAGACCTGGTCACATATGTTTATTGCCCAGAAATTTAAGCTTAAATGTTATAAATTCAGAGTTTAATATAGAATTAAAAACAAACATTTGTATCATAAGCTACCATATATAAGTACTTCCTGCACTTTTTAAGCTGACAGAAATGTAGAATGAAATTATCAAGAGGTTATGGTGATCAGGATTTAATTGAGTGACATGCAGGCTGAAAATAACAAGTACTGTGAGCAGTGCTGTTTGTGTATTTTTTTTTTCTTTTTTTTTTTTTTTAATATTGAGTTGATTTTAAAAATAAGATTAACTAACTGGTTTAAAGGAGAAACCCTTAATAAATGACCTGTTGTCTTTGTTTAGACAGATTCTTTCAAGATGGGACAAGACTTTGTTAAAAACTTCCCTGACAGTGTGGACAGTCTGGAGGATGTGGACGTGACTTCCAGAATGTTCGACCTTGATTCCTCAAACAAGACTGTATCTAAAGAAGCTGTTCACAGCTTTACCACAAATAAAAGTCCTCTAAGTGCCTCATCAGAAAGACTTTTAATACAAGATGCTCCTAAAATGCAGTGCATAAATCAAACATTTTCAACCAGTAGCAACAGCAATAAAAACTTAACCAGCCCACAAGGACACAGGATCAATAAAAGAAGAAAAAGTGACACTTTACAGAGAGAATCCTTAAGATTCATGAAAGGAGTAATGGATGAATGTACCCATGTAGCTAACTTCTCAGGTATGTATTTATTTGTTTTAATGTGCAGTTTGGAAAACTGAATAAAATAAGATGGAAGGAAAGGTATTTTCTTCATTCTCCATTGTGTAAACCTGCTGGCACCTTAGCTGAAATATGACAATATCTTGAGTGTTATTCAGTAGCATCTATTTACCACTCCATTTCCTAATTGTTTTTCTGTTTCTTCTTAATGGCCAACTAATGACAAAGTGAATTTAAAATTTGCCTTTCAGTATCTTTGCTCATTTTTTCTCTGCCTTGCTGTGGCTATTTTCAGATATGAGTTAGTGCAAATTTGTATTATTTAAAAGAACAAAACATCTGCATGATGTGAGTAATATCTAGATCTAATTAATCTGCTAATAGGCTTTTTCAAGCAGATTCAAGCAAATCTGAAAAAGCAGAAATCTGATACTGACTTCAGATAGAAAGTAGCCTACATAGCTGAGAACCAAGCTTGAATGGTACTTTTAGACAGTGTGACCAGTAAAAATCCACAGAGGTCCTTCTGGGATGATGCAGTCTAGTGAATATAGTGTTTCCCAAGACAGGCATAGCATATAGAGGGAGCTGTAGCCCAGCAAGCCTTCGATCTGATGAACCTGGGTTTCTTGGCGTCTAGGACAAATCCCTTTAAACCACTTGCAGGCCCACTTGCAGGTAATGCAAACAAGTGATTTTTTCCCAGAGCTGATTGAAAGGGTTTTGCTGGAGTGGGGGCTTGGAATTGTTTTTGTGGCAATCCATTCAGGCAAAATGGTTCAAGTGTGCATGTACCCACTGAGGACTCTCAACATGTCCTAGAACGTATTTAGACTTCAGACAGGTTTCTGACAGGGTTGTCTTTGAATGTCAAAACATTCTTGATACTGAGCCTCTGTGCCACCTCATTTTTTAATTTTGGCATTCAGTACTCCATGGGAAATGTTAAAAAAAAAAAAAAATCCAAAGATTTCTACACTAGCATAGATTTCTTGACTTGGGCAATGTCCCAGATCACTGTTAGCTGGGGATGTTTTGTGACAAATACCAGTGAAGTGCTTTCCTTAAAGATTTAAAAGTTATTTCAGTAGGCAGAAAAAAACCTGTAAACTTTATTCTAAGTACAGACATTCTTATTTATCTAGACACTTATGCAGGTATTGCTTAGCTAAAGCATTGACCTTTCCTGAAACTTAAGAGGATCTGTGATCCTAATGCACTTGTCAAAGTGATGTAGTCCTTTGTGTCAGTTGTCTCCCAGGTGTCTTCATGTTCTGGGAGACATTGCATCCCTTGCCAGGGCATCCCTGGAGTGCGTCTAGAGAGGAGCTTCAGAAAATCTGCCTAACATTCAGATTTCATAGAAAATGGAAGACTAGAATCTCTCTTAGCGTTACGTATCCTCTATACATGATCTAGTATATATGAAAGGAGAAGGTCTAAATTATTTGTGACACTCCATTGTCAGACATCTTGGCTGGTCACTCTTTACCGTACCACATATATTCTTTGTGAAGAGAGAACTATTCTGTGTTCAACATCATTTTGGTGTTATTCCTCTTAGTCAGTAATCTAATTGGTGCCATTCTGGTTATGATTAATAAATATATATAACAATACATTGGGATTTTTATGTTGTAACTAAAACATGTAGGAAACAGAAAAGAAAGTGAACACATACTGCACTTTGTCTGACCTCTCATATGAAAAGTTGTCTTTTTTTCCTCTCCTTGAGGAAAAAAATTATACGAAGCTTCTACTCTATTGAATTTCAGATGTCTCCTAGTTCTTTTCGCTGAAAAAAAGAGATCTCGGAGAACTGACCTGAATGCTATAGAGTTTTGTTGATAAGAGGAAAGACAATTCTCCTATCATTCCTTAAAGACTTGTGAAGTTTTCTGCTTTAACGGAGGGAAGGGTATCGATTAGTTTGTTTTTCTACTGATGGCCTCGCTACTGTAATGTCAAAAACCAGATAAATTGTGCTGGAGACTTTAGAAAATACAATTTTATTAAAGCTTAGAATAGTTTTAATTTTTTTAGAAATAGAAAGCATTTTTTCAACAGAAATCTCAGCTGACATGTTTCTATTTCTTACCTTAGATGAATTCAATTTTGATTCGTTTTTCTTCAGTTCCAGTTGACCCAAGTTTAATCATAGTTGTACAAGCTAAGGAGGATGCGTATATTCCTCGAACTGGGGTGCGCAGTCTTCAAGAAATCTGGCCCGGATGTGAAATTAGGTATCTGGATGGAGGTCATGTCAGTGCCTACCTCTTCAAACAAGGACTCTTTAGGTAAGGTAAACAGGAAAGTTTAAAAATAGTTGAGAGCTTAAACCCATCATTTTGAGACACATAATTTTTCTTCTAAAAGCAAGTCTGTAATTACTCTAAAGCAACAAATACCAAATACTGCTTTGAAAAAGTTACTGGATCTGCAATAATGTAGAGAGAATGTCAGCATTTCCATTTTATGAGCAAAAATGAGGTGCAGTATAGCTGGGATCGTTCAGTAAGCCAATGGCAAGAGAACAATCCTTCTCACTCTTGTTTTCCTGTAAAAGCTTTTAGTTAGTTTGTTCACTGGACACTAGAAAATATTTTTTAAGCAGTGACCGCTTATGTTGTATTGTGCAACTGTTGTCTTTTTGCAAATGTTGTCTTCTGAGAATTAGAAAAACCATACAACTGAAGATGAGAACTAGAATATAAGCTTGACTGCAAATGAGTAGTACTTGCATGAATTCTTGCCTTTGTAATACGAGGCCTTGACTTTCTGAAGACAGTTATATAAATCAGTTATATAAATGCAGTTCCTTAGTTTTAAAAAGTTAAATACTTGTGCTGTTTATTTTAAAATATAAGGAATTAGTAAGACTGTAGTCCCATTTAGGAAGTCTAAGCAACAACAAAAAGGAATAGCAATATAGCGGGTCAAGGTATGCTAACCACTAGCTTATTGTTATTTAAAACTTCAGCCTTATTTTATGACAGATGCTCAAAAATTATAAATTATGCATGTGTGTCTGGCCCATTTCCTGACATGTTTGAGTAGAAAACTCCTAATCCATTGACATTTGCACTCATCTTAAAGTTGGGAAACAGTTCCACTTATTCCTGAAACATAAATATATTACTGGATAGAAGTGAGAGATCCCAGAAATAAGTGAAGGAGAAAAGACTACCTAATATCACATTTTTATTGAATGCTGTTTTGAAATTGTGATGATAGCTTTGTAAATGTATTTGTAAATATATGGAAATACGCCACTTATATCTGCCCTTTCCCAAATTATACAAATGATCTTCTTTTTTCCTCGTTTTAGACAAGCGATTTACGACGCATTTGACCGCTTTCTTCAGAAATACACAGTTTAAAAATCTTCATAATGTATTCAGACTGATCTCATTTGTACTTCTGCTTACTGGAACTCATATTTGGAAAACAAGCCTCTTGCAACGTTGAGTAGATGGTCACTGACTTTGACTGTTGTAGGTAATAATTATCGAAAGTGGTAAAGTACCAGCATTACTTTCATTTCAACCAAATGCCATTCTGACACACTTGCTTCAGCTTTACCTGTGAAAAAACAATGGTGCAGCATTTGTTAGTGCATGAATGGTTCATGTACTTCATGTTTAATCACATTGTGTATTCCTTTAATTCTGAATAAATTCTGAATTGTGTATCAGTTGAAAATAGACCAATCTAAGTATTGAAAGGATGTAAAATTTGCTGTAGGGCTAAGATGCTCTCTTGTTTTTAGTGTATTTCTAGCTTGTTCCAGGTACCTTGGTTTCCTCTTGCTTCCTCATCCCCTTGCTATTCCTATTGTGTTGTACTGTGGCTTTGCCAGCAGTCGACCCTTGTGTTTGTTGCTGATTTTTCTCTATTATGAATTGAAAATGAGCTATATAATAGAAGGGGCAGCATCAAATCTTGCAAAAAGAGACTTTTCAAAATTCAATGAAGAGTGAGAGACATACATTTTCATTCAATGCATCCATGAGATTTTTCTGCCACTGAATTAAACCGTGCCATTCCAGAAGAATCATGTAGCAATTCATTGATCAATTTCACAAAAATGGAATAAGTGAAAACAGAATGTCTAGTAATTAATTGTTTGCATGCGTTCAGTTGGATAATATAAACTTTTTCTGCCAGGTATTTTTTTTTAGAATGCTAGAGGAAATAAAAACATAATAATTTTTCTTTAGAAGCAGTGGCACAAAGAGTCTGATTCTAAGCAGTTAAATCAACAGCAGATTATATGGTGCTATAAAGACCTGTTGGAAATATTTCAACAGAGGTCCTTTTTAAAGTGCACTCAGCGCTGATATGCAAAATACAGTTTCACTGTATAATAGTAAAAATGTATGTGAGACTAAGGGTTATCAACACAGGTTATCTCCTTATTTTTCAACACTTTTTTTACTTGAATGGAAAATTAAAAAATTAGGATTATGAATGCATTTAAGAAAATCCAAAGTCTGTTGTTTCCTCTTTTGGGATCAAAAATGCCAACAAATTACAATAGAATAGAAGGTTGTCATGCATCAGCTGTATATGGTATCTGTCTACATCTTATTTTGTGGTAAACTCCTGTAACATTCTTCTAAAGCTAGTTTGCAGAGAAGTTGACAACTGAAACACTTCAATATTAATTTTAGTACAGTAATGACCAGAGTTACACAGAAACAAACAGAAAAATCCAGCCATTTCTCCGGATATGTGATTTCTAGACCTTTCAAATCAAGCACTTCATTGGTCTCCGTGGTTAGCGTAATGGTTTTTAATAGGCAGAGTATGAAGCAAACAAAGCTCAGTTTATATAAATAATTCTCTTGAATTTTAGTCTGGCAGACAGGACTAGTAACTGGGAAGAAATCATGGTTCACTTGAAAATCAGATAAGTTTATGTAAAACTGAAGTGCAACAATTTGTAATAACCCAAATTATTTATCATACAAATTTACTGAAAATGCAAAAGAAGTTATATTCTGTTGGAAGTTAAATTGCTTGTTTCAAGTGTTTTTTCATCATTTTAGACAGTGTTGGTTTTATATATATCGGGAGCAAGTGTGAAGTGACTAGCACATTTAAATACAGTAAAACACTGGATGTTGGAAGGTTTGAAATAAAATATAAGCTTACAAATTTATAATTGAAGGCTTGAATACTATACGAAAAGATTTATGGGGTTTATGTTTTACAAGCTTATTCATCAACTAAGAGTGTTTTATAAGACCGTTGTCTGCTCTTCACCAACGTTTTTAGATGTCACATTTTAAATGTATTTGTGTGCTTTATGTCCTGTTTCCGTTGCAGCTATGAGAAAGGGAGATAACTGGTGGCAAGGGAAAGGGCTTGAATAAATGGAAGAGAGAAAAGACAGAGTTTGTAAGGTGGGGAGTAAGCACAAAAAAAAAAATCAGCTTCTCTAGGCTACAAAGTACAACATGACAAAGTAAATATTTTCAAAGCGCACAATACTAGGAATTACACAGCTGATGGGAACTTGACATCCTGAGGTTAGTGTTCTGATGGTATTACTAACAAAGTTTAACTTGCCAAAAAGGCGTACCATTCACAGAAGCAGATTCATGCTCATGTAACTCCTGTTTGAGAGAGTGTCTTTTGAGAGAAGCAGTGAAAGACTGGTCTCTGACAAGAATGAGAAATCACGCTTTGCTATGTAACTGAAGTAATGTTGCCAAATGTGAAAGCCCAGTAAGAAGCATTTAAAAAATTTCTCAGGTTAGAATAGCAAAAAGGAAAAATGAGCTCTGTGGTCTATTTCTGCCAGTTATCAGACACAGGAAGCTATTAGCTGGTCTGTGAAGGGGAGAATCTTGCTGTGTAAATGTTTTTAACCTTTGGAAAATCAACTTTTTAAACCAGATTTTAAGGTTAAACCCTAAGAAAGCATTATTAATAATCCATTTTGATGTTAAATGAGAATGTGATTTTAATCCAGCAATTGCATGAGAAAAATATTGGAATAAGGTTCCTGCACTAAATCCAAATAGCAGGTAAGCCATTCTGTATGTCTTAAATTTATTGTAAAACTGGCCTTGATAATTTTTTGGTTTTAATGTTTTTCAATAAAAATCCTAAAAAAACAGTTAGATGTGAGTTGTTTTCTTTCTTGGTAACAGAAATTCAAAATGCATATCACTGCCATCCTGTAATCCTTTTTGTTCCTACTAGTACTGTAGCACAAGAAGAGTAGTTAATCTACAGTACAAGATAAAACTTCACGTAACAAAAAGTGGTGCTGCTTTCATGTTTTTCTACTTGCAGTATCTAGTAAAAAAAATAAGCTTGTATCATCTAATTAAGATATGGTCGTGATTCCAATTTTATACTTTTCTTTTCAGTGGCTTCATTGTGCTAGAATTTCCAGGACTTACTTAAAATCCCTTCTAGTTTTAAAAGGGTCCAAAATCTGTACAACTTCTTCCTGCTTGCTGCTGTGTTCCAAGCAAGGGTGTGTTGTACCATAATAAACTCAGAGCACATTGTAGGACTGTCCAGCAGTAATTGAAAAAATCACCCTTGCTGTTGATGGTTGCTCTTGCAAGGTGGGAAGGTGGTGGTAGGGTTTTGGAGTGCTGCTCCCAGGAGAAGAGGAGGCTCTTTCATCTTCTGCAGCAGTCTGTCATGTAAATGGGAATATCACACGCTAGCTGAAAAGCCACTTTTACAGCTATCTGTTCAATGTTACTGGCAGGTGCATCGTTGAGTCTTGAGGATGTTTATATGCAAAAAAAAAGTATTGGAAAATTGTTGTGGCTGACTGTGGAATTGGAGCAGTCATTCTGACTGAAGCCTGCCAGTTGTACCCAGCTACCAAGATGCAATCAATTTTATTTTGGTGCTCAATTACGCTGTCTGAAAAGTGAAGGCCGTGGTAACACCTCTGCATACTAGTACTGACAAAACATGAGGAGGACAAATAGAGTGGGTAGTACGTTTTGTCTGCATTTGAAAGGAAAGGCTCAGGACGGAATGAGAGCTTAGCTCTGGTGTGTTATCTGTGAGTAACCCAGGTAATTTTTTTTAGCATTTTGTTTACATGTTTCTCTCCTGGCACCTAAGTGCTGATCGCTGTCTAGAACAGAATGCATCTAATCATTGTCAAATGGAGCTTTTTGTCATTTTTTTTCCCCAAATCTGAAAAACAATCCCCCTCAAAAGTGACCGCTCAGCAATTTATTTTAGCAAGGATAGATCACTTGTGTTGTATTACTCTAGCAAGTCTGCCAACAGGTACCATTATGTAAAGGAATGGAGTCTTGTTGCTTTTTCTTACTGGAATGTCGTATACATGGATACTCTTTAAATAGTAGATTAGATACTCTTTAAATAGTAGATTAGAAAGTGAAGATCCTTGGATCCTCGGAATGCTGTTTTTGCTTGGTAGCTGCTAACATTTTGAGGCAGTTAATATTTTTTTTTATTTATCTTAACTGTTTCTGTCTTGTGTCGCTTTTTTTAAAATGTTGATCTTAATTACGGTTGGTTGGGCAGGGAAGTTTGTTTATCTTAAACTGTCAGGTTCTCTGTCAGCTTGGCTGTAATGATAAGTTGTACAGTATTGAAAGGAGGTTGGTGTAGTCTGTAGGCATGTAATTTCTCATGAAAAACTATTACGAGTAAAATGCTACTATATTACGCAATCCTGTAATTTGCAGTGTTTCCTGGTGCGCTTGGATGCTTCTACACAAGATAAAACATCAGCTTTAAAATGTAAAGTAGCTCGTAACGATTGTTATTCTCCTGGTTTTATGCCGTATAAATCAGCCTCTTATTCAAATATGAGTATTTTAAATACTGTGCTCTTAAAGGAAACCATACTGTGAGTTTTGCCAAGGAAGTCTGACTTGCCCTGCTAGAAAGTAACAAGAGGGATGATACAAAGTGGACAAAGAGTGAAGGAGGAGTCTTAGGCAGCTGTAAAAGCCTTTTATATACTCTTCAGGCCCAGTCCATCCAATAAAGTATACCGTAAGCCTTCTACTACCACAAAGTTAGCAAAACAAGTATGTACAAAAACTTGTCAAGCTGCCACGTTACTGGTCACCTTTACTGGTTTTTTGCTCCCCACCCCAGTTAACTCTTAATCGTTTTCCTGCTTTTTTCCTGGTCTATTCAGGTTCCTGCACAGCAGTATTGCAGTGTTCCTGAAGTCCTGGCTAGCCTGCACATCTGCTTCCTTATCTTCTAACACTTGTATGAGAAAAAGAAGAAACGGGAGGTTAATCCCCTTCTTACCAGTGACTTAGGTAGGGCCTCTGTACTTTCAGATCACTCTAACTTCTGCTTAACTTCTGAGTTTGGGAAACCAAATAAAAGATGGCAAAATTGTTTTGAATGGGTAGCGTGACTGATACTCCTGTTTTCAGGAATGTAGATGTAAACGTATACAGATATTGCCCTTTGTCAAAATTATTCAGTAAGAATGCTTTCCTCCATTTCAAATAAATTTGTCACTGCAATATGCAACTGGCATGGCCTTGATTGGTAATTTATTGCATCTGGAAAAATCGAGTTCTTAGTTGCAAAGAAAAATGCTTCTAAGAGTTTGAAGATTTGCTTTAATTTTAATCATTCTACCTTTTTTTTTCCTTTCTTGGTATAAATTTAAAATGAAGAAAGAATATGTGTCACTTTTTGTACAAAAAGTGCTTAGAAGCAATAGTAAATTTTTTTGTCTATTTGAGAAAAGAAAAACTCGTCCCTTATTACCAATGGTTGGAGCTTAAATCTACAGTTACAGAAACATGCATTAAGGTACCTATGTGGTTTGCTTATAGTAGCATAAAACAATCGTGGTAGATGTTTTAATTTCAAGCCTTTACCACAAAAGGTCATTAATTTGCAAATATCTTGAACAAAGCAGCAAGCACCTGGGGGGGGTGGTTCTTTGAGGTAGAGCTGGGCTTCTACCAGGTGATCTGATCCCATCACACCTGACTAAGTGGCACTCTGCTTGGGAGGGAGGCATCCGCAAGCCGCTTCTGCAGGTCGGGATAGTTGTAGAAGATGGCCTCTCTTCTTTTGAGCTGCTACTGTACCCACAGTCCCAGAGTAATCCTAGAAATGCCTCGGTGCATGAAGAAGTGTGAGCTATGGTGGGGGTTTATGTGCTTTTTGGTGGGTTTGTGGGTTTTTTTTCTGATGAAGGGGTAAAACTGCATACAATCTCAGTAAAGCAGAGAATAATGTTACCCTGAACGGAATACATTTTGCTGCAGCAAAACACTGGAAATCTGGTTAATTGTGATTTAAATATTTAAAAAAATATTTTACTAGCTTTATTTAAGAATTTGCTTAGTTCATTAAAGAGATATTGGCTATCTTTTGGAAGACATAAGAAAGGAAGTGAAACAGGACCAAGCCCTACATCTGTTGCTTGAGAGACTGAACGCAAGAAATTGGAGAGGAAAGGGTGTCTTAAGGTGTAACGAAGAATTACGGAGCACTGAGAGGCTGAAAAAAGGGAAAGAGGTGATTAATTTTGTGCCACAGTGGCTTTCCTCATTCTGTGACCATAGTGCTTCTGGGATGATGCAGTTGCAGAAGTGCGGGTATAACCTCCTAACGAATCCAGCAAGCATGGCGCAAGTGCACACGTGCTATTGCAAGATGATTTCTGGGAGATCTTTGGCAGAAAGGTAGAGACATGGTACGATAGCAAGGGTACCTGTCTGTTGCAACGCTTAAATGATGCGCGATTCCCTTGCTACTTGGACCCACGCATGTTCTCGCGTGCCTGTTGAACAGGTTCTCTAGGCTGTGCCCCTGGAAGTGCCGAACCAGAGAAGTCCACTTCGCTTCAACGAAACGTGTTCCTTCTCCCACTGTATTTTGAGACCCTCGTTGTATTGTACAAGTCATGGGAAAGACCTATAAACACGGAACGTCCAGTAAGCATTACTTGAGAGCTTAAACCATCTTTAACGGGGTACGTCTGTAGAGGAGAGCAGGAACACAGCAGCTGCTGTATCCTGTGCTTTCGCATTCTGCGTTGCCTGCTGTCTTCGCCCGTGTTTCAGTTCAGCCTTCCACTCAGGCTGCTGCCTGTTTCAAAGTAGACTTGACATTGAAAAAAAAAAAAATTATCACTGATTCTAATTAGGTTTTCAAAACTGAGCCCCGCCCTCACTTTAAAGCAGCTGTTGGGTGATTTATTTATTATTATTATTTTTTTTTTTTAGCAGCAGCGAGGAGTGACGAATTGCTTAGCGTGTGTTTCCGGGGGTGCGGTGTGCGAGTGGGCTTGGTTCTGGGCGCCCTGAGGTGACTGCCCGCTCGGCATCGCACCCCGCTGGGGCACCGAGGTGGACTTGGTTTGCTTTTTAATTATCGCACGCTCGTTACTGCAAGCTCAGAACGGCGTGTGCTGCTAGCGGCGGTGCTGAAGTAAATCGCAAAGCTCTGCGCCAGGGAACCCCCTGCCTGGGGGCGCGCTGGGGACGCTGCCGAAGCGGCTGCTTTCCGAAGGCCGGCGCGGTTGCGAGGGGGAGAGCGGAGCCGCCGCTTCCGCGGGGGGGTGGGGGGGAGGAGGGGAGACTCGCGCCGCCGTGCTCGAGCCCGGCCGCTGTGAGGTCATAACGCACAGGAGTGCCCCCAAGCCCCGCCCCTCCCCTCCGCCCGGCTGCTACGGCGGCCGCCGCCCGCGCACCCCCCTCCACGCGGGCAGGGCTGGGCCGGGCCGAGCCGCGCCGGGGCCGGGAGCGCCTGCCGTCCCTCCGGAGGCGGCGGCGGCGGCGGCGGGCCGGTCTGCATCGCCTCTTCCCTCACCCCTCGCGGCAGCGCGGGGAAGGCGTTGCGCTGCGGGAGGCGCTCGCTGAATGAGCGGCTGAGGGGAAGGAGGGAGCTAAGCGGCGTTGCGTTCCGTTGCGTTCCGTTGCGTCCCGGCCCGGCCCGGCCCGGCCGGGGGAGCTGACCAGGGGACCTCCCGGAGCCCCGGCCGGCGGGGCGGGGCGGGGCGGTGGCGAGGGGAGGAGGCGGGCCCCCCGCCTTGGCTTCCCCGCGGCCGCCCCGGCTGGCGGCCCCTCGCGGCGGGCGGCAGGGCATGTCCGCGGCGCAGGTGTCGGCGGCGCCCGCCGAGCGGCGGGGCTGGGGCGCTGAGGCCGGCGGCCCGGCGGTCGGCCGGCCCCGGGACTCGGAGGAGCCCCGGCGGCCGGAGCTCGGCTCGCCCTGCGGGGAGGAGGCCGCGGAGGAGGACGGCCGGCGGCGGCCGGCGGTGGAAGCCCCGCCGCCCAAGGAGAACCCGTGGACGAGGCGCAGACCCGCGCGGGACAGCCCCTCCCCGCCCGCGGCGGACGGGCCGCTCGTCCCGCAGGACCCAGGTGCGGCGGCCGGAACGGGCCCGGGCCCGGGGTGGGGGGCGGCGGGCGGGCCGGGTGCTGGCTGGCGTGTGGCGGTGGTTTTCTGGTTTTGCTTGGGGTTTTTTTTTTAGAAACGAAACGCGCGTGTTCCTCCCCGCTCCCCGGGCGGGCAGCGCGCTGCCGGAGCCGGGCCCGGGTGCGGGTCGGCCGGCGGTTCAGCTCCGCGGGAGCCGAGCCGGGCGCTCTGGCTTTTGACATACATGGGCAGAGGAGGGAAGCGAGCGAGGGGAGGGGGGGTCCGGCCGCCGCCTTCGCCCGGCTCGGGGCGGCGGGGGAGGGACGGGGCGGCTCGGCGTGGGGGGACAGACACGGGGACACGGTTAGGGTGAGGGAGCCGCTGCGCCGGCTGCAGCCTCCCGGGGGTCCAAATGGTCACCCCCGGCCTGGGGGGGGGGGGGGGGGGAGTGTGACCTCCGGCGAGCCCCGCATGGCGCTGGGCTCTGGTACTGGCAAAAAGGGCCGGCAAGCTACTTGTCTTGCTTTGCTTTTCCTTAGAAATATTGCCAAATCCCGTTTGCTTTACCGCAGGTCTCTTTTGCCTAATTATATAGTGAGGCCCTCTGTACGATCTGTTACTTGGTTTTGCTTTCCAGAAGATTTGGATTGCAGAGGCTTCAAATGTGAACAAAAGCAGTCAGTTTGCTTGCTCGCAGGGTTCAAACTGTTTATGTGGAAGGAGAGGGAGCGAGAGCGAGAGCATAATTTTTTGGCCTTTGATCGCTACATGCGAGATAAAGCTACTTTATAGGCTCCATACCGACTAAACAGGCAGATGGCTTTACAAAGTTGGACGTTGAAGACCTGACTTGAAATTGCCAGGCTTTATGCTTAGGCTAGCAAAGCGTTCCTAGAAGTTAGCAGCTTCTTGAAGTATTGTTCTTGGCTGGAAGTAAACCGCTGACCTCAAAATACGTATTTCAACCTGTGTTTCCTGAGAATTTCAATCTCAGCACTTGCTCCTGAAGGCACCTGACAAACCTTTTTGTGATCTGACAGTCGCTTTTATGCTGGAATTAAATATGTACTTCCTTCACAAAGAGAAAGACATAATTTATAGTTTCAAGCATACAGGTCGTGCAAGCAGAGGAAAGAGTTCTCCAGACCGCAAAATCTCTACTTAGCTGAAGATCAAACCTTTCGGCAACATATAGAGTCGTCTTTATCATTTCAGCTGTTTTGTTTGCGTGTACTGACGCACTTGTAAATACCTATTTATGCCTAGCTTCTACAATCCAGCTTGCTAGGCAGCACCTTGTGGTCTTGTCCATACATGAAAGAGAACTTGTCACACGTTTGGCTTGCAGTGGCAGTAATAATAATGGTACATCAGAAGCGTTGGGAAAACTTATTTGGTTGCATGAGCACCTCGTGCTTCACCTTCTGTAAAGTTTACTTTTCAGCTTAAGATAAAACACACAAATAGTTGTTGAAGGAAGGAGAAAGGAGGCAGTGAGTTCATATGCTGTGCACGTTATATGCTTAATTTGATGATTTCAGAGAACTTTAGATTCTTTTTCTTCTGTATAGAAGTTGTGCTTACCCTTTATCAAATTAATATTAAGCTGAGTAGTTGCACCGCAACGTCTTTTTCAGTGGCAAGTGTATAGTTTAGCAAATATGGGAGTCGCTGTTGCTGGTAATGGCATCGGTGAGGAACACATACCAGAGTGCGTGTTTTGGTTTGGCCACCACCGAAAGCACCATGAAAGAGCCACCACTCTCTCCCTTGTAAAAGACAAAGCAACTGATCTTTCCTGGCTGTTTGAAGGAAGGAATTGCCATGTGCCTCCATCTGCAGCAAGGGATGTATTTTGAAGTAACTAATTGCGTGTTGGCAAAGGAAAATCAGTCACGCTAGGCCCTTATGAATGTAGTAGTATGGAAATTAGTCATGTGAAATAATAAGTAGATGAGCAGAAATACTACTGGGATGGAATGTAAAACTATCCGTAAAGAGGATAATAAAACGTAAAAGAATCTCACATCAAAGTAGTGACTGAATCCTGTTCGACTTGTTGATCCTGGCTTAATTTGTTGAAAGTTTCCCAAAGACGTGCACGTATGGTATGTTCAGTGATAGTTACACACTTGAGAAAATCGACCCTAGTCTGTCGTCTTTTGACTTCCATTTGGTGTGGTATTAGTTTGGAATAGAGGCAAACCTGACTCTCGTTACTGAAAGAAACTGTTAAAGTCACCCAACACTGGAAGGAAAAAAGTAATGTAAAAGGCTTAAAATTCCTGGGGAAAGAATTTAGTCAAAGCGTTGTTACTGTGACCTATTATTTTTTTGTCTCAGATGTGTTGGTAGGTTTTAATCATGTTATAGTAAACCAAACACCTAATGTAAACATATTTGAATTTTTCATGGTATGTTTGTTACCACAGTTCATTGTTTCTGACTAAGCCTTTTATTAAACTTTTCTTTTAAACAGAATAATTTCAGAATTATACAGCTACTTTTACATCCTAATCTGCATTTAACTCATGGAGGAAGACTTGCAGCAGTGTGAAATTGCTAATGAAATTAATGGGCGTCTGTCTAATCCTGGTGATTGTGAACACAGCGACTTAGCTTTAGCAAGGGCTGTCAAATGATGAAAGGTGCTTCCGCAGTGTGTCTTTCTCCTCTTGTAGTGCCCAGCCGATAGATTGCAGTTAAGTCTTCAGTTCTTCAGGCTGAAGCTCTATGAGTAAGAGGAGAGGAACGGTTGCAAGGAAGAAGTCCTATATAATCTCAAGATAAGCTTTTTTTAAATTGAGACAACAAGATGTGTCTGTACGGAAGCTGCGGAGCAACCCCGCGTTAGTCCTGTATTCCTTGTCTTTCCTCTGAGTCTTGTTTTTCCTCAGCTACCCCTCAGAGCTGGGCTCTCGCAGAAGAGGCTAGTTACCCTTCCTCCTTATAAACAATTTGCCCAGGATGGAGTTGTTGAAATAATTTTATTACGAAAGTTCTCCCACCTCTTCGTTTGATGAAACCTGAAGTGCTGCCCTTTTTGTAAGCTTGCAAAAGGGAGTCCGAATGACAAGTTCTCTAGTCTTCATGTGATTTGTATAGCTGATGTGGGTCTCTAATGATTCATTAGATAATTATTCAAAAATTATTAATTAAATTTATTAAAGTATTCAGTGCAGAAGTGGTTGAAGTGGGTTTGCTTCCTAGTGTGCTTGAATGATGTAGTTAATTAAAATAACTGCACAATTCAGTCTTTTATATTGTGCTCAGTTTGTCTTTCTTCATTGCATTTATTTCTGGGCATCAAAGAACACCTTTTATCTGATTGATATTTTGGTAGCGGAACCAGTTCACTGTAGTGCTATTGTATAAATTAATTTGTTTTAGTCTGTTAGCAAACAGACAGTTGTAAAAGTACAGTGTAGTAAAGGTATACCATGCTACTAGGAATAGCAAGCTTTTGATTAGTAAATGGGTACATCATCTGATTATCAAATTTTTTTGGGTATCTAAGGCCGATATTATCATTAGTTCTTATGAATTCACTGAGTGTTTAAATAGCAGCTTTTAAAAATTATTTTAAGAATTATCAGAAGGTACAACATTGACAATTACCCCAGCCCTGAAGGGATTACAAACGCTATCTTTACAAACCTGCTGTCTGTATTTTAGTTGTATATAACAACATATGTAATTTTGTATGGTAGAGCTTTTTGTTGTTGTTGTTGCTAAACTGGAGACCTGTTATGGAGAGAAATCCATCCTGCTGCCTAGAGTCTAAGAGACAGCGCTGGCTTGCTGTGCTCTAGCATGCGCTCCCTTTAGACCATGAACGTTTTTGTAGAAATTGAGTCACAGGTTGCAGCTTTCTATGAAGCAGCTAAGAAAAACTTGAGATGAGAAGTGAAATGCAAGGAAAATAAAGAGTATAATGGTTAATCGTGTACTGGGAATTTTTTTCCCTATTGCTTGTTGTATTGAAAAACTGACTGGTTTTGAATGTAAACAGGTGGAAGGATGCAGGTGTCCTAACTTGCTGCCTTGCTTAGTTGTTCAAATAGCGTGAAGAAGGTCAATCTAATGTCGTTTTGCTATAAAATGCTAGAACTATTGTAGGAAAGGATGTTACTGTAATTACTGGGTTTGTTGTTTTTTTTTTTTAAATTTCCCAGAATCTTGGATCTAAATCCATGCTCTAGATTTAAATTATTATGTACTCCAAGGGATTGTTTTGTCACATTTGCAAGACTTTCACATTTATCTGTTAAAACAATAGATTTAAGTATAGCTTACCTTTCTTAAAAATGTATTATCCTGTGAAGTTTCAAACTGAGCATTGAAAGAAAAATGTTGTACAAGTTCAACAAACGTGTTCCACTGAAGTTTTGAAGAGCTGTTCTGCTGGGTGATTTCAGCTGCCACCCAAAGCACTTCTGGTATTTATGCAATGTTGTTCCTTCACTGAAGGCGATACACGTGCAGTCTAAGTAAAAATAAAACTTGAATATTGGCTAGAAATCCTTACAGCATAAACTGTGTTTGTATCAAAATCAGAATGTGTTCCGCCTTTTAGTAATAGACTTTGCTTTCAGAAGAAATTGGCAATATCATCCTTCCCCTTCTGTCAGGAAAAAATTACTTGCTGACTAGTTATTTGCAGAGCTTCAAACCATCCATTCTGAAGTACTACTGCTGAAAACGTAATTTGTCTTGTAATCAGTGGTACTTTGGTGATACATCATTAAGTACAAACTTTGCTTCTCTTATCTCTGCACAGCATCCAGTCTGCTTTTCCTTTTCTGTTACGGTTGTCCCAGAGGATTGCTGCTGTTTTGCTGGTTCCAAAATTCGTCTTTCATTTTTCAGAACTGTCATCCCGTGTATCTTGACATACTGCGCTTGGCGTGTTCGCACATCCATGTTCCTAACATGAGATATTTTCTGCAGAAGATGTGGTGTATTAAGAGACTTGGAAGAACCATAATAAAAATAGCTTTGAAGGCTGATTTATGTTTTCACGTGCATGGCGTCTTTACTGGATGGAGTTTAGTGATTGGAAGATGATTATTGGCAATTAAACTTCCTCATCCTTGATTTTAATTTTTTCTCCACCCCCTCAAAACTCAGCTGAAACCCAGCAAGTAAAGTAATTGAAGATAGCTAAATTCTTTTATCAACACAGCATGCTGTTACTGAACAGGTTACCTTGTAGCATATGACTGAATAAGCCATTTTAATACAGTTAGGTTGGAATTAACAATAAACATTATTGTTATTGTAACATTAGGTTGGAATTAACAATAAGCATTATTGTTATTGTAACATTATTCGTGAGGGCTTGTTGGGTTCTGCCGGAGCAGTGTACTAAAGCTGCCATTTCTGGGTATTCGGCACTGTTATGTGATGTTGAAACCAAACACCGGGGTAATGTTAAGCATAGAGCTTTTCTCTAAATGCACTCTAGAGGAAGTTTTGCCTGAACAGCAGCTCTAGGCCTGTTTGTAACATAACAGATGTGACCTGGGTAAAACCTTTAAGTGATCTGATGTTTTGTTCTTTTACTCTCCCACCCTCTTTTTTTTTTTTTTTGCCCCTTCCCCTTTATCTTCCCTTTCATGCTTCACACTAAAATCCAACTCCCACACGATAAGCCCCAGAAAGCCGGTCAGGAAAGATCAGTTAAATTTGGTTTTGAGTGTGGCTCTTCTGGGAGGACCAGAAACTCTGTGGAGTTGTTTTTGGGTAGGGAAGTATGGAGCGTGGTGAGATCTCAGGCCTTTGAGTTCAGAAAGGGCATCGTCGACTAGGCGGTGTGTTGCCTAATTTTAATTTTCTTTTCATTTAGTGTGCAAATGCATCTTCCAAGTCTTGGATTACTACATACAGATAAGAGAGATTCCTTAAAACGAGTTGGGTCTCATTCTACTCGATTCAGATAGCGTCTCCTGCCACCTGGAATAATATCCCATGACTAAGATAGTGCGGCGACATTGAGTCTTTTATTTTTGAATCCCTTGCTACGCCCTGGTGACACACAGAGTAGAAGTTCTGGCAGAGCAGTCCTTCAGCAGCAATTTAAGTAAAAGTGCTGTGAGATGGAAAAAGGGCTTCAGTAAGGTAATTGAACAGCTAAAGAGAGATGTGCGTTTACAGCCTGCTGGAGGACAAATGCTGTGGCCGGTCAGCTTACCTTTACAGATAATTGGCAGTTTTGCTGGAGAAAATTACAAATTTGTTTGCTGCTCCACCTCTCCAGCTGTTTGTCTTGTTTTGTAAAGGGCCATTAGTTTACTATTGAATGACAAGTAAAAATTAGGATTACACAGTCACTGTGTGTTGCTGAAAGCTCTCAGTCTAAAGTTAATTGAGGCTGAATAACAAGAAAGAGGCAGTTTGGGTGTGTTATGTGTGTTTTGTCTTTGTTTTAAAAAGCAGATCTGTAGGAGAGGGGAGAAAACCTGCTGGTAAGTGGTGTTGCCAAGGTCAAAGGCCGATCAGGATTCACTGACTTCACGTCTTGTGCGATGTGCAAGTTGTATGTAGCAGTATGAACATAATTTACAGCGGAATACGGAGTATACATTAGTTTATGCTTCTAACGTTCACGGTATATTCCAGGAAGCAGACAGAGAGGGTTTTCGGAGTCACTGGGGCACGAGGGTGGGGTTCCCAGTGTGAAGCTGCGATAAGGAAGATTAGTCACTGGATGGAAAAGAGATAAGGGTTGAGGAGGTGATGTTATCCCCGTATGAAATAATAATCCACTGGTGATTTCAGTCATGTTTGATGTTTCAAGCTTGTCTTGCAATAAAATACTGAATACTTTTCAAGGAAAGGTTGTGACTGCTTCTCTATGGGAAAATACGCATTGGGAGAACAGGCCCTGGGCTTAACAGAAGTTAAGAGGTGGTTTCCTCTGTCTCAATTCTAATCCCCAAGAAAAATGGCCTGATACCAGTGGGTTTTTTCCCCTGAATTCCCAACGCAAAAAGCAGAACACAATTGAGATGGGTAGGGAAAAATTGCACAGAATAAGAAAATCAGATTGATATACAGAACTGTAATTGCACATGTATTAAAAGTTGTAGTAAGTTTAAATAGACTTTTTTTTTAAATGTAGGTGATTGATCCTAGATTAGGATCTAGGATTTTTAATGTAGGTGATTGATCCTAGATTAGGTTAGGCCCAATAATGTTGCCATATATGAGAGAGAGAGTAATTTCCAAGCATTATATTCATCCCTGGCAGACATTACTGGTAGAAGCGAGTCTCTTGCTCAGGAGATGAGATGGGATCATTATTATAAAGTTTAGGTCTTGACTCAGGATGGTTCTGAAAATGTATGAGTGTCAGCTTCGTTGCAAATGCTCATATTTATCATAAACATATCCATTGTGTAATTTGGGCATTAAAATTTATTAGTCTTAATGTAGTTTTTATAGTAATTTTCTCTTTTCACCTTTCCTTATATTTTTTTTTCATTGCTCTGGCTTGATTATGAGCAATATGGCTAAATTTTATTTGGCATTTGAGTAATTGCTTATAAAAGGAAATTACTAGGAATTTGTGAATATGTAATTGCTTCTGTTTTTTCCATGCTTGCATAATGATAGATTTTGTAAATTAATTCCGTCTTATAAATGTAGCTTCTAATAGGGTAACTTTTTAAATGTGTTTCAGGGGCTCATCTTCTTTGCTGCTTCTTAGGTTAAAATACCAGTGTTTTGAGATAGTCTTGACCTTATAGCTGAGCAAATGCTTAAATACTGTCTTATACAGTATCCTGTACACCTGGTTTTCAAGATTCTTTACACTCATTATGAATGGGACTTTTTCAATGTCATGTGCTATCAGTTACTTTATGGAAGTGTTCATTGAATTCCATACCAAGGCCTCAAAAAAACTTTGGTGTAGTATGATAGTTAAACGGAGTTGTTAAAGAGTCCTTACTCTTTTAAAGTGCAGTCTAATTCTTCACCTGAAAATATTTTTCTTCCTTTTCAGAACTACAAAATTCCACTAAAGTTATAAAAGCAGCGAAACCCAGGACAAGGAAATGCAGCAAGGTTTGTATTTGCAAGAAGGACATTTAGCTATGAGTTACTGGACTGATTGTGTTAGAAGTCCCAGTTAATCTAACCTGTTAATCTAAACTGGCATTTAGCTCAGCTGATAATATGGTAGGAAAATGAAATAATTTCAAATTACTATTTCTGGCTGTAAATAGTCAATATGGTAAATAGCTGATATTACTAAAATAAGAAGGTAGCAAGGTATTTTGAAGTTACAACCGGAAGTGTTATGTTCCACCTTGATAACGGTTAGTTTTGAAGACAGAGAAAAGTAAAAAAGGAAGGGAAATTTAAAATTAGAAGGGATGCTAAAGTGGTGTATGTATGAGGGATAAGGAAAGGCACTTTTGTTTAAAAAAGCAATGGGATTCTATAAAAATGTGAAGGGTCTGCAAAGAAACAACATCACTTGAGCACAAGCGGTGCTAGATTGGTTTTGGAAATCCTTTTTGCATATTATGTGATGTGTGTGCTTTATGTGCTGTTATAAAATTATCATTATGACAACAGGAGGCACTGAATCCTTTTATTGAAAAATTAAGTTTCTGAAATTTTGTACAGCCACTCCTTTTTAGGTTGAATAATACCTGTGCTCAAAGGTCTTCCAGAAGCTAAGAGACTTTTAAGCAGTAGATACCTTTAAATCACATAGGAAGCTAAGTGTAAGACAATATTTCATCTGACAGTTGTTTTATGTGTGCTCAAAAGTCCTAAGCCCTCTTTCTTTTATAATAGAATGTAGAAAATTTTGCTTGCTTGCTATCTTTTTTTGGCTGTGCCCACTTAAAATATTCTTCATGAAGGCATTCTTTAGGCAGTTACACTAATTACAAGCTAAGGCGTATTGGACCTTGATTTGGATGTAACTGCAATTAATAGTTGTTTCTACAATTGATCATATTGTGTTTTCAAAAGTTGTGTGTGTGTTTTCTGTTGTATTTCTCAGTTTTTAAAAGTTACCACTTCTAACAGTTCTGCTCAAAGGGTAGTCTGGCCATCTGAGTCATGACTGATGTCTTCCATGTATTAAAAAGGACTAAATCTAGGAAGTAGTATAAACCATTTGTCATCTTTGCAGGCTGATGATTTTGATGATATCACAAACTGGCCAACACCAAGTGAAATAGCAAACAATGAAGTAAGTATCCTTTGTTATCTTCAGTATTATTTTTTTAAAAACCATATTGACTTCTCTGCTTAGTACCGTTGCCCCCAGAATGCGCTTTGGGAGTTGTAGGGTTTCAGCAGAAATTTTGTCAATAATTCAGGATACTGGTCTGTGCTTAACTGTCTGCACTGGCACTGGAATTTCTGAACCCTTCACAAGCCCACATGCATACACTCCATTTATCGTTAGTGGTGTGCCATGGCCACGTAGCTAAAAACGCGCCATATTTACTCCACCATTTTAAAACTTGTATTTCCCTTTTCTACTCGTTGGGAAGTTTATGCACAGATGAGAAGGCCTTTGGGGATGCTGCCCTCCCTTGTGGCTCAGAATGCTTTGTGCAGGTTGTCTTAGGACAGCTTAGTTATCCTTGCCCTATTCCTCTGATATATTTTCCCCTTGCTGGATTTTTAGTTATCTGTTCCGTCAAATTATCTTCCTTTTGCTTTATCTCAAGTGATAAGTGCATAATATATTTTACACCTCTTTTATGCTATTTAAAGCAAGAACAGAGCACAGATTATCGCAAGCTATGAGGTGCCATTTCACTCTTTGCTTGAGTTCTGCAGCACCCCTGTGATGCTTTTACTGTTTTCTTGGTGAGGGAAACCAGAAGACTTGGGTTCAACAATGTGCACTGTATAATTGAAAGTGTCCAAATGAAAACTGAAAGAGAGTATTAAGATAGTTTGGCATGAATCATTTGTCCTGCAGGCTCAGTTTCTAACACCCTCTCTTCTCCCTCAACTGATTGTCATTAACTTTGTTGTTTATGTCAGCAACAAAACATTTTCAGCTATCTAACCAGGCTTTTAGTGTTGCAGGTCAAAATTATAGATCTCTGTAGATTTGATGCAACATTATGTTTACTGCTAGGTAGAATTTGCCTCCTCTAGTAGCTTGTTCTACAGGATCTCAAAGAAAATATTTGAGATTGCTAGAAGAATCTTTAAAACCTGAATAGATCATATGCCAGTAAATTAATGCTCGTTCAGTTGCTCACATACCAGTTAGAATACTTTAGTGTGTGCATACATCCCATTGTGGTTTAGGATTTATACAGGATCCTTGATTTGACTTTTTTTTTTAAAGTATTTATAAGATTCTCCATCATCAGTATTCCTGTCAGTTGCTGAGATGTTGTGAACAGAAGAGACTACCACTTCAGAAGGGGACAGTGGTGATATATTTAACAATATCATGAAGGATACATGACTTGCTTCCTAAAGCTGCTACTTTGTCTGGTGGCATTAGAGGTGTATAACTCTCAGCGGTGCATCAAACTCCTTCCTTAGTTACTCATAAGATTAGAAATAATTTCACCTGTGCTTTTTATACCTCAGATGCACAGCCTCTTCATTTGCTACAGTCTAATAACTCAAAAATGCTGTTCTTGAAGATTGTGTGGTTGGTTCCACTATGCAAAACTTCTTGTTTGTAACTTTTCAGAGGCTACTGTTGTAATACATGAGAGACAGTGCAGAGAAACTCTGTGTCCAAGAATAATGATTTTTTTTCTACCATGTCCTGTTGCTCAGAAAAGGAGAGGGTCTGCTGATCTTAGATCTGAGAGATTGAATAGCATTGAAAGGATTAAATTTTATATTCTTCAATAATACTTGTAAATGCTAATGTTGATTTGTGACTAAGTCTGCAATATGCTTATTTTAGCATCTCTTCTTTTTTTGGAAATACTGATTTTAGTGACTTAAGAAAACATGCACCCATCTTTTGCATTCTCTTTAGTACTGCAGGTCTTTAGCATCTGCTTGGTTATTATGTCAAATTTTGATATGATTAATGATGTCTGTACAGTACTAATCAGAGTGGCTGAGAGATACGTATGTAGTGTTTCATAAGAATATACACATTTTATGTTTTCTGTCTGAAATATTGTGCTTTAAGAATATTTTTTTAAATTTTTTGGTTTACCAGATGGTCTAGATTGTATTGCAGAGATGCTAATTAACCTTTTGCTGGCTTAAGTATGTGAGAATTTTAGTACACAAATTCATGTAGTGTCTGTTAAACCAAATAACATTTAGTTCGTATTTAATCTCAATTGATTTGTCTGAGGGAAGGCTTTGCATTCAAATTCATTACTGCTTGGTACTGCAGTATCTACTGTATGTACTCCAGCAGGTTCAAAGCTATCTCCGCAACATAGGAGTATTCTTTCTGTTTGACGGAAATGTCTGTGAAGCTTAATTTTGCAGGTAGATATTATATCCAATCATAGGGTCATCTGGGTTGGAAGGGACCTTTAAAGGTCATCTTGTCCAACCCCCCTGCAATGAGCAGGGACATCAACTAGATCAGGTTGCTCAGAGCCCCGTCCAACCTGACCTTGAATGTTTCCAGGGATGGGGCATCTGCCACCTCTCTGGGCAACCTGTGCCAGTGTTTCACCACCCTCATTGTAAAAAAATTTCTTCCTTCTATCTAGCCTGAATCTACCCTCCTCTAGTTTACAACAATTGCCCCTTGTCCTATTGTTACAGGCCCTACTAAAAAGTCTGTCCCCATCTTTCTTATAAGCCCTCTTTAAGTATTGAAAGGCTGTAATAAGGTCTCCCTGGAGCCTTCTCTTCTCCAGGCTGAACAACCCCAACTCTCTCAGCCTGTCCTCATAGGAGAGGTGCTCCATCCCTCTGATCATTTTCATGGCCCTCCTCTGGACCCGCTCCAACAGGTCCATGTCTTTCCTGTGCTGAGGGCTCCAGAGCTGGATGCAGAACTTCAGGTGAGGTCTCACCAGAGCGGAGTAGAGGGACAGAATCACCTCCCTCGACCTGCTGGCCATGTTTCTTGTGATCTAGCCCAGGATATGGTTGGCTTTCTGGGCTGTGAGTGCACATTGCTGGCTCATGTCCAGCTTTTCATCCACCAGTACCCCCAAGTCCTTCTCTGCAGGGCTGCTCTCAATCCCTTCATCCCCCAGGCTGTAGTGGTACCGGGGAAAAATTAAACTTTGCACTATTTGCTAAAATACTGTTCATTTTGCTTTCTTTTAAACCTTTGAAAGAAGTGATGATCTGCAGGATGCTGGCACTACTCAAAGGCACGCAGTTCCCAGTAAATGCCGTATTCTAATGTGGGAAAAAATAAATCTGTAATCGTCCACCTCCACATCCTCTGATCTTTGGTTCATGTTCTGATTTAGTGCAACAGAATTGTCAGAGTTAAGACCTATGGCTCCTTATAGTTTACATGAACATTTGGCCTGCTGTGAGACTGTGCAGCATCATGGGAATTTCTGATTTACCATTCAGTATTCTGTAAGCACAGCTTTTTAAAGGTAATCAGTCTGAACAGTAGGTACTGGTGAGTAATATTTCTTTCTTTCCTATAAAATAAATTTCAATTCTGAGCTATTGAAACATGATTGTTGTGCACTCCACAATTCTACATCTTCAGTTAAAAAACAAACAAAAACTCCCTTAGTCTAAAAATTCTTTTTATAGTCTTGCCAAGTTAGCAGAAAATAGAACTATTTAAAAGGAGACTTTACAAAACAACACAGTTCTTAAAACTCACCCTACTGAAGAGGTTGAGAACAGGTAATAATAAAGGAATTTTAATAGGTAAAGGAAATTTATACCCTTTGCTATCAACAGCTGTACTGTCAGAAATAATTACCAGTATCTCTTGCAGTGTAAGACTGTAAGTCACAGTAAGAAGCCAACAAACAGAAGAGAAAAGGAGGAGAAATCTGATCAAAAAAGCAATAATGGAATCAAGGACAACCCGGAGGCAAAGCCAGATGGTCCAGGAGATAATATTAGTGAAGATGAAGCTCAAACTAATAACCAAAGGAAAAAAGGTCGGTCTGGGCACTATGTATAATGCAGTAAGTCACCATTGATACAGTTACATTAATTCCAGTTGAATGACTTGATGAAACTTTTTATGTTTTGCATTTTCTAGGTGATAACAGGATATATTGCTTTCTGCTAGGAAGCTTAAAACAGGCTTCCTTTCTCAGGTTTTGGAGTGTTCTGTTTAGTCAAATAGGAATTCTGGGGAAAAAGCAGCTCATGTCCTACTGATGGTCCACGGAGCTCTGACAATTTCTGGAAAATTTTAGCATGGCTATACAAACCATCACTGTCTCTCATATCTTTATTTCCCTAAATAGATAGCACTATGTGTGTCTATGTTACTATATATATACTAAGACTTCAATTTTCATGTTTTACTATTAGCTTACACCTTGAAGTGATCACTTGAAAACTAAACCAGGTTATTAATTTCCTTTTGATCCAATCTGTTACATTAAAATTAGGAAGCAAACCTCTATCTCATTTCATCAGTAGACAGAGAAACAGCTGAGAGAGTTTTAAGATATTGCTGCCATCAGCTGCTTTTTTTTCTTGCTTCCCTGCTGGTATTTCTTCAGATCCTAAAGACCTTTGCTGTTTAGATCTGTTAATCTTCCTATGTATATATTTAAAAACAAGTCCTTTATTGCTTTTAATTTTTTCAGTCTAAGTGGAAATCTAAAGGAAAGCATTCCACAGGTACAACCTATTCCCTCCCCCCCAGTGTGGATAACCCATTTTATGTATTTGCTTATATTTCTTGGCTACAAAGATAATATTTGCCGATCTATACTCGACTGGCATTGTGCACAATGCCAGTCGAGTATAGATCGGCAAGTATTATCATCAAATAAATGGTTAGTGGATATTTTAGGCCAGCCTGCAACAAAATACAGCTTTGCTAATAATTTTTGATGCACGTGAATGACCTTGAGTATCTTAAGGTAAAAATACAGTACCACAGCTAAATTCTCAGGAAAATTCTTATGGTTTGTTATTGAAATCTTTATTTTAGTAATTAACTTGGTATGTTATTTTTACCTTTAAGTTTCATATGCAAGTTGTGAAATTATATAGTAATGAATTTACTGTATATATTTAACACTTATTTAGCTATAAATTCTTGGTAATGGAGCTTACATCTAAAAACTAATTAAATAAAAAAGCTCACCTTCATTTCATATATTTAAAGCTTAGGTAAGGTTACCTTTCAGTTTGAGAAATTCCTGTTTACTGCATTTATTTTATTTAGTCATTCATCATATCTTAAAATTTCAATGTTAAGCTTCTCCCAGTTTTTAAACTTTGAAATTAACTGTTACTAGTTCTACAAGAAGAATTCTATAGAATCTTTTCAGGAGCTGAAACCTCAAGTAGTACCATAATTAAGGGTAATATATTAACTTTTCAAGGTAACAAGCAGAAATGGGTGCCACTTCACTTGGATGATGTAAGATCAGACAGTCAAGAAAGATCAGGCTCTCGAACTAGCTCCAGATTTCTGCTGGAAACAAACAAGTTAATACCTCATAACAACAGACGGAATGAGTCAAAAAGTAAGTAGTTTTCAATCTCTGGGTCTTTCTATTTGTGGCGAACAAAGTGTAATACCACACGAGTAGGCATTAGGTTGGCAGTTTATGTTGAAACTTGACTTTGCCTATACTAAGTAAAACCTAGTGTTACTATTTGCCAATAACCAGCAAAAAATAAATAAATTGTACTATAGTTTAACAAATTTTAATTTGGAAAGCTTTGTTTAAAAGCTTACTGTCAGATTATTTTTTTTAACCTCTTCACAAATTGATCAGAGTTGTAATGTCTCAGTTACTGACTCTGCTGAGTAACGGAGTTGGAAACAGTCTGTCTTTACAGCGTGTGCTGGTGCTTTGAATCAGAGCAGCATATATTTTTCTCTTCATGGCTTGCTGCAGAGTCTTGGGCCACAGCTTTACGATGCAGAAAGTTTGGAAGTAGTCTCATCAGGTGGCTTCTCTGTCCTGCTCTACTGCTATTCCCATGGCTTGTTGCTACCAGAGCAATCGCTTGTGGACCTATGCTTTGAACTCTGCTTTGGCAATTCTACTGATGATGCTTTTTCCTTTAAGTTGGACCAATTCCCTCAGTTCCCTGACCTATTTCTCAGCACGGCTGTGCAAAAAGTTGTACTAGCACAACTGAGGGAGAAATGCACCACAGCTGGTACTGCTTCTGGTCCTCAGGTGTTCTGCATACAGCTTGTCAGGTGGCAGAAGTCTTAGGATGAGTGTAACTCTTTGGTTTATGTATTTGTGTTTAAGTTTTAAAATCACAATATACATTAACAATTTAAATATGTGCTCATTATAATAAGTGCTGGATGCTACTGAGATGAGATTTGTTTATGAAGTCATTTTAGGAACAGTGATGTAAGGGTTTGATCTGGATGTCCGAGGGATTGACAGGGGCAGGGGGAGGATTTTTACTAGCGTATCACTTTCTTCAGCAATTATTCCTCAGAATGGTCAAATGACCAGAAACTTGTAGCATGAACTCTAGGCTCTAGTGATTCAAGACCAGTTTCAGTCTGAGAGAACATAAAACATCTCTTGCTCTTCATGAATATTGGCTGTTTAAATAAAAAACTTGTTTCAGGTTTAAATACAACACTAGCTCATGAAGGTGTTCTATGTAGGACTTTTGCATGTGTCTGAGCCACACGTACTCAGAGCGCAAAAATGGATCTGATTTGGGGAAATAGTTCAAATAATGCCTATGCATTTGGGATCTCTAAGGTTGAGGGCAGCAAGTGTGAAGGTTGAGGTCCAAATTCCCGGTGAGACACACACATACAGATTATGATATTTATAAATTCAGAGTCTTATTTGACAGAAAATAAAGTACAGGAACCTGAATGTCTGAGCATACATATTTTGCTGTAGGGTTCATTAAAAATAGTTGCTAGTAAAACAAGATTTCTAATACGAATGAAGAATCATCTCTTTAGTCACTCCTTTGTTAAATTTAGCAACTCTCAATTGGATCAAGTAGGGGCTGTATCCCCAGGCATTCCTCTGACAAAGAGGTCCCCCGGCATCTGGAAGACTCTGCAATTGCAGCTTAAGGAAACTTTAAGCAAGGGTGACTGACTGAAGATGGAAGTCTCGGAGAGTGTTAGGAAAAGAGAAAGAAATGGTGTGAGAGAGGGCTTAATTTTCTCTCATGAGTAAAGTGAGAATTACACCTGTCCTTAAGTTTTGAGGTGAGTGGAGCCAAGGTCCCTGGGGTCTGGTTTGGACCTGCTTGCTTTCTTTTCTTCTGCTGCTTCTCTCTTGCTCTCTTTTGCTCTGTGCAGACCACATATTTATATGAAAACCTTACATAGATTCTTACAGAGTCATCTTAGGTTTGTATGTGTTATCAAAAAGGGGTCCTTAACTTAAAAGCTCAGTTTGGGGCATGACCAGCAGAGAATAAACGATTGCTGTTAAATGGGCAGAGTTAGGGGAGCGATAGATCACTGAATCCAAACGTCTTTTTTTGGCTGCTTCTGGGAACAAAAGGGAGGCTGCAGAGAGCCATTGCTGTGGAAATCCCACCCTGAGCAGGACCATCAAGAGCTAGCAGCTCTTCCTAGCTCTCTCTAGGTACTGGGAGTTGTCCACAGGAGGACACTGTATTATCATGCCTGGAGGGAGAATTGCATGATCATCATTCCTTCCCATCCCAAGCCAATCATAGGTATTGTGATCCCTGAGCTGGCACCAGAGTGTCCAGTTGCTTCAGAAGCATTTGAGATTGACTGCCGGTCAAGCCCATTTACACTTTTTTATTGCTAACAGCTTCTGCCCAACTCACCCTCGGGTATGGCTGGGCAAACCTTACCGTTTCACCCTTGCAGCTTCAGATCTGGCCACCCGCTTCAGCCAGCATGACTGAGTCAGTGGATTGCCTGGGCGCAAGCTGAGAACTGTATGTGACGAGGGACTCTTTGGCACTGTGATATTTAATTATGATTGCAAGTATTATGCTTTTTTCTCTTAAAGATTGGCGTCGTGATAGAGAAAAGAGAGATGATCATGATGAAGTGTGCAGCGTGAGAAGTGAGGGCGGCAGTGTTCGAGGATTCTCCAGAGGCAGAGGAAGAGGTAGAGGCAGAGGAAGAGGACGAGGCAGAGGAAACCCTAGAAGTATGCAAAGAAGTAGATGCTTAGCAAAAATGTTAAAACTATGTTTATAATGTTATTGTTTGCATGTGAAGTAAGAGTTGTCTCAAAAAACATACCCTGTAACTTAATATAATTAAGTAGTTTGAGTCTTTTTAAAATCAGATGCTGAAAACCAACAGTAAAATAGCAGTGTGTATCATGCCTTAAAATATTTGTGTGCTGGACTTAATATTTTTCATCTTTCTTTTACGTTCTCCTTTATTTTGAAGTGAACTTTGAATATTCAGTTGGTTATCAAGAACTGTACGGTGAAGGAACTGACCAAATATTTCAAGCTGAGCTTAATGCTAGTGTGATGTATTACTATGGTGATGGAACAGGAGTGCAGATGTATTCTGTGGATGAAGCACTTCTCAAAGAATATATAAAACATCAAATGTAAGTAGATAGTTTAATGTACAAATATTTTTGGAGATCTAGTTAAGGTAAAATAACTCATTTCAAACCATGTTTAATCCTTATTATCCATATAAAGATGGAGATTAAGGCATTTCAATTTAACTTTTTGATTTGACCATTTTACCAGTGTCAGTTTGAATTTATTCCCTAGTGGCGTGGAAAAACTGGAGTGACGGGGAGGAATTTTAAGGAAGCTGTTCTGCATCTTGTGCTGTAGTCTGGCTCTAACTCATATACCTGCTTTATTTATGGTACATAGCCCTCTTTTTATGTTGTCATGTAATTGAGATATGGATGTCTCTGAGCTTGTGCTTTTGAGTACTGTTGGTCTGTTTGCCTATAAAGCTCTTCTTGGGTGATGTAGCTAGACGTTTCCCTTATTTGCTCTCAATTTCACTTTGAGAAGTCTTGTTAGTTTTATGTTTTCAGAGTGTTTCACCTGAAACATTTAACCGAAAGAGAGTAGTTTTGCAATGATACTTGATTTTTTCAATAATCTGAAATGTTTACTTTCTCGTGTACACCATTAGGCAATGAGGAACCATCTGGAAGACTGATTATCACCAGGAGACAAGTCAAAAAGGGCCTGGAAACCACTAGTTCATTTTAAAGAGACAGTTTCCACCACCGGCAGATATTTCATCTTCTGTACTTGCAATGGCATTTCTCTGCGATGCCTTTGTGGTGGTTTTTGATTGCCCTTGTATTCCATAAAGCAACTTGCTTATTTTATTCTTGCTTCTTTTGTTACAGTTGACGCAAAAAGGAAGAAAAAAGCCTCTTTAAGGGCAGAAAGTATCTGGCATGTGGCTATCAACTTCAAAACTTCTATTGCAGTCTTTTTTGTTACTCTTGCTGCCAGGCCCCCCCTATGAGACCTGACAGTGGACATGTACCCCCATGTCAGGATAATCGGCCTGCACTGTCCTCAGACAAGTGAGGGAGGAGCACAGACACTCCACTGTTGGCCAGATTTCTGGGCATGCAGTGTAGAATCCAGACCTTCTAAGGTAGGACATGATGATGTCCCCCTCTGCTGAGAAAAATGTCAGTTACAGCATTGGTCACATCTGACTTCTGGTTATATTTGTATTTTATTTTAGCAACAAGAGATTGGCAGGTGTCAATAGAAGACTTGGCATGGCTGGCTAACCAGAGCCATTGGTTGCTTGTCTGATATAAACTCCTAAGGCAGTTTGATTATGGAGTTTGCTTTCCATGAGAGAGAGGGAGATTCTTGAGCAGGTTTAGAATGTATCTTCACTATTTTTATGCTCCTTAAAAAAAAAAAAAAAAAAAGGTGGTTTTGTTATCTATTCACATCTTTTATCACATTAAAAATGATGGTAAACAGACTTTATTCATCAACTACCTATTACTAGCTTCTAAATGGGGATGGGTTTGTCCGCCTTTCATCATTTAGTTATAAAATATTAAAGTGACTATGCCAAAGAAGGACGTATATACAGAATAAAGCTACACAGAGCTGTTAGGTCTCAAAGTTCCTTATGGAGTCCAAGATAAATCAGGATATATTTGAGAAGTGAGATTGGTTTGAATCCTAGTGAATTGATGAATTTTTAAACAATTTACCTGCTTAATAGGGAAAAATCTTAGAGACTGTGTCCAACTGAGTTAATGTGTAATTATAGTAAGAAATACACTGCTATCAAGCAGTTTATGCTTGTCCCAAGAACCAGCTTGATGTACAGGAGAGAGTAATATTTGTATTATGTACAAAAATATCTTTAACGTTTTTAATTACAGGCTGAAGTTGTCAGCCTGAAACGTTTCAGTGCTTAGCAACTCCTCAGTCTGCAACATGCAGTAGAACTCTATTTAAAGCCCTCTTTCTTTAAAAAAAAAAAAAAATAAAGGTTCAGACATGCATCCAAGTCTGCATCAATTCAAGAATAAGCAAAGGGACTCTGAGGAAAATGAAAAAGAAAAGAAAAGCTGGAGGGGGTGTATGTGTTTAGGTTTTCCCTCTGCTTGGAGCAAACTTGTGCGTTGTCTTCATTTTTCATTAATGGTCTTTCACATTCCTTTTTCTAGAGTGATGGACATCAAGTGAGGCAGTTTGAGTCAAGTTCAGTCATTGTCCATTTCTGCTTGTGGAATTTTTAACTAGGTGAATCGTTACAAGATTTTACCTTTACTGTATGACTGTAAAGGTAACATTAGAAAATGTTGATATATGGCTTTTGTGCTTGCTTGTCTTCTAGATTGGGAGGGGAAAAGAAATGTAGCAGTTCAGAACAGTAAATAGGATATTCTTGAAAGAAGCCTTCTCTTTGTGCCCAGTTGCTTCACTGATCAGTTTACTTAGCTCCGAGTAAGAGCTTAATTCTCCAAAAGCCTTATTCTCTTCTCTGTTTGCTCTGATTTAATGGCGATGTTTTCATTTGTCGTATGTCTTATTGTCCAACTTTGAGACTTTATATTCATTCTGTCTTGGAGCTGAGTGTTTCATATAGAGAGCTTTTGCTTTGAGCTACTAAAAATTAGAGCAAGAAATGGTATCAAGCTTCTCCTTGGGTCAATGATGGCATCAGAGTCCTCTCCTCTTGGTAACTTTGGCCTTGATCCCAGCTTCAGTGGAGACACTTAGCATTTTATACTTTGGTGAAATTAGCATTAACTTTATTTACATTTGCATGTGGCTTTTTTTTCCCTCAGCATTTTAATGCGCTCTTGTTTTATTTTTGCACTACCTCTATTTTTGTGTCACAGAATTTTAATTGCTCTCCATTAAATATTTCTCTACCTACATTTTCCTGAACCTGATGAGGACTAGTATTCCTTGGATGTAATATGCAAAATCATGGTATGATGTGTAAACTCTGTGAAAGGCCTAGATTTTAGTTGTCGTGATTAAATTGGGTTTTTTTTCCATTCTTTTTCATAGGATGTTTTCTCATTCCCTTGATTCGTGTGACAGATCATGATTTGAATTCCTTACTTTTTCTCTTCACTAAGTATAAAACAACTTGATACCCTGATCATTTCATAGAGCAGCTTCATTGTTTAAGAAGATTTGTCTTTCTGCTATTTTTTTGTCCCTCGTCTCTCTTGTTCTGTGGTATCGTCAGATTCCTGAAATGGTCCTTGTCCCTCTTCTCTTTATCCACTTAAACATAATATCTTCTTTTAGACTTTACCTTTCTCCATGAACTGTTGTGCCTTTTGGTACAGTTTCATGACAAATACAACATTACTATTTTTGTTTTCTCATCTTCCCACAAGCATGCTTGAAGTAATGATTCAGAGTACATATATGTGCCTCAACACTCAGATAGAATACTTAAACCTTCTAATGTACTGGAAACTGGGAAAAGAAAAGATACAGTTCAGGGTGAAGGTGCACTGATACTGCTGTGTGGGAAATAACTTATGCCCTGACTGTAAGCAGTAGTTGTCCTTCATCTATATGGAGGCTAAGAGAATGTTGTTTCCTTCTGTTCATGTAAGTAATAAGGGAGGGGATGGGTGAAAGAAAAATTGAGCTTAGTTTTTCTTTGTGCAGTTCTTATATGCAAATGTAACAAGGCTTTGATTTATACCCCTGCGTACTGTACTGGATCATAAGTCTGTCTTAACATGTCGAGCATGCATGCTGTTCTGTAAGTCTTGTTTATAATGATACACCTGTTGAAAGAACGATGTTGTTGATGACAAAGTGTGCTCTGTTTTTAATGGAAGACCTTAACAAGGAATCTCTGAGTTGCTATTTTAGGATTTTCTTTAACCTATAATAGGCTCATATTTGTATGTTTCTTTCTGCAGTGAGTATTATTTCAGCACAGAAAACTTGGAAAGAGACTTCTTTCTGAGGAGAAAGATGGACCAACAAGGATTTCTGCCTGTTTCATTGATTGCTAGCTTCCGTCGGATGCAAGCTCTGACTACAAATGCTGCACTCATTTTGGAGGTAAAATAATTCAGAAGTACATTTGTAGAAAGTTGCTTGGTTAATTTTGTACTGCCATTTAAAGTCAGTGCTATGAAGTTAAGAAAGATTTCTGTTTGCAATGACGAGGATTTTATAAAGAGGCTATAAATGGCAAAGTTTGTGGGGTTTTCTTCTTTTTTGGATGGTGCTGGATATGTAAGGATTTTAAAGTTATAATATGCTTGTCACACAGGCCCTAAAGGACAGTACAGAAGTTGAAACTGTGGATCAGAGGATAAGAAAAAGGGTTGATCCAGAAAAGTGGCCAATTCCAGGTCCTCCTCCATGCAGTCTGCCACCGACTGACTTTTCTCAGCTTATCAATTGTCCAGAATTCATACCAGGCCAAATTTTTGGCTCACATACTGGTAAAGGATTTATTTTATAGAAACATAAGTTTAGAACCGTCTATCTAGCTTAGGAAGTTTGCCTCTTGATACTGGTTTCATAACAGAAGTTGTACATTTGGTAACGGTTTATTCAGCTGGTGTGCCTGTACAGCCTTGCAGTTGCCAAGTCACATGGCTGGCACGGCTGATGTGAAGTAGATAAAAATGTCTCTTATGTGTTACGGCTGTGGCCATTCTCCAGAATATAGTATGATGGACTACAGTCCTTTAGTACAGTAGTAGAAGTAGTAATAGTAATCTTACGTTAGTCATAAAATCTACTTCATTTTGGTAGCAGCTGAAGTTAACTCTTTATTTGGTCCATCCTGGTTTTGGACGGGGATCTCATTCACATTATTAGTAGGAAGATGGCGTTGTTCGCTGACAACCCTTGGCAAGGAAATCTTTTAGTAAAATGTTGGCTGGGATTAAATTGGAAGAATTAAGACTGAGTTAGGCACCCGTCCATAAAGCTAGAGGATGGTGTGGAGAAAATATGTCCCTAATGATGCTGCTCTTGTTTTCTGAATAACACATAATTTCTCTCAGACTGCTAGAAACTTTCCATGTAAATAAGTTCCTAGAATCGATCTTTTCCTAAAATGTTGAGTGAACTGTGAAAAGCTATCTCCTAAAAATGAAAAGAAATTCCGCTGATCAGTGTATATTTAAGCAGAGAGGTAGAAAAATGGTAGCTGCGGTTAAAAGAACTGCTGTTTTCCACTGCTAGAGTCTGCACCAAGTTCTCCAAGAATGGGAAGCCCACTGAGTCCAAAGGGAAACGCTGAAATGAGTAATTTTCAGACAATGTCTAAAGGATTGTCTACAAGTTTGCCTGATTTGGACTCTGAACCTTGGATAGAAGTGAAGAAGAGGCATCGTGCATCCACGGTCAAACTAAAGGTAAAATCGAAAACCTTTAAGTTATGCTTAAATAAACAAATGCAAAACCTGGCAACTTTCAGATTATACTGTAAAACAAGATTTTTTTTTTTTTTTATGTCTTAACGTATGTGATGCTTGATAATGCAATACAGTTAGTGTGCGTACTTCACACTCTACCAGACCTAGAATAGCTAAGTGCATTTAAAATTCTGATCCAAAGCTCACTAGAAAGAAAAGGAAATACTGTTGTTTTTTTTTCCTGCTGAGGGACAGTTGTACCTGTTGATTATTGAAAAATGTATTGTAATGTGCCTTGAGAATTGTTCTAAAAGCTTATGGCAGAATTATTTAGAACAGTAATTTACTTAATAAACAGCTGAAAGGGGCTGTATTGTTTCTAATTCCCGTACATTTATTTATTGAAAATGTTCTATCATGTTCTATTTGTCTCCCATGTGGATAATCACTATCCAATTCGAATATAAAATGCATCACCTTTTCCAACTCAGGAAAGTGTTCCTATACCTGATCAAACATCAGATCAACAACAGCCACCCCCACCTCCAGAGGAACAAGAACAAGAAGAACTTGATTTTTTGTTTGATGAAGAGATGGAACAAATTCAAGGTCGGAAGAATAAATTTACTGATTGGTCAGACAGCGACTCTGATTATGAAATTGATGATCAGGACATAAACAAGATTTTGATTGTAACACAGACACCACCGTATATGAGAAAACATCCTGGTGGAGATCGTACTGGCAACCATGTATGCCGTGCAAAAATTACATCAGAACTTGCTAAAGTTATTAATGATGGCTTATACTATTATGAACAGGATTTGTGGATGGAACAGAGTGAAAATGACACTATGATGAAGGTAACTCTCTTCATTTTTGACGTGAAAACCATGCCTTTCCAAACAGTTCCAAAATTAATTTCAGCCATCTGCTATGTAATTGTAAAATGCTACACTTTTTTGAAAGAAAAGTGACAGTGGTTGAATTGACAGGTCTATTGAATTCTCTTTATTTTGATAATATTGTAAACAGTTGAAAGCAAAATGAGCAAGTTGTTCTTGTCACAGATTTGACCAAAACCATTGAATGAATATTTTTTGGAACTATTTTTAACATTTTGGAGGTGGTTCAATTTTTCCAGTGTTTTCTTGTTCTATGAATAGCTTGTTTCATAGCATTTGCAAACCCATGCCATGGGGGAAGGGGGCACACTTCTGAAGTGAGATAATAAGAGAGGAAGGTAATACAGTCATTTTAACGTAGTTTTATACTGAGGTTCTGTTTACCTTGTAGCTTGTTAGGATGATAGCTCAGTGAGCAAATTAAACTTTGGATTGCACACCTTGTTTTATTATAGAAACCCTTTTATTTCCTAGCCTGTACATGGGCCTCTGTCTTTGAGGATTTCAAAACTTAAGAAGGAGATTGTCAGCTTTGTGATTTAAAAACCAATATTTATTTTTAAATTATTGTTTCTTTTAAAAAATATACTAAGCAGCTGTAAAATTACAGATGAGTTGAACTCCAGCACTGCATAGGCAGGGGGCAACATGGCACGCTGCAGTCCTGTCACTTACTGCTCTTGGTTTATTAAGAAACCCCTTCTTTTGTGCGAGCGAGCCCAGCAAGTGGCAAGTCTGTAGGCAATCCCACTGTATCACTAGCAGGTATTAGGTGTACAGAAATACAAAGGTACCTAAAGACTAAGTGGTGAGGGGAAGGAGTTTTATCTCCTTAAGGACAAAGGTGGGCTGTGGGGCCGGGAGGAAGGGGGAAGTAGCTTAAAGGACAAATGGAGCATGCGGGGACAAGAAAGAGCTGACAAAGATAGGAATGACTGTTGAGAATAAGAGCAAGAAATAAAGGTAGAATCCACAATATGGAGTTTTTGTTACAAAGCAAATGGACCAAGACAACCAGCAAACTGGAAAAGGACAGTGACAAATAGCACCCAGCAAGAGGAAATATTTTCTTTTTTGTTGTTGTTGTTACGTTCTTGACAATGATTTAAACAAGATTTTGCACACACGGCATGCACACGCACACGTGTCCCACCCCACCTTCAGCTGAGTAGGGGCATGAGTGATTTGAGATGCTGCCACACATCTTGGAAAAATCCCACCCTTTCACAGTTTAAGCTACCAGTAAAAAAAAAAAAAAAAAAGCTGAACACTTTATTTACAAATACTGGCTTTTCTTTAGATGTAGCCTGAGGAAGGGGGCAGGGCCTGTTCTGCTCCCCTAAATTGCTAGGACCTTCCTTGGCACGCTTACTGCAGGAGGATGGGTTTGGGCTTGGCAAGGGAGAGGATCTCAGTCATTTCTCTTTCTTATTTGTCTGTGAAAACTCACATGTAGATAGCCTTACCTGCCTCCATTCGCCCGTTTGTTGGCATAACTTTCTTTTAGCTAGGGTAGTGTGAGCTGCGTTAGGTTATATACAGTGTTCACGGCAACTTTTTTACAATGCGTGCTAGACACTCTTTCCCTCTTCCTTAAAATAAATCTGTACTAGCTGTGTATGGATAGTTGTGTGTCAATTGTGGCTGCTTATTTTCTCTTTTATGAAGTTCACCTGTTTCTCAGGATGGTACCCATTATCGTGCTTTGCGTTTACAATTTGCTTTCTCTAATTCAGCAAGAGATTGAGAACTTCAGGAAGCTAAATCTCATTAGTAAGGAAGAATTTTATAATCTTGCACCAGAACCAATTGCTGATCCAACCCAAGAAATTCCTCCAGGATCTCCAGGGTTACGGAAAGGTAAGTAATATGTTTGGTTGGGGTGTTGGTTGGTTGGTTGGTTGTTTTTTTTTTTTAGAATCTCTGTAATAAAGATCGATTTTGTAGGTGTTTTAACACAGGTAGAAAGAGATAATTTTGGGTCAGTCAGCAGTCTGAGGGGCTTTTTCTTTGCTAATTTTTCAGTGTCAGCTGTTCATCAGTAGCATGGTTTCCATTGAATTAGAAGAAGTTGGTACTCATACTCTTCAGGATATATATGAGCATCAATAGGCAGTGTTCTATTTTGTTGTCACTTACCATATACCAACACCAGGTGCTTTTTGTGTAACTTGGCATTTACAAAGTGTAAAGTAACAGCTAGTGATGCTGTGAAACATTTTCTAGAAACCAGTATTTTTATGGGAAACGGGGATAGAACGAAGTGAGATTAGAAGAATTTCCTACTTGTATCATAACCTTACTGAGCAGTCACAATGTCCAAGTCTTATCTTTTGAGGTATTTCTGATATAGTGGTAGTATTAACATTTACTAGGATACACGCTAATAGCATCTTTAAAGTAGTTGAAGAAAACCACCTCACCAAAAAGCAAGAATGTGGTTACACTTCCACCAATGTTTTTTTTCCATTACTTTGCCAATCTAGATACACAAGAACAAGCAGGTAAGAAAGAAGTGGGTTTACATTTTCTAGCAAAGACATGCTTGAAACGTTACTTCATAGTTTTGAGCAGTTTGTACTGCTTCTACGCCAAGTGCTTTTGTTCATTTGATTACCCTTTGGGGATGATGTAGTTCACTTGAAATTAAATGGGCCTTTAAGATACCAGATACTAGAGGAGCTTAGGCGTTGAAATCCTAAGTTTCTTTTGAAAACGAATGTTTTCTCCTTCCTGCCTACAGATTTCGCAGAGGAGTCAGCTTGTAATTTAAGTCTTGAAGTACCTCCAACAGCGGCAATAGCTCGATCACTGCCAACAGCAGTTCCAGATTCCCCCTGCGTTCACCCTGGCTTCACTCCGCGAACACCTCGCACCCCGAGGTTACAGGATCCCAACAAAACACCCAGGTTCTACCCTGTTGTTAAGGAAGCACGATCCATTGATGTAAAGGTAAACGGAAAGACAATTTTTTTTTTTAAACCAGAAAAGGCCTATAAAACTCATGTCTGTGCATACAATTTAACAAGAATGAAAAGGCAAAAAATGAAACGCTCATACTTTTTCATTGTTTATCTTCAAAATATTTACCATATTCATTCTTTTTTATTTCTATAAAATGGTTTCCGAGTTTTCTCTGTAACATTTCTTAAAAGTCCTTGCTGAAAAAGTGTAATGTCTAAAGAATTTTAATTTGTTACATAAGACTAATCTTAAGGTTATGAAACTGGAGTGTTGTGACTTCATAATGTGTTTGATAGAATATAAAATTTTTAGAACTTTGTTTTAAGAGGGAAAGAATGGGGAAATAAATACTTCATTTACTTTCTTAGACTCCAAGAAAAAGGAAAACACGACACAGTACAAATCCTCCCTTAGAATGCCATGTTGGTTGGGTGATGGATTCCAGAGACCACAGGCCAAGAACTTCCTCTGTGAGGTAAATTTTTTTTTTTTGTCATAGAAAATTTGTTCGCAATGTCATTAGTTCTCACTGCTAACGGACAAATAGGCTGCGATAAAAGACAATTTATAAATACAGTGGAAGCAAGAAAAGAGTGGTCAAGAAAAAGACATAGAATACAAGGCTCTCTGGAAGTAAGCTAGCTAAACTATGTTCACAACGTTGTTTCTTGATCCATGATATAGTAGCAGTAATATTATTTGAAGTACTGATGTTCGCATCAGTGATTTTTGCCTTTAAGTGGTCATTTAGAATCAGGCATTACAGTAATGTTTATCATGATCCAAAACTGCCTGGTTTTTGACATATTAGCACAGAATCTGATTTTCTTGAGGTGCTCCCGAAAACAGATGACTGGGACCCCAGGCATGCATTGCAGTGGTCACCAGGTGACTGTACTATTCTGAGAGCGCTTGTGTAGATCAGAATGGTTGAAAACCAATTCTGTAGAAAAGCACTGTTTATAGGACAGAAATAAGTTTGGGGTTTTTTTCTTATTCTTCAGCAGTTCCAATGCTTCGCCTTCAGAAGGAGCTCCACTAGCAGGAAGTTACGGGTGTACCCCAAATTCTCTTCCGAAATTTCAGCATCCTTCTCATGAACTGTTAAAGGAAAATGGCTTTACTCAACAGGTGTACCACAAATATCGTCGAAGGTGCCTAACGGGTAAGCTGCTAAATGCGCTTCCTAAAAGTTTAGGTAGAAGTTACCAGGTGTCATCTGATAACAGTTTTCTCCACATTGTTCCTAATCCTTAATTTTTCTTAGGCAAGGAAAGCAAAATTTGTTTGATGCTTCTATTTTACGAACTCTGCTTTCCATTTAACTTTACATTCCCTGACAAAAAAAAATTACCCTCAAATGTAAACTGAAGTTACTGGAAGATCTTGTGTGTCTATTACTAATGGAAAAGCACTCAAAAATATTCTGCTGAAAAATTAAAACTAGCTTTTTTTTTTCCCTTTCTTTTTTATTCTAGATAGGAAACGGTTGGGAATTGGCCAGTCCCAAGAAATGAACACACTTTTTCGTTTCTGGTCGTTTTTTCTGAGAGATCACTTTAACAAGAAAATGTACGAAGAATTCAAACAACTTGCTCTAGATGATGCAAAAGAACACTACAGGTATTCACTTCTTCCTGGAAGTTAAAAACTGTTGAGGCCTCACCATTCATTTTAATGATTGTGAAGTTTTACGTATATCTGAAGTGAACATTTTTAGTATTGGCTCTGACTCTTTGCAAATCTCTAAAATAGAAGTCTATGTAAGTTATTTTAATAGCAAAAGTCTGTTTGTATATATTTGTGCTTTGCAGATAAATAGCTAAACGTGCAGCACTTCCTGACTTGTAATTCAGCCCTAAATTCTACAAAGTCCTGTAACTTGTTGACCGTGACAAGTCAGCTCTATACTTAGTAACACTCATAAGATTCTTCCTTCCATAGGTGAAGACATTCTTAACCTCGTTCAAACTGCTTCTTGCCTTCCAAAAATACCAGAAAAATGACCACAGAGGAAATTACCACTACCCTTTTAGCTCTTTGATATTATTCCCTTTCTCTAGTTCCCCCACCTCTATTTCTCTTAGCCAAAGAGACAAGGTGGTAGCCCAATGCTTTGAATGCCAAATGAGGACGTACTGGCTGTGGAAATCCTCAAGTTCGGATACGTTGTCCGAGACTGCAGACTGATGGTCCCTAGGGTGCAAGGGTGGCTTTAATAATACCTTGTGTCTCTGCTCTGAGCTTTCTTGACGCTCTGTGATTATCCAAGGATACATTTACCAGGAGAAACTTCAGAAGGCTCTTAAGGGGACTAAGGTGGCAGCAGATGAATGCGGAACAGAAGGAGGTCCCAGCTATCTAGAGGCCCAAGGCAGCTCTGGTGATGGTGTGGCAGCCAAAGCCAGAGTGTTACTAAATACTGAGCTGGAAACCCTGGTGCTGGGGTGTGCGGGAGCTGAAGGAACACCGAGTCCTGCCCCATGCATCGGGTTTTGCAGTGATGGTGGGTTAGGCTGGCTTTTGGTCCGACCCGCTATGGTTGGTTTTATGTTGAAACTGTATGCAAACATACTGAAAATGTGAAAGTATTCTTCTTCATTTTGTATGCGTGTATGCTGTCTGTACTTCATAAGTTGAAGCCATGGGACAAACCTGATTTTCCTAAGTCAGTTTTGATTATTTGTGAAGGTGTTTCAGAACAATAGGTCGAAAAAAAATTGATGTGAAAAGGAAGTAGTTTTTATGAGAAGGGTAAAATGAGACTATGCCGTTTACTTAAATGCAGGGAGAGACTGAAAACTTGCATCCTTCTGAGGAATGAAGAACCTATGTATCAGGTTTTTGTACCTCTTTGTTCTGTTACAGGTACGGATTGGAATGCTTGTTTAGATTTTACAGCTATGGCCTAGAAAAGAAATTCAGGCAAGAAATATTCAAGGATTTCCAAGAAGAAACAAAGAGAGACTATGAAGCTGGTAATTATCATGGGCCAGTCACTGCTCACACCGGGGTAACCTTTGGTTGGGAGATAATCCCAGTTCCTTGGCACTGACTTGTTAACTAACCCAAGAGCAGCTTTCCTTCAAGCTCCTTGTATCTTAAGGTTCTCTTTAAACATATAGTTACCAGTGAATAATTAAGTTTTTAATTAAATCTGACCTTTGTAAATTGGTAAAATTATCTTTTTCCATTCTTAGGTCAGCTGTATGGACTGGAAAAATTTTGGGCTTATCTAAAATACTCTCAGCACAAGACTCCAGCCATTGACCCCAAACTGCAAGAATACCTTAGTAAATTTAAGAGACTGGAGGACTTCAGAGTGGATGTAAGTTTCAACGCCTATATGAATATTTTTACTGCAAGGTAAACTGAGAACAGTACTTAATTTCAAAAGAAGGCAGCTTTACAAATCCTGTCAATGACTAGAAAAAGCATGATTAAAAAATTAAATTCAAATGAAAACCGCAGCTTTATTCTAGACGTTCTTTTTTGAACCCAAGTATGGTGCTGAGGTGTGGTGGCTAAAATGTAAAAAGTGTTGATCCATTTTCATTGTGTAATGAAATAAATAGCAAAAAATAGCTTATTTGTCATCTTGTAAGACTGATGACTTCTATACCGTTTAAGAATTTGGCAAATGAATTAATGCCCACCCGGCATTTCTTAACGAACAGTGACAGGCATTGTCCTCGCTGAGACTTTATCTGCCAAATTCAATGTACCCTTCCTGTAGAATGCTGAATTCTTAAACTGTGTGATTCTAGAGTGTGGTGCTGCCGTGCTTTTCGCAACTGGGTTATGGTGCACTACGTTACCATCATCCTCTATAATCCTCCATTTTCTAGGAGTTGGCAAACATTTGGGCAGCGACGATTAAATAACGCTGTAAGAATGTTTAAAGTCTGCAGTATGTCATGCACTTGCACTTCTAGCTAAACGGCCAGGAAAGCTTTAGAATCTCATCAGAGAGTTGTGAATAACTAAGATTGCTAGGCCTAACTAAGGGCCTAATTATGGAATGCTCTGTCTTTTTTGATCCTTTAAGGATATGAAAAGGCAAAACCTGGCCTGACAGGAAAACATTTAACAGGTTGCCAATGTTTATTTTCAGCCTCCTATTAGTGAAGAATCTGGCAGAAAGAGACCGGTTGCTGCAACAGGTGAGGATTCAGGTCATCGCAGACATCAGTCTAATTCTTCTAAAACACTTCTTGCCGCTAAACCCACGGCTGCCTGTCAGTCCCAGGCACTGGGAAACGTTACCAGTGAGAATACTCTGCAAGCATCCATAGGCCATAACAGTGCTGCCACAAAATCTATAGAAAGTGATGTACCAGAAAAATAGACTTAGGATGAGCTTGCGCCCTTGAGAATCAACTCTTACATCTTTTACAACTTTTAATTTGGAGATCTTCAAGGTGAGCCAATCTAATACATGATTAAAAGTGTATGGGAAGACAAAAGGATTGGATTCTCTTTTTCACAGGATTTAGTTCCAAAACACTTACCCTAGGAGAGTTGCTCTTGGTTTTGGGATCATCGGAAGGATCCTAGGGAAGATTCTTTGGCTTCAGTATTGCTTTCCTCGAGCTTTTGTTTACAAAGAACTGCATTCCTTGCATATGCAAAAAATACTTTGGGGATGCCTTACATTTCAGCTCATATTTCTTAAAAAAGGTATGATATAGCCATGTTATTTACTGTGCTTTCTTTACCCAGATTTTCCCATTATTTGTATGTTACCAAAGCAAAAAAGATTGTTATATGTAGAATTTTAAATGTAAAGGAAGGATCTATGTGATTGGTTTGCTCTTGAATCTAACTATTAAAAAGTATGTTTTTGTGCAAAAACACACTCGAGAACGTGCAGCTATATACGAAACTGCATTTCTCGGTTCTATTTAAAGACATAGTTTCTATTTTTTTTTCAGGGTCTCCATAGTATTTTATTAAGTATGGAGTTTGAGTGGACATAACTGGGATAGTTTTGCAGATATTTCATTCAGTACTGGTTCTTAAGCAACAGAAAAATACAGGAGAAAATGGATCTGTTGGTTTCATAGTGTCTTAAATTAACATATAGTATCTACAGTTTGTGCAGGTTGTTAAAATAGCAAACTATTCAAATTATTCTCAGCTTGAGAGGTGTCTTCATTTGAATTCTCTTATGATTATGAAGTACTCTATAACAGGAGAGGCATAATTTAAATTTTTTCTCCATATTTCAAGTAATAAAAATGAGCTTGGAGGGAAACAAAGTATTCCTTGTAAATTCTATTTTTTGCTTTATTTTGCAATATCTGAATGAAGTTCCGCTTAAATTGTGCTAGCTAAGCCTAAATGATTTCAAACAGGTCTAAATACAGTTTCACTGAATGTAAATTATCCAAATACAAATTAATTTCTGTAGCTGAAAGATGGGGATTTTTATATCCTGTAATTTCTTATTAACTTCATTACTTTGTTTTTAAAGACTCAAAAAGAACGGAGTGGGTAACTTATTTCTTCCAAGGGTGGGTGAGAAGAAACTCAGCTTTTTGTTAGTTAACTGCAGAAAAGACTTCAGTTAACTTTTAAAGTTAAAAAGTTCTGCCTAGCACAACTGCCTTAATCCATGAAGGTGGCCTGACTGCACAGCCACGTGTGGGGTTTTAAACTTGCATCAGACCTCAGAGGTTATAACAAGTCCATTAATTTTTCTGTCATTGTCTTGTGAACATCAGTGAAACAAATTATGAACATTTGCATTGCAAAGGAGTATATGTTAGCAGTGGCCTTCCCAACAGTTAATACAACTTCAATACAAAATCGAGCCTTTTGTAAGTGGCCTGTTCTAAATGGATTTAAATGAACACATACCGATGTTTTAAGTAATATCCTATAAATATGCTGAAGTGACACATCTCAATCCTGTGTTTGATCCATGCCTTTTGCTATCCAAGAAAATGATGCCAGTGTAAATTTGGATTGAAATTGTATATACAAGGAACAGATTTAAGATATTTCCTTTCACTTTTTCATTGGAAAATGTGCAGATTAAGCTTTTAGTGTGTGTAATTTTGTGATATCTTGACAAATTTTATAAAAACAACAACAACAAAAAACCTAATACTGTTGTATATCAACTTCTTTTTCCCCAAAGTGTGAAGAAAAACAACCTGAAAGAGTGTAAGGCTGTAGATTTGCATGTGAATTTACATTGCCTCTGGTGCACTAAGGTGTCAGGGAAACCCAGCCCGCTGAAGGCTGGAGGAGTGGTTCTTGGAATGAGCCAGCTTTCTTCAAGTTCAATATCGATGTGGTTTTTTTATATGACTGGGTATTTGTCAAAGAAAAGTATGACAGGTTAATGATAAATACAGCTGAAAGAAAAGAGAGTGAATACTTTACCTGCTCTCTGTCCTGTTGGCCTCTATAGGGCTAGTTCCTTAGACAGCGTCCCTTTATTTAGGTGGACAAAAAACCACCCAAGTCTGTCCACAGCTCTGGCTACCCCTTTCACTTCCTTGGGCTTGAATCTTCCCTCTCTCCCCTTGCAGATAGGTGGAAAAAGCAATACTTTCCATTACCGCTGTTTGCACACTGAGCTGAGAACAAACCCATTGCATTTTAGAATAAACCCCAAAGACTTTGCTGGCTAAGCAGCTTGTTTCTCTATATGGCTTAAAGTGGTTCATCACCTTTCAGTAACTGGCATACCTGTTGCAGAGCCATAAACTTGTCTTTGAACATGCATGGACATGTCCAACATCCTTTCTGATGCCGTTTAGGTCCATTTAAGCCAACCTTCAATTTGTCTTTCTTAAGACTCATTGTATTCTAACACTTAGCAAGTCTTAGACCTTTCCTTGTCTAAAAATTCTCCCACATGCTTATTAAAGAATTTTGTTTAGGTTTGGCTTCATTTCTTCTGTTGAGAAATGACTGTACAAATATTTCAAAATGCTGCCCTGCCTTAACTCAGTAAGAATTTTCTTGTGTCATGCTCAAAATATTGGATTGTAAAGGCTTTTTAAAAGGGAAGGAAGACTCGAGATGGCTCTTGTTCCTGATGGAGACCAGATAATGTTTTCCTATAACCAGCAGCAGTAGCCTGTCTGTATGACTGATGCCCCTGGAGTTTAACAGGGCTTTGGGTTTCTGTGGGAGATAAAGCATTAGACTGAACAGAAACCAGTTTGTATTCATAAGCAGCCTCTACCCTGCAGACTTTGCTTCAGGCATCGCTGTGGCACTGAGGTGACAAACTGCACTCCCTCTGTTCTAGACGGAGGAAGAGACTAAGCGTTAGCCGATGTTCTTTTACTGACAAATCCCACAGCTACGCTAGGCTATACCCGTAATCTTAAAAGCTTTCTTCTCTGCTGCCTTCAGCTTAGATGTTTTTTGGTTTGTGGGTTTTGTTTTTTTTTTTTTTTTGGGGGGGGGGGGGGGGGGAAGGAATGCAGTTCCCTTTGCAGCTCACACTTCCACAAACTCCACTATGAAAATGCAGCACACGGACCAACACCAAAACCTAACCCCGTAATGGACTTACAGCTTTTAACTTCTCTGAGGTATTATTGTTGCCTGAACCTAAGTAACAAGAAATGTCAGACTACAACTTACATGGCAACATTATAACATTTTACAGAAGGCTAATCATCTCTGTTACCAGTTCTAGGGTGGTGCCTTGGTTAGTACCTTCAAAGCTGATTAGTTGAGGTTTCTTTCTAGTAAAAAAAAGATTAAATAGCACCTTCAAGTGTGTAAAAGCGAAGGACAGCAATTTCACTCCTGTGAAATGTGGGCTGGAGTCAGTCAAGAGAAAGGGAGTTTTTAATACAAACAGTAATTGAATGCTTGTGGTCAAGTGACAAATCCAGACTTGCCCCTGGAACTTCACACCTCCAAAAGGCTTTATTTTTAGATGCTTACAGCGTGTACACTTATAGGCTTTGCCCAGTTACCTAGAAAACGTGACAGGTCGGTAAAATATACTTGTCACAAAAAAAACCCCCAAGTAAACTTTGTAACCAGAATGGGGACAACTCAATTTATTCAGGAATTTTGCAGGAAGGTTGCAGTGCCAGACTAGACCTCTATGAAACACATTAAAGTTGCTGCCTTCTGGCAGCTTCTACAGGAAAAAAAGACACAAAACCACAAGACTCCCCAAAGAGAAAGGGTGAGGAACACTTTGAGTTTGTTTGGGCTTTTTTGTTTGGGTTTTTTTTAAGTAAGTTTTCAGGTAAACAACCCTTCACCTGCATTTGAACCAACCTTGGCATGCATGTTCTATCAAAAGCAAGCTTAAAACGCAATCTGTGATTATCTGTTAGTAAACATTCACCTTTAACCATAAATTAGAAGCCAGGGGAAAGATTTGCCAGCAACATTCATACTTACTTAAATATGGAAACCAAATAAATAATTAAGCCTTCAAGGCCAGAGTTACATTAAGTAGGAAAAGGAGTAAATAGCCAAATTTACAGCTGCAATTGCATAGTTCCATTTGTGCCTGAAAGAGCAGTCAGACGACAGCGATGCCAAGGTTCTTCCCCACAGCCTACGCTTCAGTCTGCAACAAGGGGGAGAGAGCCAAGACTGCAAGAAGGACTCTAAGGCCACAGGACTTCATCACAAACACACTCTGAGCTTAATAAATGAACTTCAGCAACACTTCAGTACGGAGTTGCTGAATTAGTGAGTTATGCTTCATGAAAAACTACACAGCTTTGTCCTAAAAAAATTAAAATGAACCCCAAAGCAGAGCCAGGAAGACCATTATATTCAAAGTCCTAGGTCTTGATCAATATTTTGTACTATTCTACACAACAATGCATGTATTTCCTGGAGGAAATAAAACCCCACAAACTTCTACTGTAGAGAAAACAATTACCAAAGAGACTGAAACAAAGCATAAGTAAGGTTTAACTATTCCTTGACCTTCACAATGAAGAGAGTAAAATCAAACTGATTTTGCAGGAAGAAAAAAAATAGGTTAGAAAATAGCTTAGAACTGAGATATTTAAAGTGAAACAAGCTCAGAAGCAGAGCGCCAAACTGCTTTTACATGCTGTGTCCGACTCTGAAGGATAGAAAATTTAAACCTTAGCCAAGGAAAAGTAGATCTAGCTCAATAAAAAGATACAAACAAGTACAAGTATGTGAAAGGACAATTGTGTAGTCTTTAGTGGAAACTCAAGATGTTCAGATCAAGTTACAACATGGTACTTTTTTTCTTTTAATCAAGAAGGTTTAAAAATAGATTTCCTGCCTTAATAAAGCATTTTTGGGAGGCAGTGTACAAATACGGCAGAAGTGTCAAAACAAATGACTACTCAAACTAGTTTAATGTTAAGTCTAGCCTAGGAAAACAAGTCATGTGTTAAACTGGAAATGTATTTTGTTTCTAAAGATGATAAGAAATACTCCCTTCAACTCCCTTATGTTGCTTAAACAAAATTTAACACATTGTCAGTATCAAACTGCCTGTCATTTTACGTAATAGGGAATTTTGACCAAAGTGATTGACACAAATGTTACAAGGATGAACACCTCCATAAAATTATTATATTAATTGCACTGAAGTCTTGATGGATCTGATATTATTCCAAATTATTCTTTGTATGAGTCAACTTTTTATAAAAATGAAAGCTACCGTGTGCTTTAAAGCACTCGTTTTTTAGGTTGTCAGCTTTAAATCACTAGTGACTTTGTACGTAGGCTGAATGAGGTTAATTTAGATCCACTAGACATCAAAATACAGGATTAAGCCTATGCAGCATCCTGCTGCTGTAGGATAACAGTTTTGTATTCTTCATGGTTACCATTAAGTTGCTTCAAAGCAAAACTCATCCTATACCCATGGTGCTGCTCAACCAGTCCTAAATCATAAAAGTAAAAATTTGAGCATTGTTCTTTTAAAACAATTTTAAAAAAACAACAAACAACACAACTTCATGTAACTTCACTGTGATTAAGATTCACTGCAATTCTTACAGCAAGGGAAAGGAAAAGGCTGCACTTGGGTTAGGAAGTCAGGGCATATACAAAACTACCCTTCTTTCTCCAGTAGGAAGTTTCTACGTAAAACAGATGCAAGCATGATAAACAGCTAACGCTACAATACTAATAGCTGTAATGAGTGAAGAGCAAAGTAACTCACGGCAAGTGTCAAGAACCTCCAGCCATGACTTTGTACAGTAGAAGCTGTAAGACATAGTACATGTATTTTTATGTGGAAGCCTAGGAAAAAAAATATTTATCTGGTTGTCCTGTCTGATAGTTGGGTAAGCCTTCCTTTCCTGCTCCACAGCTATACACATCTTGGTGCCACGATGAGGTGCAACAGCTGGCGCAAAAGCTAAAAGTGAAAGGCATACTGTAAATGAAGTGTAGTGTAAAAGTTAAGCTTTTACAGTGAGATTTAGTTAAAATAAAAAAAAAAAAAATTCCCTAGTGAAGCATCCAGATAAAGAACTGGTGCTTAAATACTCCTAGCTCCTGTCCCATGCAAGAAAGCTTTTCTTTATCCCTTGGTAGCTTCCACTGTTCCATCTAAAACACTTATTTTTGTGGTTAGTTACACTAGCATGCCCAGCATTTCAGCAGTGTTAGATGATTAGCAGACACTTATTATAGTACCAAGGTGCAAACCAAAGTCTGGACACCGCACCAATGCTCAGCTTATAAGGATGGGATCTAAGCAGAAACCAGTGCTTTACCGAATTGCAGTCAGTAGCTGAACAGCCACACACCTAACTGGATTGTTCAGCCTGTACAAGAACCTGCAAGTGCAACCCAACCTCTACAGAGAAATGGCTCCAGTTCTGTTACTTCTGTGATAAAACTATTCTATTCCAAGCTTGGGTATGCAAGGAAGAGAATTCAACCTGCCTTCTAGGACACGTGAGTTACACATGATTCAAGGGAAGATTTTTGTTTATTGGTTTCATTTACATCAATATAAATCTCCTTCAGTCAAATAGTAATAAAAGGAGTAGTCCCTGGAATTTCGCAGTTTACAGTTCGACAGAATGCATATATAGAAATCTGTTACTGTAGACTTATTGCAGGTGAAATCTGCAAACAGAGGTACAGATGTAAGCCACAAAGCCGCAAGGCATGAACTTAACAGTGTCACCATTATGAATTTAGCAGAACAGATGGTGAAATTTCTACAATATGTTGAGTGATACCCGTGTATAGATCTCCAGTGTTCTTGTCCTGTTAGTGCCACGAGACATACTCCTTTTACTATACACGATTTCCTAAAACGCTTCTCCGTTATTTACATCACTTATTTTTTTTCCCCCACCATAAATGCATTGGCATAGGTTTATTCTCTTAAATACAGCTTACCTGAGTAAGTCTTCAGGATTCTTCAAAAGCTGGGACTTGAAGGGGAAAATAACACCACGAGGACAAGGAACAGTATTAATAGCAGTGGATGTTTCATAGCCAAGACTTCTTCCCCTTACTTCATATTCCATCATATTCTAGCTCTGCTTAACAGCTTCTACATAAAGTCTGACAGCACATTTGGTATTGTACATGCTTTATTAAAATGGTACTCGTATTTACAATATCTGCAGAAACAATCCCTCCCAAGTCTTGCATTCAGACAAACACGCACACATACACACGCGCGCACGGCCCTTCACTCTACAGGGGTGTGAAGGCTACGCTCCCAAAAGTTAGGCAGCTTCTGGAAGAGGAGGAAGGGTGACTTTTTTGTGTGTTTGTAATTACTTAAAAAGAAGCATGGGAGTATGCATTTGGCCATCACAATGCTAATTTAAGTATATGTAGTATTAACATATGGCAGTAACACTGAGTATTCCTCTTTTACATTCTATACACAGAATGACATCAAGGTTTTCCAGTCAACAGAACATTCCAACTTCAGTCTCAAAGCTGCTTGTAGTGACTATGAAACCACAATTTTGGGGCTGTCCCTTAAAACAATTCAAGTCTATGTAAGCGAAATAAGGCACAATTAATATTTGATTTGATTTGATTTAGAGGATGGGAAAAGGGGGGAGAGGCAGGCTTCAGATAATAGTTGTTGCAGAGGAAACAGTTTTACCCAATCCTTTTGAGAAAAGGATGAATTTTACCCCCATCCTAATCTACGTGGACTTCTCTTAGAGAACTGAAGTATTCTGCCAGGGCTACTAACGCCCACATACAAAACAAAATTGGAAATTCACATTTTAACACCAGTCTCAGTAGTCTAACCTACTGATACTGATGTACATGAGTACGTCTTTCTTTAATGCTGAAGGAGAAGACACACATGAAACAAGATTCAAACCTTCCACTGAGCTAGAAGACTCACGTCTTTTAGAGAGCTTGTAATATATACTATTTGAAGGCTTCAGCTTACTGATAAAAAGGAATAGCGTTTTTGCCTTTAAATCCCTGGCCCCTCTTCACTAACGAAGCCTAACCAGACATTACAAATAAACTGCAACAAAAAGTTTGGCAGCACAAATAATGTCTAGTATTCAAATCTTCATTTGTGAGTATATTATTTTCCTTGTACAAAACCTGTTGAATGTTTTTCGCAGCAGATGAACTGTACCCAAAGATGCAGGACATTCTGTGATGGGGAATAAGAGGTTGCAGTTCCGAAGGCCCCTGACTTTGGTTGTTTACAAAGTTCATTCCTGTTTAGTGTGATCCTTGGTATCTTCCTCATCTGTGTATTCTGATGGTTCTTCCCCTGGTTTTAGGAGTCTACCTACGTAGTCGTATTTTTCTGAAAAAGATTTATGATTCCATTACAATCAAATACAGCTGCATTTGCTAGTTAGCCTGCACTGCTGCAAATTCACTTTTTCTCCTACACACTAAGGTTCTGAACCCGAATCACTGAAACTGATGGCAATTTATCAGCACGCTCAGCCTCCTAAAACAATCTTGCTACCATTGCTGCTCACTACTTACTCTCCTCTGAGTACTTTGTTTCAATTCTCCTGTGCCTAATCAGGCAAGCTTTATCACACAATGGCTGAAAACGGTGCTATTAAAACCGGCACAAATTCCCTCAGCCTGTTTTGATTTCAATTAATGTGAAAAATTACTCCCCCTCCCTCCAGAGGCACGCTTCCATACTTTTGAGAAATTATTTCAGGACAAACTTGTTCAACCCTTCATGCCAAGACAATTCGTAGTCCTAATCATAATTCCATGGCATCCAAAGCCAACCACCTGCGAGCAGGAATTCCATCAGCTAAGCTACACTGAGATTCGAGAGTGAAATTCTGCGCTGAAGAGCTAAAAAGAGAACAGCTTTCTTGTATAAAACTAAAAGGTTGAAAAAGCTATAGTGGGATATAGTGGCATCCTCTCTATGGAAGAAAGGCCTGAAATCCCGGGTCTTTTCCTAAGAAAGTTACATTGCATTAGTAATGTTACCGTCAACATCTCTTTAAAAGGTGCCCCAAGCCCAAATCAGTCATTTCTATTAAAAGCACTTCCTTAAGCTAAAGATGTGCTACTAATTTGAGAATTTACCTTTAAATTGCATTTCCCACTCTCTTACACTTTCCATCTGTACAGCATTTAAGTCCGATAGGTCATCATATTCATCTCTGAGTGCATCTTTATCTAGACAGAAAGTTGCTAGTCCCCTGGAGGCATCTCTGCCAGCAAATATTCCATATGGGCCCTCTGAAAACAAAAAGACAAAATCGATACCTTCAAGTCTTTGTTTACGGTGACCAACCTCAGTTCTTTATATAGTCTGCCGAAGCCATACATTAAACTTCTGCAGTGATGGGAACAGCAGTAGTTTCAATGCCACGGCTGTTTGACATTCAACAGCACTGCAATTCAATCTTAAGCATCACTAGGAGATAAAGTCTGCTGAGAGAAGCAGAACCAGGAAAACAGCTTTGAAGGGATAGCTGGAAAAATCCCTGTCTTTTGATGCAAGTCAGTTGATGTAAATTCCAAAGGGACTGGAGGCTGGAATTCAAAAGCAATGCACTTCTATTAAGCAAAACATAGAATATTTACAAGTCAGGCACGAATACAAACAAATTGTACAGACATCTTAATTAGAAATCCATTGAATTTTATCAATAAATAGAACTTGAGTGCTAGTTAATAATTTCACTTCACTTATAGAACCACCACAACTTTCTACATACTTGGCAGACAGTGCATCTTTTGACACATTTCTTACTTCTGTGGAAATAACCTCATTTATTTTGGGCAGCAGACCACCCATACACCTATCCTGTGTTGTTCTTGAAAACTGCACAAATCTTCATGTTAAGAATGTAAAGCAACTATTTCCTTTGTGCTTTTTGACTGATGCAAAGCAGCACAAATACGCTAATAAAATTTTGAGCAATGACTGTCAAATAAATATTATTACAAAGAGAACTGGATGATTTGCAGATGAACAACTTTCAGGACAAGGTTGGTAACTGGCTTTCCCAAATTTTAATTAATCTAAAGAACTTCAAGCATATTGTTCTTAGATTTTCTTGACCTAAAACCAAATACCTTAATTCAGTTCAAGTGAAAAAACCACAAAACAAAACAAAAAAACACTTTAAAATTTTCTGCACTAACTGCAGCAGCTAAGCAACAGGGAAATGCCCAAGGCATTATAAGGAGTGGTCACTACTTGAAGATAAATAGGCCAGAACCCTTCTCTGGCTTACCTCTCAGAAGACGACAGTGGCCATCAGCCTGAAGAAAAGGCAGCACCCATGGGCAAGAACGAACACAAGCAAGTGGGAACACACTGTCCTTCACCCCCTCTATTGCCTGCTGTAGCACCTCAGACCTCTTCTGCACCAGGACGAGCCACAGGAAATCATTCAGAGAGGCTGGCTTCCTCCCAGGCCGCTTGCTCCAGCCACCACACCTATCTGCTCTTGCCGGGCATTGACTTCAGGGTTGAGACAGAGGCTGAATGCAGCAGGAAGAACTCCTGAGGCAGGGAACCTGAGTACCATATGGATTAGAAGAAACTACGTCCTCACCAGAACTGGTGTCGTCTCTCCACCCCAGAGTGCTTGGCACTGTAAGTTGCTTACAGTCAAACTTGAGAACAGAAGGGTGTCTCGTATGCCAAAGACAATTCCCCTGTCTCTCTGGAAATAAACCAACTGATTTAAAAGGAAAATTTCACAAGAAGTACACATCAGAGAAAGAACTATCAACTGGAAGCTTGCACTGTACAAATCTGGCCGTAAGAGACAACCATAATGATTAACAGCATCTCTATGCTCGTCCTTTCAGATGTTTAGCTCCAGGAATGGCATTCACAATAACTACCTCTGGGATCAGGGACTACATTTATGCTACTTAAGAGAAACAAAGTCATGAGGGCTTGTGAACTCTTATTTTTCCTATCTGTATCCTGAATTAGATGTTTATTTGAAAAACAGGATTCAGAGACTGAAATCAATCCTATACCAAGATATTTAATGTTCACATTTTGCATGCTCAGTCACTTCCCATGAAACAGTGTAAGAGGCAGTGATGGCCATCATTTGCAACATAACATAGAGCTTCTTCAAACAAAAAGTCTTGCTTCACTCCAAAACAGCTATCATTCAAGTGATCTAGTTTTTGATATTCTGAATGAAGAACACAGGAACTATAAACAGCTCTTACAAAGACCACACACAACCAGTAAATCCTTAAGAGCAATTATAAATTGCTACTTAACCTCCCCACCAACAGTATTTTGTCCCCAGTTTTTCCTTTCTCTGAAGTGTTTAAAAAAAATATTTCCATAAAGCCTACTAGCTATTTGCATAAGGCATTTTCAAAATTCTGGCTAACCAGAGTTAGAGAAGCACACTGTTCCCCTTCCCTTCTACCCTGCATTTAGTGGTTTATGGAGTTTTACAGCACCCGCTGAGATGCCACCTTTGGTCCACCAGCTTGATTCCAATTATTTCTATTAAAAAGAGAATTACATTATACTTATCAGTATCAAGCCCTGAACACCCTTGCATCTCAATAATATATTTAGTCGAAAGCATGAATGCTTTCAGAATGTATCAGTTTGCATTAAGATTAATGGATGCAAAATGTCTGCAAATATATTGTAATGTCAGATGCTATTATACCAATTTTTTTTTTCTTTCTAAAATTGAATTAAAATGTTAACATTCCAGCATGTTTACTACAGAAGTATTCAGGAGTCACAGAGAAACCATCAAGCCAAGTCCAAGCACTCCACAGAATGCTAACTAGTAAAAACCCGCCTTTGGACTTGGTAGACAGCATCTCAAATTCCAGCTCTACAAATGTAACTTAGAAATGTGTCCCATTCTTTAATCCTTTACTAAAAGGCAAATATTGAATTATGATTATTTTAAAAAAAGTGCAAGCCTGGCTTCACCTTAGTTGCAGGGTTGCTAAAGCAGAAGTTCAAAGATCTCAGTATGAGCAATCTACTTCAAGATTTAAAGCTTCCATTCAGATACTTGTACACAGAGATTAAGTACAGTATTTTATATTAATATAGAATATACAGGTCTGGGGTTCTGCTATAAGCCCTAGTCTATTATTCACTTTTATATAAATACTGGTGCAACAGTCTTAAAAAGGTATTTTGCATATCAGATTTCATTGCGCTTGGAGAAACATCCAGGAAGGTGCCAGCATAGAGAACCCTGAGGAGAAAATATGCTTCAAGAACATGATTCTGAGGTAGAGACATTAGTGCAATCCTAGACATACTCCCACAGAGTTCTTTAATGACAATTTACTCTGCAAGCCCTACCCATAGTCCTCCTTTTCTTTCCTTTTGTCTGCCTGCCTATTTAGACTGGCTCCTGTTCTAAATAATTGATTGCACCATGGCACAATATACATACTGAAGAGACTGCAAAAAGAGATGCTATTAGCATAAGTATGTATACCAAACTGATTTTGAGACCCTATCACAAAATTTCAGTGGTTTTCTTTTGCTGTACCCCCAAATGAGCTATTTCATAGTCAAATACTTCTTTAAAAAATTCTCCTCGCACTCCTCTTTGGCATCTCACAACAACAAAAGGAAAGTCAGGGAAGTGTCAAAACCCACAAAAACATGTCTGCTACATGTTACTTGGCTACACGTAGTTACAAGCCTTACATGAAGGAAAACTTTGTTCCTTGAAGAATGCTTTTCTTCCCATCATTGCTTTCACATATTAAAACACTTTGTTTCAGAGCCTTTGTTTATTTTAGGGCTGAGACGGAACAGTTATCAAGACTACATGTTTGCCTACGTATCTCCTCATCTATACCATCACATTTATACACTGCCTTTTTCTCCCTGTACAAAGTCCTCATTTACCTTACAACTCTACCTTGCATAAAGTATGTCCTTCTCTAAGCTACAACACATGCAAAATGTTGCTAGCCACCACCTGCAGATCCTCACTTTCTTTCAGAATCCAGTTAAAAATCTGGCTGCCTTGATGAATTTGACATCTTCTTCCAGCCTAACATTCATCTTTATTCACAAGTGAACTGGGTAGCTTGAGAATTGGCAAAATCAAAGTCTCTTCAGCCAGTAAAAATACCTTTCCAATTTCTGCATCTCCTAGCCCTGTTTTGGTTCTCCAATGAAGATTTAATTTCTCTTTGCAGACACCCTAAAACAACAGCAGGTGAGGAAAATAAATTTAACATTAAAGCACTGTATTTAAAAATTTGAGATATGAAGCTGTCCAAGCTGAAGTTTTTATTTGGAAGCACTGCTTCTAGTCGCTTGCTCCAAAACAGGCTAAACTGGATCTTGGAACAGCACGTGTTTCAATTTTCAACCTGTCTGGCCAATAGTTCCCCCAGCAAAACCTATGCTGGTGTTCAACTTTTGAGCAGATATTCTTGGTTTACTAAAGAGGCTATCTGACCATTTCAGTTCTATACTAGCTTTGCACAACATCCCAGACCATCGCTCCAAGTCTAGTAATGAAGGTGAACACTGTACACTGAACTGTGGATTGCTCCAACTGTCAGCACTGGGACTGCACCACAGATAGCCACGTGCGGATTTTATCATTATATCTAATGAAGTGATCTGTAATCTAAGAATGTATTCATTCTCACAAGGCCCATACAAGTTCTCTGAAGAAGCCACACAGGTTAACAACGTTCAGTTTTAAACCAGCTTTGGTTTCTTCAAGTACTCAAAAAGCACTTCCAAGCAAGCACCAAATATGCAAAGCATACCAGATGTTCTTTGCATCTGTGGGCTCCATGCAGCCACTGGAAATATAAACCAGGTTTGTCTGAAGCTTAGAAATTCGTGGCCAACATTTCTTAAACTGCAGACAAGAGTAAAGACTAATTTCTCCTTTAATGTTAAGTTAAAGGAACAAAGGGAGACAGACCACAAAATGATTGACAGCTGCACTATTCTACCACTTTGTCTACCTTTTCCACTCCAAATCAAAGCGAAATCTCCACTCTCTGTTTAAAATTTTCCATCTGAATCCTGACATGTGTTTGTTCAGTGTTGCATCTTTTATGAGGGAATGATAAAGCTACAAATTAGACAAAGCCATTTTGAGATGCAGCTGGAAAGCAGAAGCTTTCTAATAACATTTATCACTGGGAATTCAAGGTGACATAATTTTAACTTTACTGCTCCAGATTTACATGAAAGGAAAGATGTGGGTCAATTTTAAGTTACAACTTGCGTGGAAAGTAAGTGTTCTTAGGAGAGCAATCCACAAAGTCTACATGCTAAGATGGGAACTGCTTAGAAAGAAGAGTCTAAACCTGACTTCTTAGGCACAAGACCAGAGGGCCTCACACTCTCTTTTGCTTGCTTCCCTTTTTAACTCTGTGAAAAAAGTGCAAGAATCAATGACCCAATTTCAACTAAAGGGCAGACAACCAGCACTGCTAGGAGAGCCTGCAGTTCAGTAGTCAGGAGATTCCTGGAAGACAGCTCCATACCTGAGGAGGACCTAGATCCTATATCTTGCTTTAGTGAGAAGTGCTCTGGCCACTAGTTTATTCCACAATAAGGCAAGCAATGCTGGCCAGGTTTTTGATTCAATGAAAGAGAGCTACGCTGCTATGTACTGGATTTAACATCTATATGTCATTAACAACAATGCCACTATCACATCCTAATATATCTTGCTTTGAGCATACCTGCTTGATCAGGCCCCTCAAACCTCAGGTGACTGCAACCTGAATGGTTTAAATAGGAACTAGGGATTTACATAGACCTTTTATCAAACACACAGTTGATCAACTTTTAAGGAATACATTCAGGTTATTAAAAAAGGAAAAAGGAAAAAAAAAAAAAGACAGCTGACAGACACACAGAGCAGAAGCAGAGGAGGAGATGCATCTTCCCACACAAAACCACTTTACTGGCCCCTGCTCTCTGTGAATGTGGACTGAGGGCTTAGAACAACCCCTTCATCCTGGTGGCAAGGGCACTACTCCCTTTAATCAGAAGTATGGAAATAATCTGTCGCCAATATGCACATATACACCTTTTTAGTTTTACTATTTCTGGTAGGAACTTAGTTTCTTTACCAGAAACACTTTCTTTGAAAAGCTGAGTCCTGGGGCTGGAGACACCTCCATTACACAGACACCAGAGAGCTGACAAACATGAAAAACACAGAGAAGATACACACCTTACAGGAAGCACTTCTTTCCCCCAAGTCTTATCCTCTGTACTGATCTGTAAACCCTCAGCCTGTTGTGTTCTCAAGATAAGGCCACCCTTAACAGAATTCTCCAGAGACAACATATATGATGTCCCTCCTGCAACATTTCACTCTAACCATACCCTTGTAAAGGATGTATGTGCCATCTTTTAAACGTCAAGAAGCGCCATCTTTTAAATAGAGACACAATGAAGTTTACCGCACTCAATTCCAAAGGAAGTCTAACAGCATCAGATTATTTTTATACAAATGATGGGAAAAAAAACTACAGCTGTTTCCTACAAATTTTTTTAAAGTATTTAACATCAGAAATCACGGTTCTTAACTAGATTTGCAACATGAAATAAAGCTAATTTTCTCCTCATGAAAAATGAGCTATGATGAAAATTTTTGTGGAAGGAACTACTCCTACCTAATTATTCCTCTTGGCAAACTGGAAAGCAGAAATCTTCATGACACTTTGAAAGACAAGAGTGGGATGAGAAATGAGTTGACAGCGACAATGTATTGCAGCGAAGGAAAGTCAGGAAATTGATTTTTTTAAAATCATGAAACATTAAGAACCAAGAAGTGACGTGGAACAGTTGTATACACTGGATTGCATGTAATCTTGCTTTGTCATGCTCAAAGCTGTGTATTTTTCATAACTGCACAAAGTATTTGATAAGTTAATCAAAACCTGTTTATGGCATTATCTTGGCATGCCAATTTAAATGCTAAATATTAAGATTTGTGAACATTACTTTAACTCTTACTGTGCCCTTCTATTGACCAATAAACTACCAGGAATATGGATACAAACAAACATGAAATTAAATGTTGCAATAAATGAAAAAGTAAAAACTGTCTCTCATTATAAGGATATAAAACCAACACAGCACACACTAAAGATACTAATCATGAGACTTTAAGTCATACAATGTGATTACAGATGGGGAAATCACCCCAAAACAGCTTCTCTGAAATTCTGGTTACATGATATTTTTAATAGTGAGCCGCTATTTGTTTACTTTATTTCTTTTAGAGTTTGCGGGTGATAAAGAAAAAGGTAATTAAAATTAATAAGCAAGCAAAGCATTCTAGGACAGTTACTCATTTGGGCACAAACAGAGGTGGTATTTAATACAACTGAAAGTGAAGTGTTGAAACAAAGGGTATACTTGCAGGACAGAGTACTATCCCAGGAAGCAGCATTTTGTAAAAGAACTTGGCAAGCAAAGTTTTAAATTAAGAGCTCACTGTAAGCAAAGTGATTTTCGGAGGCACAGACAGTTAAATATGTGATATAACCTTTTCTTGCTCTTAGCTAAAATGCATTAGACATACCAAAGACTAATAGGGTACCGATGAGATAAGTTGTGGAAGGCTTAAAGAAGACAATATGAGAAAAACAAAAAATTTTGAAAACATTTCAATTAAATGTTCAAGAAACTGAAGTTTTCCATCATGGTTGTTTGAAAGGATAACTTGAACAGCCTATCTATTTTTAAAAAAATCTTAACTGTATGTACGTAAAGGGCTCTTCAATGAAACAGACCAAAGCACAACAGGATTCAGTGGATAGAAACTTAAGAACAGAAGAGCTTCTAATAAAATCAGAAGCTTGGTGGGAGTTTTAATAGGATCTCAACTGCTGGACAAAAATCTGGACTAGATGACAATTCCTTGCATTTTTAGCTTTCTGCTATAAGTAGAAAAATAAGGAACATCTTTGCATCCAAAGTACAGTGAAGAAAAAAACCCAGACCTTAATTTGAAGGCATCAGAAGCCTTCCGAGACAGCCGCGTTATCCAATGTTAACCCAGCAGTCAAGACATACTTAAGATTTGATAGTGAGCCCTCAGCCAATGCTTTTTGCTGCCTTCAAAGCTGAAGCACTATTTCACATCAGTACCAAAACAAAGTACAAAAGGCTGACAGTCCAAGCCTGCAATGTCAGCAAAGCCAGTGCCCTCAACTGTTTCTTCTGTTAAACAAAATTTGGCCATGGCTTTGTTGGTATGCTTTGCACTTCTCTTGCTGTACTCCAGCTATGAGGCATAAAATTACCAAGACAACTGCTGTGGACATCTGGCTACTCTGACTGAAGTCTTTCTGAAAAGGTCTCAACCAGCTGTAGACTTTTCCACCTAACTCTTCTCAGATCTTTTAAGGCCTGCAAACCACCTACTAGCTTTTTCTCTTTTCAGCCACAAAACAGTTGCAAGAAAATATTCCCCGACATGCATCCGTACAGGGAAACCACATCAGCACGATTCAAAAATCAACACATTTGGCAGAAAACACACAACTGATGATGCAGGTTGAGCATCACTATCCTCATGTGCATGGTCCCAAGTAACAGAGATCTGATAGACAAAGATGATGACAGTTCTGTTATAAAAAGGCAATCTTTCACTACGAGGCGGGGCGGGGGGGGGAGCCTTTGTCCCTCTCCACGAAAAGCTGGAAGCACTGCTTTAGGGAAACCAGCTGCTGCCAGTTATCAAAAAAGCAGACTGATGTCCTAGAACATAAAGCTTTAGCTTCCTCACAATAACAGACCTCCAGAGGTCGATGATGTGAACCAGTGATGATATCTACAGTGGAGAGTCTAAAATTTAATTTGTGTTTGATACACAAAAGAGTTAAAGAGAATGTTTAGATTACGGTTCAGTATTATTTCATGGAGTAATTTATGAAGCAATCCGTCAACTTACTGGTGTTTTAAGTTTCACGTAGCATATGTATTACCTGCATTTTATATCAGCACGTAGGTCTCAGTTTAAAAACCCCTGAAGCGAGAGAGACAAAAGAACTAGCCCGATTAAGTGTCATGAAAGCTGCAGCGCACCAGACTACATTTTCTCAGCTTTAGTGGTCAATAAACAAAATAAGACATGACAAGGTAGTTTAGATTCCATTGTTAACTTTTACGGTACCCCATCAAAAAAGCATGTTGATTCAATTATGGTAGTTTCAATTTCTGCGACTGGTAGCAGAGCTGGTATCACAAACTTTGAGGGTAACAAGAGTTACAAAATACTAGCCCAGTTCAACTGCTTGTCACTTCCCTGGTAAGAACCAAAGACTTGTAACATGCCAGTTCCGTATTTTTCTTTTTGTAACCTAAGATTATTAAAAAATAATAACAATAATTACTTAACTTGAACTATTTCCTGGAGGGGGAAGTATCCTCTGTCTCCTCCACCCCTCATACAAGGACACTTGCCACACCTACTACAAAAACTCCTGCATAATTTGATTAGATCAAGTTTTCCAAACCACCACTGCTTAAGGAAGAAAATTATCAGCAGTCATAACCCTCATTTCCTTTGGCATCAGATGTGAACACAGTGCTCCCTAGGAAGTCTATCCACCTCATTATTAAGAACACTGTTTATTACGAGAAAATACACTGCAGTTTCACAATCTACAATGTGAATACAGAAACATAACGTTGCCTTTGAAGCATACTTTTCTGAACCTTTGAAGTGTACATTTCCACTCCAAGGAACTGTATTGTCTGTCTTTCTATTTAAGAGATTGGGTTGATTTCTGCACTCTTCTCAATGGTAGCAACATATCAGTCCCCAAGCTCTCCCTGCTTGCCTCTATACTCATTAAAATCCATACTCGATACGGCATTTGCACCTAAATAAGTAACCGGCTGGTTTGTTCCTTTCCTGAACCGTAAGAGCTAGAATGAAGGAAGCATTGCTCAGCTGCACTTGGGAAACATACTAGAAAAGACAGAAGAAAAAAGAATTAAACATTGCACATCCAAATCTAGGCACCTGGAAAACCGGATGCGTGACGGAAGGCTGCACAGAACCCAGACCCGTTTTGCACCACCTATTTAAAACCACCGTTAGGCCCCAGGCGGGCAGGCCGGCCTAGTCAGGGGTTGCGGAGCGTAGGGACCGGGGCCAGGTGGCGGTTTGCACGGCTGTTTCCCATCTGACACCACCACAGGCAGCGGCGGCCCTATCGCGCGTGCGGACGGCGAGCACGGGGCTGGCCGCCCGCGATAAACCCAGGGGCCCGAGCGAGGCCACCAGCGCCGAAACGCTGCGAGGCCTCCCCGAAACCCACCGCCCCCCAGGTGGGGGCGAGGCCCGGGCGCCGTCAGCAAGGAGCCCCCGGCGGCAGGGCACGCCCGCCGCAGCAGATCCCCGCCGTCCTCCCCAGCGCCGCCCCCGTCTCTCGTCAGGGCCGCCCGAAAGGCGGCGGGCAGCCGAGGGGGCCCCCGCCCGGCACGGCGGGAGGGCGGCTTCCGCCGAGGGACCCCCCCGGCCCCGGCCCCGGCGTCTCACCGGGCCCGTAGAACTTGCTGCCTTTGGTCACGTCGAAGACTTTGCCGTTGACAGCCAGGAGGATGCGGGGGTTGCGGGCCCCGTCGAACTCGCGCAGCTGCTCCAGGGAGAAATCCCGCCGCTTCATCCGCGGCAGAGCGGCGGCCTGGTTCTGCCGGGCCGCGCCCCCCGGCCCGCTCCGCGTCCCCCAGCGCAGGTACAGCCGGTAGGCCGCCAGCAGCGCCAGCGCCAGCAGCCCCACGTTCAGCAGCATCTCACCGCCCACCGCCGCCGCCGCGCCGGCCGGCGGCTCCCCCGCGCCCCCGCCCCCCAGGCCGCCGTCGCTGCTCCCCTCAGTCCTTAGCCTCCCATCCCCATCGTCCGCCATCACTGCCAGGCCAGCGCCTGCCCTCCCGACGGCTCCGCCCCGCTCGCGCCCAGAGAGACGCGAGGCGGCCGCCGCGCCCCGCCCCGCCCCCGCCCGCCGCTCGCCCGCTTCCCATTGGTGCCCGGGCGAGGCGGCACCGCCCCCGGCAGGCTCGCGCCCCGCGGGCGAATTGGGGGCGGGCGCGCCCCGCCAGCCCAACGGCCCTCCGCTCGCGAGAGGTGCCGCCGCCGCCAACGCGCCTGCGCGGCTCCCCCCGCCCCGGTTCTCCGCGCGGCCAGGTGGCGTTGGCGGGAGCTTGAGGGGGAGAAGGGGGGGCGGGTGCCTCGTGCGGCGTAGCCGCCACACTCGCCCGCTCGTAGCTCGCCGCAGCCGCCGCCCCGCTTCCCCTCCCGGGAGCGAGCGGGCACCGCCGCCTGCGACAGTAAAAGCAGAGCGCGGGGAGGAGGCGGTGTGGCGTGAGGGGGCTGAGGGCGGCGGGGCTCGGCGCGCCGGCTGGCCGCCTCTGAGGGCGGCGGGGCAGCGCCTTAGATGTGCGGGGTGGGTTTGCAGGGCGCGAGTGCATCCGCCGCTGGGGAAAGGGTCGAAGGCCGGCGGTGTTGGCCAGCGTGGTGCAGCCACGTTGCGCAGCGCCCTTTCGGCGCTTGCTGAGTAAGCGACACGTCTGCTCAGAGCTCTGGTGCGGAGGTGGGTTTTGCTGTCCGCTTGAGTGAACGCAGGCGTGCCCCTGAGGTGAAACAGCAGCCGTTCTTGGAGGGAAGCCTTTGGAGGTAGCTCAAGGGACTGCTTGGTGCACTTCACTGCTTAGGGTAAATACACCCTTCCATTTTTTGCTGTCAGAAAACGGGATGATTACTAACAGTAGGCTAATCCACTAGAATTACGCCTTGTGCGGTGAAGTGTAGCAGTGGCAGGACATAGATGGCTTTAGTATATCTTGTTAAGTACAACCCATGCCCGGGAGTGAGTTTGCTCAGGTGCGTGAGGAGAAAGACTTAAAGCTTTTATTATTTTGAAGGAGGGAGTGGGTACGTGTAGATCATCTCAGTAGAACAACACTTATCTGCAGAGAAGACAAAGACCTGGGCAGAATCTAGCCCTTCTGTTCCTCTCATCTTTGTGAATGCGTTCCCAAGCAAAACCGACTGTCTCAGCAGATGATACTGAAGAGCCGCTCTACAAATGTGTAACTGGGCCTAGGCGACATAAGCTACGCTCAGCCACTCTCCCTGCAGTTGGAGTGTGATACAAGGAGTACTGTGGACTTGAGAAAATTGTTATTCCACGTAACTGTGTGGTGCTGAAGCATCCCTGCCTAATAACATCAGCCTTAAGAATAATTCACAATTCCATAACTCAGTTACAAAAGGTGGAAAACTCCAATGTTTTCACAAAGGCTGGTAGACAGTGCAAGAGACTCAAGCGAGTGGAAAATAACATTAATGATACTTAGCATTTACATAAAGCTCTGCATTTTCAACACCCTGTGTTTAATCTTCTGCCCTCTGAGCCAGTTCAGTAATGACTATCTATGTGAGGAAACAGGATGAAGTTCTTGCCAGTTAAAGACCTGCAATTAAAATATTACTACTATTCCTCTTAACCAAGCAGCCTCTATTTAATATATGTATAAGTAAACACTATTAAGAAAGTCCTTTTATCTCAACAAGTCACAGCTTGATTGTGGTTAACAACAGTTTTTATCACAGAATCGTAATATGTTTGTATTGTCTGGGCACAGCTATGGTGCAGGTCAGAGGAAGACAGAGTTGTACTCTTACCTCCAGATTTCCTTTCCTTATGACTTTAATTTAGATTTTCCACAGCATCTTACTATCTTCCCTTAATTTCCTTTGTATTTTAAAGATGGCTTCAGAAAATGAAGACAAGTAGTAAAGGATATGAAGTACTTTTTCCCCATCTGCCTACCATGATCTTATCTCTAAGTTCATACAGACTAGCTAGATTATTCTAGACATTTCTTTGAAAGCACATGCTTTCCCACTGCGTAAATGTGGTCTTCTGCAATATTCTGGAAGGAATTCTTTCAGAAATCAGCGTGGCTGCTGTAAGCATTCTAGCTTTCATTTGGCTGTTCTGGCTGCCCTCTTAAGAGATTATATTGCTACCTGGGCTTGGCTAGAATACCCTGATTTATTTCTGTGAGCCTTGGATCTAGCACAGCAAAATGGTGGCTATTTTTGATCCCCACTAAGAGCTGGAAACCAAGAGGAGTTCCAGGAACCCACACTAAGGAAATTAAAATTTAGAAGGATTGAAAGAATTTAAACACTAGAAAATAGACAAATACATTAGAAATAATATAGTGTGAATACTAATTATACTTGGATTAGAACATTTCCAAACCTAGCAGAAAGAAACCACTGAAAACACATAGGTTCTAAACTGGAGAAATGCTGGCTGGTTGCCCCTTGTTAGTGTACACCTCCAACAAGTCCTGATTGAAGTGCCAAGGAAGTTAAGATCCCAGGGCAGCTGCGTCCACCTTCAGTACCAGAACACCATCGTTAGAAGACAGACACTCATGATCTGCTAACTCAAATATGACAAGCAAACATCCTCCTGTCTTGGGGCAGACTAGTTTCAACTTCAGTCAAATTTTGTTACTCTGCTGTTAGCTTTACCTGCCAGAGAAATGCCAGTAGAAAGTTTCTCCACTATGTCTGCTTCCAGTGTTTCTTCCTCGCCTGTCTTTGGTTTGCCAAGACAAAAAGTCTGTCCCTGTAAAGTGTAAAAGTTATGTTCTGTAAGCCTCCTACAACTGGTAAAGGGTCCCCAGGACTTCCTTAGCATTACTGTGTTGCTTCTGCTGTTCTTTATGTGCACTTCTTGGTGGTTCTTTTGGTGTGAACAAATCTTATTTTGATCTAATTGACAGCCAGCTGTCATAGATCCTGAGCCATGATTGGGGAGCCCAGGCATTGCTAATGTATATAATTGTGAGTGTCAGTGGAGTAATTATGGCCATATGATGAAAGGAGTGAAAGGAAAATTGGGCATTCTGGGTTACCTGTGAAAAAAACTCAGAATTTTCCAAATTCTGAAATTAAATTAAGCTAATTCATTCATACAGGTTTGATCTGAAGAGCAAACAAAGTAGTAATATTTGCATATCACAGTTTCCCATAAAGAGCTTAGTGAGTCCTGAAAAAACATATATAAAAGAGTATTACCAAATTTCTAATACATACATTTTAGCTTTTGTTGTTCTTGAGTAATTATTTAATTTTATAGGTTTTTTTACCTAACAAAATTTGAAGAATACATAGAAAATGAGTAATTTATTGCTATATTCATATGCAATCTCATCTATTGTTACTTGTTTATCCTCTGGTTCTTGGAGGTTAATAGCCATTAACTTTCATAGCAGTCTCTCTGCCATATCTGACATGATTTGTTCCAGCAACAAGGAAAAAACGGTAGTTTTTTTTAAAGTTATTTGCTCACTGGTGTTAAGTGTTCAATATTTTTCTACATTTTCTTCTTCAGGGTAGAGCCTTCTGTGTTATAATGTGCCAGATATACTATGACTGACTACTGCACCTTTGTCCTAAGAGTTCCACAAATAGATCAGTTGCCACCTACTTTGCTCCACATATGAAATAATTCTCTAACTTTTTTTTTTTTAGAGAGACACAGGTAGGATGCTTCTGGATGACTTTGCCATTAGGAAGTGAATGCCTCAACTCAGAGTTACGTTCTTCGTTTTTTCTTTTCAAACACTGCTTATTACAGTCTCTGGAAGGAAGACCAAACTCAGTGAAAAGCACAATGAGAACACAACTTTACAAGCAGAAATTGAGCTCTGATACAAGCCACTATCATGGCTGAAGTTTAGTTTCCATTGATTTTGAAGCTGAAAAAATATCTCTTATCATGCAAAGACAGGCTACATTCAGGACAGATTAGGAGGTGAACTGTGAAGGAATGTAGGGGTGTCTCAGTAAATTTGGAATAATAGAACAATCTATCAGCTCCATTGATTTTGGATATTTTTAAACCCAGCTTAATGTACGGGATGCGCTGATGATTTTCTTTCAAGCTGATACAGCTTGGAAATGCTTACTGTTGAGGTCAATGCAATGCTTGATGTCTTACTTCAAAATAGTATCTGCTTACATTCCTTAACACGTCTTTGTTTCACGTTTATTTTAAGTGCTACATGTAGACCTATCTAAAATTTTTTAGTATCATGTCACAGGGTCTTTTAATGAAGGGATGCTGAACGCATACAAGTTATTCAGACATTTCTTTCAAATGTTTGGAAATATAGTATGAATAGCTGTATAGCAAAATTCATATCAACACATTGTGCTGGTTTTGGCTGGGACGGAGTTAATATTCTTCCTAGTTGCTGGCACGGGGCTCAGTTATTCATTAGTAAAAAGTCTACTGTTATTTCTTAGTCTTTGTAAATAGTGTGATATCTGAAGTGCCTGGTCATAATATTGCAGAAATAGGTTAAGTTTATCTCTAACAAAACAGTTTGATTTTGTTCATCCATTATAAATTTATTCTGTCTAATGGCGTGCTTCACAGGAAAGTCTCTGTAGTCCAGACTAGGACCAGCAGAAACCTGTGAGCACCAGTCAGGCGCTGACCAGATGAGTAACTGGTGGTGCCTTGCTACAGAACCAGAGGTAGATTTGCTGCAACTGGAGCTCAGCTTGGTGTAGGAGTTGAGAGCAGCTTTCCTGCAAAGACGGAAAACTCAGGTTACTCTGGCTCTCAGCTCTTGGTCTTAAAGTGGCTCTGGCATATATTATTCCAAATCTAGTCAAGTAAGTTACTGACTTGTATACTAGAGATAAGTTTTCAAAAAACATATTCCAATGCATTTGCAAAGGCAGGTTTTTGACAAAACAACTTATTTGGGATATTTGTAACTCTATTTACGTGGCTGTGTTTTCAAATGGTATCTTCAGAACTGCAATAATTAGGCTGTAGTGAAACAGCAGAGAAGGTACTCAGGCAGGCCTTTGGGCATAGCCATCTGTAAGGAAGAAGGTAGATTTTTCAATAGAAATAGGGCATGCTCCTACACTACGTAACTATGCTTTCATATGTGACTGTAGATGTCTATAGGACAAATACCAAAGGCCAAGACCTATCATTAGATATAACCTCACTGTATTGTGGGATACGTCTGCAGAAAGTGTGGACACTATGTTAGAGCTGCAGAAGAATATTCTTTAGCAGGTCTCCATAAAGGAACACAAAGAAGACAATAATAGCAAGTTACACAGCCATAAGAGTGTAGCAAGGAGACTGGGGATAAGACCTGTCTAGAGGGTTGGGAAGTGAACTATTCGCTGGTACATTGCAGTTCATGAGCTGAGATATGGGTGTTCTTGCTTTAGCACTAGTAGTGTATGGCACTGTAGATAATGAAATAGTGTATGTATGTAAAACATGGAATTAAAGTCAGAAAGTAATTTGAACTCCTTAATGCAACTGCAAATAATTTTAGTATTTCTATTCTTCCAACTCAGTTCTCGACTGTACAGGTATGACTTTTTGCATACTGGGCAGAATCATAGCATGTGTATTTTACTAGAACACTGGCAAACGAAGCACCTAAGTATCCAAATTATGTTTATCTGTGCATAGTTAAATCCCATGAGGTCAATGAGAGCTTTTCCAGTGGCTTTAATTTCACAATTTTAATAATACTAGTAACCTTGTCTTGGTTTTAAAAAGAGCTGGGTTTGTTTCTTTGTTTCCCCCATAGGAAACACCACTAACATAGACACTTTTCATTTAGTTTTAAAACTAATACTAATTTAGCCCAATTTCAGTTGATGCTTTTTTTGCATTTTACCTCTGTCTTGGGATTATCTTTATAAGATGCTGCTGTGTTTACATGTACATTTTGTTCTGTAGCATGATATCACTTGCATTAAAAATTCCTGTGGTAATATCCTTGGTTCACCACAATCATGATCTGCTAGGTTGTCCACAGGTGTCTACCTCAGCTGCTGTTCTCTCTGTAAGCGTTCATGTTGATACACAACACTGCTAGCTGTGAGGTAAAGATCACAAACAGAAGTAGGCCACTACTGACATTCCTCCTGTTCTGCATTCTCACATCTCTTTGTCCTGCTTACCTGCCTTTCCATCTCAGTTCCATTAAGTCTTTGAGGCATTTTATATTCTATTCAGTCTTCAATCACAATTTTTTTAATGGACTGTTCCAAGCTACTGTTCAGAGACCTAATGAACTCCTGTTTTGGCAAGCCAATGATTCATAGTAGCTGACCATAGAAGTAGACCTGTGTTTGATAAGTAGTGGTGGGAAATAGGCTATGCACCCCAGTTTTGGGTTCATTTCAGAAATGGTCACTAGCTATCCTAGGAGATTTCAGCAATGAATTCACAGGTAGGATGAATTCACTGCAGGATCACAGTGAAGGAACCAGTGTTTCAAGCTAATAAATATTTTTTAGCCATATCTGTTACAGTGTTGGTATTCCTAGAGAGATTGGCTTCTATTAAGGGCAAAAGCCATTTAAGCAGCTTGTGCAGAAGTTTATTGCCTCTCTTCCATCCCAAAGTCCACATGATTATTGAGGAGGGAAAATAGTAAATACACAACCAAGTGTAAATATGTCATAGTAGTAACTTAATGATTTTAAATAGGCATATATGATCGTTCATACGATTAGATGCCTTTTCTTTAGTGTGTTGTCATAATCTGTAGAACTACATCATTCACACATAATGGGAAACTGAGATAGAGTTGAGTCATAACTTAGGCTCCTGATAACAGACCTCTTCATTGGACAAAATGTGTCAGGGTTCAAAGTCACCAAAAGTCAGTCTGTCCTTGTAAGTCTTTTTTTTTGTTTTGGAGGGGTGTGTGTGAAAACTGTGCACACATGCAGCTCCTGTTCTTTGGCAAGCATTCATAGTGAGGAGTAAATTGCTGACGTCCTCTGTGGCAAAGTCTGTGTTTTTCAGTTTTTGCCCTTCTTTTTTCTATTTTTCTATTTTTTATGAGGAAAGGGGAGGAAGTGGCAGAATACAGCCAGATTATACTTATCAGGTAGCAGCAATTACCTCAACAACTCATCAGTAGCTGTCGTGGTTTAACCCCAGCTGGCAACTAAGCCCCACACAGCTGCTCGCCCACTCCCCTCTGGTGGGATGGGGGAGAGAATCGGAAGAGGAAAAGTGAGAAAACTCATGGGTTGAGATAAAGACAGTTTCATAGGGAAAGCAAAAGCCGCGCACGCAGGCAAAGCAAAGCAAGGAATTCATTCCCTCCTTCCCATCGGCAGGCAGGTGTTCAGCCATCTCTGGGAAAGCAGGGCTCCATCACGCGTAACGGTTACTTGGGAAGACAAACGCCGTCACTCTGAACGTCCCCCCCTTCCTTCTTTTTCCCCAGCTTTATATGCTGAGCATGAGGCCATATGGTATGGAATGTCCCTTTGGGCAGTTGGGGTCAGCTGTCCCAGCTGTGTCCCCTCCCAGCTTCTTGTGCCCCTCCAGCCTACTCACTGGTGGGGTGGTGTGAGAAGCAGAAAAGGCCTTGACTCTGTGTAAGCACTGCTCAGCAGTAATGAAAACATCCCTGTGTTACCACCACTGTTTCCAGCAGAAATCCAAAACATAGCCTCATACTAGCTACTATGGAAAAAATTAACTCTCCCAGCTAAAACCAGCACAGTAGCCTTTGCCACTTTCTAATAAATAACATTTACAAACTTATTATGCAGCCAGAATTTTGGTCGATTTGTTTAGTTAATAAGTTGAATTTTGCTGGGTCACTTCTGTTATTAACACTCACAATCACTGATATGTGGTATTGTCACCAGGGTCTACAAAATCTTCTTTTCATTGGCTGAAGAAATTCCTCTGCTGGAACAGAATACCTTCTCCTTGCTTAGAAAGACAGCATAGCCATTGTGTTAAAATTTGTAAACTGTGGCCTTTATCACAAAGAAGCTAGGCAACATTTTTCTTTTGAATTTCTGATTAATGAATTCTCTTTCTTTAATTTTCCAGGTACTCTGAGTATGGAAGGGCCAGTTAGGAGACTGAGCAAAGCCATTGCTACAGATAGTAAACAAGTGCATCTCATTCCCAATGACATAGCTGTGGAGATGCAAAAGAGGAACACCAAATTCTAAGACTTGCCGCAGGTACAACAGGAACAAGGGATAAGAAACTCTGACAACTTAATGCCATGAGAAAAAATGAGGAAAAGAAGGGTAATGAATAGTTTCCAGCATCTAAAGTTTATGTGCAGATACAGATTCTATAAAGACTAATGACAAGGTCCCTGAGCAATAGCCTGTATAGTACAGCACTGAACACATAAAAATGGTGACAGTGCATTTATAGACTTTATTTTCACAGATTTCACTTTAGCTCTAGTTTGCACTTGGCATGCCAAACTGTACTAGGTAGTTAAAATAATTTTTTTGTTAGCTGACGGAAGGTTTGATAGCATTGTTCTTAAACATTTCCTTTTATATGTTTCTAATATTAATGAAATTGTCTGTTTATTTAGACACCGGTTGTCCACTTAGTCATAAAGAAATGGCCGTTATGCCAGAATGTTTTAAAGAAGAGTAAAGCCACCAATCTGTAAGATCAGATACAATAGCATCCCATGCTCACAGAAAAGTACACACCAAGATTTACATTTAAATTGACACGTAATTAAAAAAAGCAATCAACCCTGATCCATGCAATTCATACAATTAATCTGGCACTATACAACTGTACAAATTTATAGTCACTTAACCTAAAGCTTGTTAAAGAATAAGCACCACAGGCCTCTATAAAGCCTCATAATATATGTGCATGGCATGTTCCAGAGCATATTTCTAGCCAGAAAACCACCCTATATATTAGCAATAAATTGCTCCCTAAAATGGCCTCATCTGAATACATATAGTCATTTTAATTTTAGTCTTCCTGATTCTTGTGAAAATGCTTCCCAGAAGTGCGAGTCAGCTCAAAACAACTCATAGCAAAAGTTTACAGGATCCAAACCTTGTCAGAATCCTCACTTTCGGTTTCTCAAGTAATGGTGCAAAATGAAGTATGTCACAAAAAAGGAAGTGTTGTCTTGTCTTCCAAATGGATGTTTTACTTCAGCAGGGGCTAAGAACATAGCTGATTTTTCTGTGCAGGGCCCACATTGTCTGGGCCTTGCTTCTAAAATAATGTCAGGAGAAGGTAAATGAGGTTTACCCAAGTATGTTAACAACTTCTAACCCATTACAAGCAATGCCACTGGTTCTGAATAAGGTTCCAGTTTGTCTAGTGTCTTATCAGTGCCTGCCACTGTTCAGTAGTGTTTTTGACATAGGTGTGACCAAATTCCTCAAGACATTCAGAACTAGAGTTATATTTCTTCTGGTTAATGCAGGTGTTAAATCTTTTGGGAGGACAAATTATGGGCCCAACTTTTTTTGTGGGGGAGTGCTCCCTATGCTAAATTATGAAGGCAAGCTTTATGTGAGCAGAGACAGTCATATCCTTTTGGGAATAATCAACATGCTGTGATGAGAGGAATGTAATTATTTTGCATATAGTAAAGACATTAAATATTTAATTATTTGAAGGGCAACTGGAAAGAAAAAGAATGTAATTTTTGTGTTATGGTTATGTTTTCTTGACCATACCCATCAGTCTGAAAGTATCTGAAGCTAGATTCAGAGTTTCTACTTCATATAGAAAAGCAGCTGTAAACCTGTTAAGCTGGCAGGTTTAATTGTTACTGAAGTACTCTAGAGCAGGTGAACCCGATCCTTTATATTTTACAAGGAACATTTTCATGAAGGGTGATATTAACTAGTTCTCTCATTCCAATTCATCTTTTATTTTTATATTATAAGAATGTGAACCCTTATTCTCTCCTGCCAGAAAAAGAGAAAGCACCAAACAAAACAAAATGCTGTGTAAGCAAAACACTCCAGGGCATATGTTTTACCTCCCTCCCCTTGAAAGAGACAGATACAAAGACCACCAAACATATGGCAGATGATGGTAACGTTACTCAGTCAGGGGTCAGGTGCAGCTGCACTGAGATGACAGAGCTGCTCAGTCACATGGTTGCTGCTGTGTCATATGAGCATGATCATGCCTGCCAAGCTAGCCTGCGCAAACCAAGGAGGGGGAGGTTGAGTGGGAAGGGACTGAAGTCTTTTAAAGCTCGCCCTCCTGTTAAATACACACTTTCCTCAATACATTCCTGGCAAATTTTTAGATACTGTAGCAACAAGTGAGTTAGACTAGAATACCTTGCAAATCTTTCATTATTAAAACCTTTTGAAAGTAAGTGTATAATACTAACAAATCAAAATAGGAGTCCTTGACCTGCATTTTGCACTCACCTAGCAGGGGTGTATATGACTAAATAAAACGCAAGACGCTGGAAAAGCAGTCTTAGTGTGTATGTATCCCGATTTAATCTCTTTGCACCCCTGTCTCCTTTTCATTTTGAATAATGACCAGGGCTAGGCTGAATCTAAACGGGGAATCCATGTTCCAAAGCAGCAATACAATATTGTAATTTAAAAATCTGTTTGTTAGAACTGGAAGCTGGAGGGGCATTAGACAGAAACAGCCTGGAGAGAGTCAGAGAGAGAGGTTGTCTTTAACACAAGTAAGGATTTGGGAACTTTCCTGTTAACATCTATGTTCAATGCAGTCTTGCAGAAGTAGTCTTTAGAGACTAAACTTTTCCTTCAATTGTAACAGCAACCATGTACTTCTAGTAATTTGTGCGGAATAGGGATTCAGCTATATAGACAGTGCAAGGTGCGCATGAGAGTTCAGACACAGCATAAAGCTTGTGCAGGACTATTTCCTGCTGAAAATCGGAGTAGCCTGTTTTCTCTGTTCCAGTGCTGTTACTGGCTGCAAAGAGGTGAAAAATAAAAATTTCTACATTGCACATGAGTGTATCTCCAGTGGTGTGGATATACTGCCAGTCCAACATCTTTTTTACAGAGGGGTGTTACAGCCTCTTTTGCCTTGAGTACATTAATTTTTGTTTAGACCATAAAGGTACAGAATCATGCACGACAGTGTTATGAAAGAGGCATTCGTGCTGTCTGGAGATCATGTTTGGAGAACCACTATACTACAGTAGGCTCACTCCACATGAGTGTTTGTCAGGGAGATTTCAAACAAACCTGTACTCTTTATTTGTGCCCATAATAAAGTAAATAAAAACCAATTAATATGCAGAAAAAATGAAGCAATATAAGTCTGTGGTTCTGCATTAAGTTAATATAAAATCTGTGCATGCTGGATTTCCTGCCAGTAAAAATTTGATCTGTATTGGCGTGAGCACACAACTGCATTTTTATCGAATCAGCCAGAGCATATGTTACAGTCTTTATTCAGATTTTATGCCAGCTTTCTGTCAGTTGAGGAGGATAAGTTATGCCTGATCCAGCATAAAGTTAGAGTGGTACAAACAGACACTATCTCATCTGATAGGAACTCTCCTGGGACAAAGTTATTTCTTCAAGCTATTTACTATCTCACAGAACGATAGCCTACCACCTTAATATGCTGTAAACCCTACGTAGTCCTTAGACAAATCTTTTTCAAGTCAGAGCATGTCTATATCTGATTAGCTGTAAATAGACTTACAATTTTTGCCTCAGAGGGAAAGAAGGGGAGAGTCAAAAATTCAAGTTATATTTTACACCTTAGGCAAATACAGAAGTGTTTCAGAATATGACTTGTATAGAAATCTCAAGTGTACTCGTGTATAAATATAAATAATGAGATGGGAAAAAATGAGTCGTAATGATAATTAGGAACATAATTCCTGAAATTATGGGGTTAGGTTTGGGCCCATATTATGCAAGAAAAAGGATTTGATTTTGTGCTTCCTGCCGTGTTTCTTCTTTTAAATATGCAGCTGCTGTGTCATATTATGGATCCTTGGCATTTCATTCTGAAGATGAATTGTCATTATACTAGTTACTGGAGGTGAAGATAGTAAGCAAGAATGAGATGAACCAGATGTTCACAGGGTGAACCAGGTGATTTTTGAGATTTCCTAAGTTGAAGGGCTGAATCCGTCAGTAGTTGTATACAGGTTTTACTAATTTTGATATAAAATTGCCTGAGGTTATTTAAGATTTTGTTGGGATTTTCTTAATTGTCATTTAAATTCCATTAGAATTTATGAATTTATGTTTGTTACTGCAGTATTGTCTGTCTTTGGCTATGGATTGTAACCGACTGCAATTCAACATTCAATGACAGTACTGCTTAACATTGTTCAGGCAACCCTTGCTACTGCAGTCTTTACTAGACTAGCACAGCAGTTTTTTTGGGTGCATAGTGGACTAGCCCGTGGAACCGATTTAACTGAAGAATAGCAGGGATTATGAAAGCTGGCACTGCCACTGAATTTTTTTTTTCCTCCAAACTACATACTATATGAAAACAAATGGAGCTGGGAACTTACAGCAGACCTGGAAAAAGGGTATGGCGGTGTGGGATAAACTGAAAGAAGGGTTACTCCTGACAGACTCAAGGTAGGAGCATACTTGTACTTCCATTACAGGGAATAAATTAAAGCAGAAAAAGGTATGCTGAAGTAGATGCAGTCATACGAATACAGAAATACTTTTGAAAAGTACAGCATGTACTGGGGGCTGTAAGTCAGCTTTGTTCTGGTATGACTACATCTATACCAATTGTGCTGGTATAACAATGTTAATAAAAATGTTCTCCTAACTGTTATGCTAATAAAACTTTTACAGGTAAGACCCCTAAAAATTGGAATAATCAATAAATAGCATACCCATCTAATGTAAACATTGCACACCCCAAATTCAGCAAGAATTCCTATTATGCAGATCTTAGTTAAGAGTTTGTAGAGCTGTAATTCTACTAAGCCAGCACTTTGGGAGAATGCAGAAGTTCCTTTTTAGAAGTTGAAGAGCCATTCCATTTCTCTTGATACATTTCGGTGAACTTTCCAAAATCATTCTCAGCATAGCTGACGCATCTTTAGCATTCTTCTACTACTATTTCTTCTACCACTACCACCTCTTAAAAGCTTATGTTAGTTCTCAGAACGGGGCCAGATTGTACTGAGAGGTTGGTATTTTTAATACAGTTTCCTGTGGAGGAATAACCTAGACTCTTGGCAGCATACCACTATTCAATTCATACAAAGCACATCATTTACTCTAGACACAGGCTTGGGCTCATGACCATTCCGATGTAATCTGTACTAGCAGTGCTATTTTAACTGCAATCACATTACATTATATGCAAGTACTAAATGTATACAAGATGAGAAGCTAAAACCTGCTTTGGGGTTGAATTTTGCAAAAACTGATGCTTCATAAAAGCTCATCAATAGAAAACACTTCCAAGAGAAAGTTGATTAAATATACTAAGTTAAGCTCTGATGATACTTAGCAGTTTGCTACATATGTAGATATTTAATCCAAAATGTGATTTGTATATTTGTTTTCCACCTGCAAGAGAAACAACAGCCATCCTATGCGTGATTACAGTGTACTTGGGACTGAAAGGGTCCAGCTACTGAGCAGCAGACATTATAGAGGCATTCTCTTAGGTAGGCTGTTTTGGATGTTCAGAGACTTGGGAGTGACCACAAATCCTAAAGCAAAGAAACTACTGAAGACTATTGAGTATGGTTGGCTCAGATACTACAAGGAGGGTCTGATCTCCTTGAATGATAGGGCCTGTTAATTTGTGGTAAACCAGGTGGGAACGAGAGTGATGTGAAAAAAACACATATGTGATTTCTGCTGATGCAATTTCTTATAAAATAATGGCAAATTTGTGTAATACCTTTAACTATTAAAATCATCATTCATTTCATCTTACACCATTACTTCGTTATAATACTTATGTAACTGTACCTACATAGGGGGGTTTTTTTATATTCCCCCAACTGCCGTGCACATAGCTTCCACACTTGTCTAAATAACCTGCTTTTGTTTGCCACTCTGAAGTCACAGTGGTTGGATTAAATGTTAAAATGCTAGTTTACAGTCAGGTTTACTATCTCTGTGTATGCTCACCCTAGGAGTCAGCATTTTGCTGTAGCTCTCCTTTGTGCTTCCCATAAGTGCTGTGCTGAGGTCCTAAGTCTTCTTGCTCTATGGAAGAGGCAAAAGTACAGGAAAGACTAGAATTCAAACTTTTTGAGGAAACTTGTGAATTGAGTTGGGTCACAGGCAGGCTTCATGCAACATCACATTAGAGCAAAAGACGGTAAGATATCCAGAAAGAACTGATACATGCTGGGCCTTTATCAGAATTCAAACGAAATAGGATATTTTTAAAAGCCATTGTCAACTTACTCTTCCATTTTGGACATGGACAAGGTGGAAGAGAATAGTTAGTGTGGTGTGACTGAGGAATGCTTGCATAACCATGTCTCCAAGGGGTCTTTGGTACAGAGAAACTTGATCCCTCAGGTATGGACGTAGTCCTGTGTTCCTCCTCCTTCCTGCTTACCTTCCTCCCAGCGTCCCTGTCACTGGTTGGTCTTCTGTCGAAGAGATACTCTGGCTGTAAGCTGCACTGTAGAAGAGTTTGTTAAGAACCATTGCTCTTACCATTGTAAGATATTGGTGTAAATATGATGTTGTGTGCACATAGTATTTATTTTCATTCCTGTAATTTGGTGCTTTTAACATGTCATGCGGATAGGTTTTGTGATGTGGATTAGCTTTTGTGAATGCTGCTTACCTCTATTTAAGTTACTGTCATCCTTACATGCTCCAAATGACAGTTTCTTTCCCAGTAGTAAACCAGGAAGACACAAACTTTTTTCCCTCTTCCATTCAAAGTTCGCTCTTCAGCCCTCTAGGTGACTGCCCATTCTTAACACATGCTTAAAATGATGGTGACTTCAAATGGTGACCTGTAAGAGCCAGCTCATTTGCTGGTAGTTTCTGCAGTGAACTAGCCACCATTCTTTATGCTCCCATGCCAATCATATCAGCCTCCAGACAACATGCCCTATTATCAAAACGCGTATGAGTAAGAACATTTTGATCACACAAGAAATAATTCATCATTAGACAGTAATGTCTATAAAACCTTACCAATGCATTTTTTAAATCAGTAAAAACCTAATTAACCTTTTTTAGATATAAATATTTTTAAGAAAAAACCCTTACAAACCCTTACTAGTAAGGCAAAATGCACAGAAACATTTTATACAACACAATTTACAATTATATACAATTATTATAATCGTTGTGCTGTTAACTCCCAGCGTGCTTAAATCTCATTGCACAGCAATGATAATGGCACACCTAATTTAGGATTTGCCCACTGATGATAGAAAAAGAAATTCCCCGAGACAAAAAATGCTTGGAAAGACTCTAATGTAAGGCAAAACCATTTCTGATTTCCTGAGTAGGTCTCTAAGGCCTTCCAGCCTCACAGAAAATGGGTATAATAATGTTCTTGTAAATAAGGATTTTTTTTTTTTTTTTGTGACATAAATCAAGGCCTTATACCTATCCCAAGGCTTTAACCCTCTAAATGATTCCTGAATTGCACTTAGTTATGGCCTTGTTTTCCTTATGTCAAGGCTTCACATGAGCTCTGTACTGTTATAAGCAATATTAAGAAAGAGTGAGAACATGCCCTGTGCCACAAACAGGCCCCCATTTTCCTCACTGCTCTGATGCAACTATTAACAGTATCAGAGCTATGGACATTAATTTCCAAAGCATATGAAATAAGAGGTGGGAAAAAACATACGATCTCCACAATCAGGAAAGAGACTCAAAAACCAAAATCAACACCTTCTTTGCTAGTATAAAAACTGAAAATTGAACAGTAACTCTTCATCTTTCAGGTTTTGCTTCTAGGCTCTGAGCTCCTCAAAACCACCTGTATTATCTAGTGCTTACATGGCAAACTTAAGTGGGGAATTAAATTTTTTAAAAAAAAGGAAATTTTTTTGTGACCTTATGAAATACTTTAAGAAAGGAGAAGGTCGAGAGAGAATGAAGGAAGAGCTTGGGGAAATGGATAAGTGATAAAAGGATAGGCTGAGGTTTGCTTTGACTGCTGTTTGGGATTAATCCTGAGCATTACCCAGTTTAAACCATGTTGCCTTTTGTGCTTAGAGCCTCATCAGAGCCATGCACATGGTGGTCCTTGGTCACAGAATCACAGAATAATTTTGTTTAAAGGATCCTGGAGGTCACTTGGTCCAACCTTGGTTCAGAGCAGGGCCATCTGAGATCAGGTTGATCAGGGCCTTGTCCTGCTGAGTTCTGAATATCTCCAAGGATGGAGAGTCAATAGACCCCCTTGGACAACCTGCTCCAGTGTTTGACTACCCTTGTTATGAATTTTTTTTCACAATATCTGTTCTATCTGTCCTACAATCTGTCTATCCTACTATCCGATCCATGACCAGGACCGTTTTAGGAAGTAATTTTGTCTCCTCTTCAGAATCTGCTGCTCTTGTCTCTTCTTCCAGTATTGGACTCTGATGTTAGGGGAACACAAAGGGCAGGAAATCATGAGTCAGGACACCATAGAGTTAGTTTGGGAAGCCTTCTGGTTCTTACAGCCAGAGAAGATTTTGTGCAGTGCTTTGGACATGGTCATAGAACAGAATCATAGAATCATTTAGGTTGGAAAAGACCTTTAAGATCATCAAGTCCAACCGTTAACCTAGCACTGCCAAGTCCACCACTAAACCATGTCCCTAAGGACCACATCTACACATCTTTTAAATACCTCCAGGGATGGTGACTCAACCACTTCCCTGGGCAGCCTGTTCCAATGCTTGATAACCCTTTCAGGGAAGTAAAATTTCCTAATATCCAGTCTAAACCTCCCCTGGCGCAACTTGAGGCCATTTCCTCTCGTCCTATCACTTGTTACCTGGGAGAAGAGACTGACCCCCACCTCTCTACAACCTCCTTTCAGGTCGTTGTAGAGAGCGATAAGGTCTCCCCTCAGCCTCCTTTTCTCCAGGCTAAACAACCCCAGTTCCCTCAGCCGCTCCTCGTAAGACTTGTGCTCCAGACCCTTTACCAGCCTCATTGCCCTTCTCTGGACACGCTCCAGCCCCTCAATGTCTCTCTTGTAGTGGGGGGCCCAAAACTGAACACAGCATTCGAGGTGCGGCCTCACCAGTGCCAAGTACAGGGGCATGATCTCTTCCCTAGTCCTGCTGGCCACACTATTTTTGATACAAGTCAGGATGCCGTTGGCTTTCTTGGCCACCTGGGCACACTGCTGGCTCATATTCAGGTGGCTGTCAACCAACACTCCCAAGTCCTTTTCTGCCAGGCAGCTTTCCAGCCACTCTTCCCCAAGCCTATAGCGTTGCATGGGGTTGTTGTGGCCCAAGTGCAGGACCTTGCACTCAGCCTTGTTGAACCCCATACAACTGGCCCCAGCCCATCGATCCAGCCTGTCCAGGTCCCTCTGCAGAGCCTTCCTCCCCTCAAGCAGATCAACACTCCCGCACAAGTTGGTGTCATCTGCAAACTTACTGAGGGTGCACTCGATCCCTTTGTCCAGATCATTGATAAAGATATGAAACAGGACTGGCCCCAACACAGAGCCCTGGGGAACATCGCTTGTGACTGGCTGCCAACTGGATTTAACTCCATTCATCACCACTCTTTGGGCCTGGCCATCCAGCCAGTTTTTTATGCAGCAAAGAGTATGCCTGTCCAAGTCATGAGCAGCCAGTTTCTCCAGGAGAATGCTGTGGGAAACCGTGTCAAAGGCTTTACTGAAGTCTAGGTAGACAACATCCACAGCCTTTCCCTCATCCACTAAGCGGGTCACCTTGTGGTAGAAGGAGGTCAGGTTAGTCAAGCAGGACGCACCTTTCATAAACCCATGCTGACTGGGCCTGATCACCTGGTTGTCCTGTATGTGCCGCATGATGGCACTCAAGACGATCTGCTCCATAACCTTCCCCGGTACCAAGGTCAGACTGACAGGCCTCTAGTTCCTCTGATCCTCTTTCCAGCCCTTCTTGTAGGTGGGCATCACATTTGCTAACCTCCAGTCAACTGGGACCTCCCCAGTTAGCCAGGACTGCTGGTAAAGCATTGAAAGTGGCTTGGTGAGCACTTCCAGAGTCTCCCTCAGTACCCTTGGGTGGATCCCATCAGGCCCCATAGACGTGTGTGTCTAAGTGATGTAGCAGGTCACTAACCATTTCCCCTTGGATTATGGGGCTTCATTCTGGTCCCCGTCCCTGTCTTCCAGCTCAGGGGGCTGGGTACCTGGAGAACAACTGGTCTTACTTTTAAAGACTGAGGCAAAGGCAGCATTAAGTACCTCAGCCTTTTCTTTATCCTTTGTCACTATGTTTCTCCCTGCATCCAATAAAGGATGGAGATGCTCCTTAGCCCTCCTTTTGTTGCTAATATACGTATAGAAACATTTAGTTTCTATAAATGAGAACTCTGTAGTAACAGTCTTAGCGTAGCTCCCACTGAGGAACTGAGCTGAGGAGTATCTTTTGCTATAGTTAGTCAGGAGGGTCAAGGTTTGCATGTGTACCTCAGTGGAACCCAAATGTGATACATTTCACTTTTGTTTTCCCTTAGGCTGGTGATTTGCAATCAGGTGCTAAGAACACTGCTGTTTCTCCAGTCCCCGCTCTGCTCCCAGAAGGGTAGGCAAATTCCCTCACAAACACTGGGAAAGGATTACTGGTGCCTCAACTTATTGCAGTATATAAAGTCATGGACCGTAGCCCTGGAACTGGCCAATGCACATGCAGGTACGCAGTGCCAAGATGGACACAGTAAAGGTATTGTTCCATGCACACTTTTCCCAGCAGCAGCCTGTTTTAAGGCGTTCCCAGGACCCACCTCAACTGCCAGCTGCTTGTTCCTGACACCCTTTCAGCTGTGCCAACACAGCTGTTTATGTGTATGTTTGGGAACTGAATCATGAAACTAATTCAGGTTAAACAGCCTAACGATGCTTTTTTTGCAGAATTTTTCTTTAATACCTGTTTAATTCCCTGGGCCCGATTCGCAGTGTGGCCTTACAGACAGCTGTGTTGATAAAAGTCATATGGCTGTCAAGAGAACAGGACAGGCAGGAAGGAAGGAAAAATTGTTGGAAGTTCCTTAAGTCAATATTGCTGCCAAAGGCAATGTATCTTCAAACTTACAGCTTTGTGGTGTTGCTGCTGACAGCTGAGCTAAGCTATTGCTGTTGCTCAGAGTCCAGTGTCCATCTTATAGTCAACCTCAGCAATGCTGACACATCCATAGGTATACTTGTATCAGTTTGCTCATCAGCAGTGATAAGCTAAAGGTTAAATTAAAAGAACATAGTTGCCAACTCTGCACTATGGATGCCTACTAACTTTAGAGCTAATAATCTTGCAACATCTTCTGTCAGTTCTCATGGTCTCCACAGTTCAGTAGAAAATAGTTTCTAGAGTGGCATTGAATGAGGTGCAGTTGTATCATACACTTGATCCAGAGTAACAATGGGCAGCCAGTGGAAAGAGCCGATTCTACTCTTTCCCCAAACGTGTGTACATCAAGTGCTGGCACCTCTTCTCTTGCACCAGGTCATGCAATGCAAGAAGAGTCAGCTCCCTTTGAGAATCTGATGGATAACTAATAATTTTTTTGGTGGGAACACTGGCCTAAATTGAGGGGATTAGGAAAAGCAGAGGTAATGAGCTAATTCTTCAGTGAGGACGTAGCTACAGAAACACTTGGAAAGGGATCCCTCATAATCTTGTGAAGTTTTTAAAAGGAATTATTTGCTCTTCAGCAGCTCCAGTACTGCTGAATTTGCAAAGCAACAGTCTTTGGAGTTATGGAATAGAATCTGAATTAACAGTGTATTTAAAAATGAGGTTCTCATTTAAATTTTTACATTAATTTTAGTCTGCCACTGATGTCACACAAGTGTACAGCAAGAATCATTTTACTGAAATCACAGACACTGCTGTGTCTCTTGTGAAGTAATTTCTACCTGTGTAAAATACATATGAAATGTTACTAAATCAAGTCAGCATTTTATACCTACTTGACACTCCTATTGCAGTGATGTAAATTACTGCAATATGAGGCATCAGTGAATAAAATTACACTAGAATAAAAGTCCTGTGTCAGAATCTGATCCCATAAAAGTGTTTTGTACTGTTGTTTTAATGGAACATTGCAAAATTGAAAAATCATTAGTAGTCCTGCCAATGCTTTAGCATTTAAAAGGTCCTATTTTCCATTTCCCCATAGTCCCTTTATGCTACTCCATTAGTTTAAAAAGGCCATAAAGAGAGCACATTTAGCCACTTGGGAATATTTTCATTTCTGTGTTGCTCTTGCCTTTGGCATAGTATGTATGTTAGGTTGTGGCTGAGGAGAAAGGGTCATGGCTGGCCTGCCTCTCTGTTCCAGCTATTCTTGGTTGCTGGAACAGCTCCTAGGGGCCCCAGGCTGCCAATTGTACTAAAATTGCTGGTAGCCTTAAGACTATTCAAGGAGTAATTAGCTACCAAATGTGGGTAATTGTGACAGAGTCTAGCTAATACTGCTTGTGTCTGAACAGACTAATTAAAGGCTGCGCACATGAGAAGAAAAGAAAAAAGCCTCTTCTTTTAAGGAAAAGAATTATTAAAAGAGAAGATTTGATCTAGTATTAAAAAAAAAGTTCTGTTCCTTCTAGTAGGATCCTAGCAGTTTTTGATAATTCAACTTGGAAAATGAAGCACAACTAGAGTTTTAAAATTAAACACTTTCACTGTGGGACCCTTCATACTCTCCTTTCAATTTCATAAAAGCTATTTTATATTTTTTACAAAAGGTTGTTCAGTGCAAGAACATTTAAAAATTATTCTTGCCTATGAAAAATGAGGAGTTCTATTTATTCTATCAGAGACATTTCTAATTGAAGGAAGCCCAGTTGGAGATACGTCATCAGGAGTACATAAGTTCTGTTTCTCCCTCTGTACAAAATGACATGGGGAGAGGGACTAATCTTCTGCTGGTCTGACAAGACTACAGTCCTCCATGCATCATTATAGCTGTGTTTGTCGTAATTTGTACCTGTGCTCCTCCCTTCTGCTGCTCCTACAGTCAGCTGTGAGTAGTTCCACTCTATCTCATTTATGTAATGTGTGTCTTCAGTGGTACTTTGATATTTGCTAAAGCGATCATAAAATCTCACATCTCAGCTAAATTTTCTATGCCTCTAGCTGTGCTGCAGGAAATAGCAGATTTCCTAACTGCAGGAGTCCCACATATAGCTAAGTATATCTACTTCTTTCTCTAGTCTGAAGTAGATCACACTTAGAAGAGAACAACCAGAGTGAGGCCCTCGCAAGAGCAGCAGATTCACAAGAAAACAGCTCCCTTTACTTCCTCCTGCCCAGCTAAAACAGATTATTTTAGAAAACACTTCCTTGTTTTTTAAGATGCTGCAGTATCACTAATACCCTCTCAGCTGTTCTTAGGGTGCCATAGCGCTTCCCAGCCACCAGCCAGCCACCTGGCCACCCTCAGCAGTCTCTGTTTCTTTCTCAGACTTAGACCTGTAAAACGCCTCTCAGATACAGTGAACAACTTGCAGTGTCCCGCCTTGTGCTTTAGCCATAGCCGCTAAATTTGGGTGTTCTCTGTCTGTCTTTCTCCTCTTATCCTGACGGATTCACTGTAAGCCTAAATTTAAGATGTAGTACTCTGAAATAATACACAAATTATCTCATTAAATGCAGCAGAACTGTGTCAGGCTTGGTAGCTGTTTACGGCTGTAATCAGTGACCAAATGTAGAGTCCCAAGCTGTCCATTAATGCTAATGTTGCTAAGAAGATAGGTAGAAAAGCTGTACTTATTTAGAAAGAAAGCCAGTTCCTCTTCTAACTGCAAAAGGGAACAAGCCATGCTGTCTTGGTCTGTCCAGAGAGCAGAGAACTGTGAACTGACCCACATATGCAAACACTCTGCAAAGTTCAAATCTGATTGAATTCCAGACATTTTACAGCCAGGAATACAGGTGTTACCTCATTATGGCAGCTGCAATTCCTTTTTTATAGACTGCTTCAAAGAGCAGCTGATATAGTCTAGTCTCCCTGTTTAAATATCTTCTTACTCTATGTTGTGAAAGTGGATTAGAAATAACATATTGCAACTGATCTTCATTCTCCAAAACAAAAGGAAACAAAGCTCTGTTAGTGTATGCAGTCTTTAACTAGAACAGGCAGTTTATGATGGTCTTCTCAATACAAATCTGGTGATCAGCAGAGTTCGTGGCTAATACTTGCTCTTTTCTTCTGTATCCTCTCTGTTGATTTGCACTTGGGAATTAATGTAAGTAAGTGAGATGTTCTGTGTTGATGTGAATGCTCCCGTGGAAATGTGAGGACATGGTAGCTGATTCTCCTGCTCTTTGAACTGAGAATTTGGGTGACCTGACTGGCAACTTATAAAGAGACTCTTAGGTAAAGAGCAGCAGTGATACTGGTTTAGCAGGACAGTCCAATCTGAAGTAGTCTTCAGGTTGCTTTAACTGATTTTAAGGCTGAGGACGAAAGTTCTATGCATGATGTACGTGAAAAGATGTCAGAGGGCCCATGACACAGGGTTTCAAGAAGTCTTCTCATTTACAGTCTTTATAACAGCAATACATATTTTGTGCTCCTTGGTATTAACCATTGGGAGCATCTTAAAAATGAAAGGCAGTCATTGCAGCCCAGAGGAGGGGAAAGAAGTAGAAATTGTTCTGTAGCCTCATCACTCTTTTGTACAATTCAGGAAAGAAGAACCCAAAAATAGGAATGGTGAAATGTCTGTACCTTTTCAAAAAGTCTGATGGTGCTGCTATGGCATGCATCTCTGCTACTTGGCCTGGAGGCATTCTGGCTGAGACAGTGAAAATACAGTCATACAAGCTACATTTTAGAAATCCCTGTCATTGTTCATCATTATTCACATAACTTTGCATAGGTGGAATTAGGGGCTTCTGTGTGAGTACTACCTTGCAGTAGAAACTGCAGGCCTGATAAAGTAAGTTAATGTGTAACACATGCAGCTTCCATCTGGATGCATGAAAAAAGACCAGACTCTTTAAGTTTTATAAGACAAATCTGTGATTTGGGTTGGGTTTTTTGTTTTGTTTTGTTTTTAATTGACAGTAATTAGCAGCTCACATGTAAGAAAGCTAAATCTTTTTTTTCCCCCTACATTCAGATGCAGAGCTGTGTTTCTCATACCTACAATTGGTCATCATGTCATTAAGATGTGTTCTTTCTTTGTTTCTTTTTACATTAAAGGATTAGTGTCATGTTTCCTATCTTGCCCAATGAGCCTGACATTCCCTTTTCAAGTGGCACAACTTCAAGTACCACAAGTGCCTGACCATTTACTTTACTCCAGCACTCATCCAAGAGCAACATGTTAGCCTGATGACCAGAGCACACCTCAGAGAGATCTGTGTTTAACTGTATTTGGCCAAGGAAGGAATTAGGCCAAATTTCCCACTTCTGACCAAGGACTAATACCATTTTGTAAATCGGAGTGTTATCACCATGGTGTTCTCCCCTGCTCGTTAGCAGAGGACAATGATCTGTCCTGACTTCCTTCTGGAAGTTCGGCATGGTGACACACAAGTAGATGGAACAGAGCACCTGCAGCCTTGCACTGAGATTTCCCTCTTGACCCACTGTAGGCAAGTACTTCCTAAGGGGCTTCAAGCAGCTTCCTGATCAGCTCACTAGTTGCTTTGGACTTCATTTTGAGGCATGCAGGCATCCACTGTGTCAGGAGCTTAAGCATGAAAATGGATCTCTGGATTCCAGACTCGCTCACACCTCATTAATATCTAACCTAAATGCTACCTAAGACCTCTGTACAAATTGTCACTGAGTTTGAATGTTCTCTGAGCTGGCCACGTGTAAGGTAGCTTTGTTCAGGGAACTGAATGGCTATGTGATGGCATGGTGTTGTTTTACAGCATAGTGCCCTGGCAGGGGAAGAGCAGAAACTTACAGCCAGAGATGGAGGAGAGGACAGGACAGCTGCTTTCCACGACTGTGCAAACTTAGATTGCCTTAAGCTGCTTGTGAAACCACAGTTACAGTCTTTAGGTATTTCTAGGGAGAAGCATTTTGCTATTTTTAGATTAAATAACATTGCCACTCCAGTTTATCTAAGTAGTGCTGCTACAGAATACCGCTATATTTAGAAATCACTGAACTCCTTAATGCAAGAGCAATATATTATGAAAAAGATCACAGTACACTTCTCCGTTCTATTAGTACTATGAGTTTTGTAATTTACACTAGACCACTATATTCCTCTTTAATTACCATACATGAATGTACGTCTTCCCTATATAATTGTGGCATCCATTTCCATCAATCTTTGTCTCAAGTGTACATATAAAGACTATTCCCCTGATTTTCAGAGTCACCATTAGCTCTGAGCTCATCCAGAGGCTCTGAATCATGGATAAGGAAAATGCATACTGGTACATGAAATTAGTAGGCATATTGGTACATACCAATGCATATTGGTACATGAAATTAATACCCTGCATTGTTCTCCCCACTCCTTTTGAAGGAATCTGTTCCCTCATTAGGGTTGGATTGGATGTCTAATGAGGGTGGATTTGTGGAACACAATCTGCACATTAGCAAGCAGTGCGAGACTTACATTTCTGAGTGAAAAGTACACTGTGTAACATGCTTTCACATCTCACATCTAGTTTTCGTAAGTTTAAATAAAGAACCAATTCATAAAAAGACACACCTCATTATAAAGCAGTGAGGATTGAAGTCAGGCACAGATAGCTGGGACATAGTACAAGGAGTCTTAAAGGACTGAAGACTAGCACAACAGGGGTTGGCTTACCTCTGGATCGGGACTTGCTTCGTTGCACGTGCCTATGAACTTAATTGATCAGCTCTGGATACACATTTGCTAGTGGAGAGAAAAGTCCATTGTTACCAACTTCTGGCTTTGAAATTTGATTATACATAAATAAAAGCAGGTGTTTTCCAAGAAAGCAGGTTCATCAATTTTTTCATCTGTTGTTCAGGAATTGCAAATTATTATTTTTCCTTTCAAATTCCTTCTTCCTTCATATTTGCATGGTTATTTGCTTTCAACGAGCAAAGGCTATGTGTGCCGTCAGAAATTAAACTCTGAATTGAGTAGAAATAGGTTGCAGAACACACGGAAACATGTACTGATAGTCTTTATGCCTTTAAAAAGCTAATCTGAAGCCAACACTGAAATGTCAGGAGATAAGAAATACCTATCAGCATGAGTATATGCAAGCACTTTGGATATGCAGAAAATAATTTGGCACGAGGTTTAGACATTTCAGATGTCGGGGCTGAGCAATGTGAGTACTGTAATGTTGTTACTTCTTCAGAATGGCACACATGAATGCCCAAAAAGAAATCAAAGCCAATTTTCTAAATTTTAAGAATATGCTACTAAAATTTTTGTGTATCTAAGAAAGTACATGATGTTAATTAAGTGAGGGGAATTCATATTGAATGTCATATGTCACCCACACTTGCAGTGTTCCAAGCTGTGCTTAGCCTGTGCTGCGACATAATATACGCAGTGGCATTGCACAGAACAGGTGGGAATCCACAGGCCTCAACACAGACAAACCAGACAGTCTTGGCAACATTTTTTTTAATATTTGTCATTTGGCTGTAATAGGACAGATTTGCTATTACACTTTCAGGTGTACAGTAACAGGAACAGATTGGTTACTAATTTGAATGATTTTAGTAGTGCATCCAACGCAAATAAAGCAATTTACCAAACAATCTGTGAGTGAAAAGATTCAGAGCTTTGCATCAGCTTTGTCATTTGTGGATCTAGCAACTAATCATCTGACAGAGCTTTAATTAAAAGCAACTTTATAGGTATAGATATTTACTTCATATTTCCTAACTAGAGCAGATTGAAAAGTTTGACATAGTGGTAGAATAATGAGATTATTCTGCAATTCTTTGGTTTTAGAACTTTAGACAAATATTCTATTCGTAGGAATAAAGTTTCGTATTCAGTGGTTCATCTAGAATAACAAATTACATAGATTTTCTGTCTGAAGGAGGACCACTCCCAAACTTAGCATGTGTCTTTAAGTAGCTTGAATTGTAACATGTAATTTAGAAGCAGTTTAAAAATCTAATTCATGTGAGCCAGTCCACCATTATATATCCAGTATCATATGTGTGTCTGAGGCTTGATAGACCAGTAAAGTAGATGATTCACTTGATTTGCTTATGTAGGTGGTTAGATTAGTAGTACTAGTAATTCCATAGGCTCTGTCTGCATTGCCCTCTGCAGTATTAGGATGCTGCCCCACCCAGTTTAATGTCCCAGCTTGGAGCTGGCAGCTCATGGTGCCACCTACCCTGGAAGGAAGTCTGTGACCTAATCTCTGTATGGTGGAAGATTCCCAATGCAGCAGCTTAGCAAAGGCTTTCTAAATCAGCACTGGTATGAGAAGATTGCTGTTTGGTTGGTCTGGCATGATTAAAAGCGGACCAACACCTACTTCCAGAACAAGGTCAGGAAATTAAAGGAGGTCAGAACAAGCCAAGAATAGCAAGTCATGCTCAGGGGCTTCACAGGGGGAAGTATTCTTGGCTGAGGTATGATGTTTTCCGGGAGGATTTTAGCAGGGAGGTGCACACCTGTGACATGACACTATGTAATGCGGAGAAGAGGGAGGGGATCTCATTGCCTAGTGAGAGGTACAGGAGAACCTGATTTGTCACAATTTTGCTTTTAGGCAATGATATATATCAGGCAGTCCCTAGGGTTGCCAGCCCCATTCCTAGTCTCTGACTCAGTCATTCAATATTCTTGTAGCCTGACTTCATTCCTGCAAGATCACTGGTTTTGTAATTGTCAGAGAGGTAGGGTGGGGAGGGAGAGAGAGGAGCCTGCAGTCTGCAGTGCCAACTGCAGGGCTTCTATGCCAGATGGTATTCCCCCATCTGAGGTCAGAACAGCATATGGCATTCAGGAGCCCTGGCATGCCAGAGACACGTTGCACGCATTTCGTGTCCAGTGATGGGCACCATGATTATTGTAATTGTAAGAGGTGTCATTCCATCCTATTCCATGGCCTGTGTGATCATCGCAGGCAATTAATTCATGGATGTCAGCTCCTGACTTAGAATGGTGTTAAACTTCAGGCATAACTTTAAATGTGGCTGCTAAGTTAGTTTGTTTTGGGCCGTATATCAGGCTTTGTTTGCTTTTCTAAAAAATAACAGGAATTTACAGAACGTGGTAGAGAGCAGCAAAATATTGGTGAGATCCAGAGTGATTTTTCTGCAGGTGGTGTTTTATCTACAGAGTTGCTGTTGTACATGGTTAAGACGTGAATTATGATGGGGAAGAGGTTGTTAGCTGAGACGTGTCTATAGTCTCCTTTCATGTTTTATTCCAGAAGAGGACTGAAAGCAATAGACAGTAGCACTGAACCTGACCCAGCCTTCCTTCCCCGCTCACATGCTTTTTTTAACTGTATCTCGTTCATCCTGGCTATAATAGGTACCCAGTAAGACTATCCCATGCAATTAAATAAAGAGTCAGAGGACATTCACTCACTACAGACTCTGCATATGACCTTCACAGTACAAGACAAAAGAAATTCAGGCATGCAGAGTAATCTCAACTATAGTTAGGTTTGGTGCCATTCTAAATTGTTTGGGACAGAATAGGGTGATGGCAGTCAGATAAAATCATAAAACCATGCGATCCACATTTAGATCCTGTAACTGGGTGTATCTGCAGAGGTGGAGTGAAGGGGCCGTGTTAGTCACTCTCACTGCCCACAGATTTAGAACAGCAGGTATGGGGAGATTTATGCAACAGCTCTTCTTTCTCCTAGGCTCATACATGTGTATTTTCATTCCCCAACTTCACTTAGTTCTCCCCACAGCAACCCTATTTATTTGGACTTTCTTTGAGTTGAATTTACTGAGTTTTCCTCCTACAACTGATGCCTACTACTTCTTTTAGCTACACAACAGCAGAACACAGGGTATGGAATCACATATATATTTTATCACTGATGTATACACTGAAATGGTAATTGGTCTAAAAAAGTGCATTAAATAGATTGTACTATAGTTAAATATAATACACTCAAAATACTCAGAAGTAATTGCAACAGCTGGCTGTAATAAAAAAGGAAATAAAATTTTTATATTCATGGATGATCATACTCTTACTTAATGCAGGGCTTGTTTTACACTTACTATGCAGAGTGATTCAAACTCTCATATGGTTCCTATTCCAGAAAAAGGTAAGATAGCTTAAGCAAATACTTTCCTAATTTATTCTTAAAGAATATGAGCATTTTAAAGTAGCACACATTTTAAAAATTAAGCAGAACTTTAAATAACTATGATCAGCTTCTGTTTGAAAACTGAGCTATCAAAAAATCCCTAGCTTCTTTTCAGGACAATTTTTAGTGCTTTTACCCTAAAACTTTAATGTCAAATAATCACATTTGGAACTTACCTGTATGTTCTCCTTCAAACTAATTTTCTTATCACTCTGTTTGTTTCATTTCCACAGCCTAGTTTTTCTTAAACTAATTGTGTTGAAAAATAAGGATCGATTGAAGAGGAGAGGCAAAAATCCCTTCTTTTACCTTGCTTTTTAGGCTTAAGCCTTTTCTACAGAAAAGTTCTCCTACTGCCCAGAAGGGAAAGTTCTTCCCAGTTGCTCACCTAATTGTGCATCTTGTCTACAATCAAAAAACATTCACTGGCTCCGTAAGTCCATCCAGTGGCTGCATATGGGAATTGCATATTTTAGAAGGTAAATTCCAATTTTGTGCAATTTAGTTTATTGAGTAGTGTAGTTAATATTATTACTGGAAACAAACATGAACCAAAATGTACAATTGGAATACTCCCAGCCTTTGGTGATAAGTAGGTCTGTATCTGTAAAGTACCCTTTGAATAATACTGAGAATTGATTTGTTATTGCAGCAACAGGACCAAGATAAAAGTTGATGATAATTTATTAGTATTTAAATTAATTACCTACTAGAACGAGGAACAGAAACCTGCTGAGTGAAAAGCTTTAGCTTATTTTCATTCTAAAACTGCGATAACTGAGGTAATTGTGAATGCTGAGGCTCTTGTGGGAGTTGTCCTCTTAGATCTCAGCATGCTTGTGTTTCTACTAAAGTGAACCTGTACAAAATTACATCTGATCATTAAATATGTTCTTTGTTAAATGCCGTAAGATACTACAAAAAGTAATTAAAAAACTGAATGTGAAGAGGACAGGATCTGAACAGTGTGTTCCAGAAGTCACATTAAGAATTTATATACAGACTATTTCCAGAAAATCCTACTTAAGTTCAGTATTGAATCTTGATGGGACATCAGACTAAAACAGGCTAGCTGATTGTTTGAGAATCTACAATTAGATGTAGCATTTCCCCTTGGTGATGACAGCAATTTCAGCCTCGGTGCCTTGAGCCCTACTTCAACATCACTTCCATTATTGCTGCCAGTGCTGGAGTTGTAACTGTGGAGAATATCAATGTGATACTTTTACCAGTTAGAAAAAGTCCATTTGCTAAAAGCCTTTTAATTCTCTGTTCTTGACAAATACAGGCTTCTAAAACCTTCACCATCATTACTTGCTTTTTTCTTCCCATGAAAGTAAATGTATCTTTAATTTTGCCTTCTAGAGTGAATACATTATGATACAGTGTACAATTACATGATAGCCTATTATTTGCCTAGGGGTGCCCTGCTTCAGTTAGTGCCTAGGTTGGGAAGGCATAAAGAGAGAATGACATTTATAACACCAGCCTAAATGTAGCTTTTCTTAAATTTTAAGTGCTTTATTTTTCAGTCTACATAAATAAATTTTACCCTAGAAACTTTCAGAAGCATGTCTAAGATACTATCATGGTAGGTACTTTGTACATGTTGAAATAACCATATAGTAACTATTGCATGCTGTGGTACAACAATTGCCTTTATATTTCTTTTGAGGTTTTTTTACATTTCAGATCTTTGTTTATTTTCAGTTTAGAATTGCCACTACTGAGGTTGCTGTGGTTGTAAGCTCTTGCAGTTTCTCTCCAACAAGATATCTGGTTTTAGTAATAACGTCTCAAGTTAGAATATTACATTTCTTTCTTGCTGCAATGATTACTGTAAAAATGAGATGTCAACGTTTTGTGGATATAATGCAACTCAAATCTCCTGTTCTGCTACAGAGACTCTGCTTTCAGGTTTGGGTTTTTTGTTGTTTGTTTGTTTGTTTTTTAACGAGGGCCACAATAAATTTATACCTAGTTCCAGTTGCAGCACTTTATTTGGTAACCTAAGTACTCTCCAGACCTGAGAACGTAGTCCTATATTTGAGCTCCATGGGACTTTAAATTAAAATAAGATGGCTGCAAAGGAACACAAGGAAAATATACTTTTAGGAACATCAGGAACTAAAAAAAAAGCCAAGCAGAAAGCATTCAGCTCACCTCTGGACCGCACTCTAGCAGCTATTTGCATGGTTCCTGCTTCACAGCATTGGCTGATACCTTATGGATTCACTTTCCTCTGTAAGGGTAAAGAGCTGAGTGATATAGAAGCACTGAATCAGCTCCTAACTCTCCTCTCCCTGTAAGCTATGACTCTCAGCATATTTCGAGTTGGAGCATAACATAGTTTTCCTTAGAGCTGGGTGTTTATTTTAATACTACGTGCTTGATTAGCCCTCAAAAGGCTGTGGATTATAACATTGCCTTTGTCCTTGTCTTCCTTCTGAGTACAACCAGAGGACCACTTGGTTATTTTCTTTTATCTGTATTTTTTGATGTTAGGATTTTATTATTCATGTGTCAGTTATGACTGCATCATTTAGCAGAACCAAAAAGACTCAGCTTCTTAGTACAATAGCTACAAGTCTTTCCAGAGTTGTCTAGGATATTGTTTGGGTTTTGTTTGTTCCATTAAATATATAGGAAACTATTTTCCCCTAATGATTTGTTATTCTTCATGAGCTAGAAGACAAGGAATAAACAAGCTATGTTTCTGATTTGTTCTGAGCTCCTTACTGGAGATAGGAAAAGAACTCAAAATGTGGTAGGCCTTTTCACTAGGCTGTAGTAGAGCCTACTTTTTAACCCTGCCAGCTTCCACACTTACTATCTGAACTATATTAATACTGCAGTATTCTTCTGTTAATGCAGGACTCTGCATTTTATCATGACCTGTGCTGTGACTGATCAATAAACCCCTACAAAGGGGAGGTTACAAATGAAACTGTCGAATTTACACATTTAGAAAATTATTTTCAAATCAACCATAGTTTTTTAGCTAAACAAAGCAAGATTAATAAACACCTGCATACCAAACACTTCCCACAGTATTTACAAAGCCCATGGATTCTGCTTAGAGCTTAACAGGTTTTGCAGTACACCCTTAATCCTGTACTCAGCTGATGAGTTGTTACAGAGACCTCAGTATGGAAAAATCCGTCATGTTCTAGTTTCTCTGTCAAAAGGTCTCTAGCAGTTCCAGAAGTCATGAGATCCATTGCCTACCTCAACTCTGCCCTTTCACAACAAATTGAAACAAGGAGAAACAGTTTTCTGGTGAAACAGTTTTCTGGTGTTGCAGGCAGCCTATTTTTTAGAGTGAACCCAGCTGAATGATTGGCATTGCCATTTTTTGGCATATTTCTCATTAATAGTGTTCTTGCTGAATGGAAAGACTTTACCATTCAATGTGTATTGAATGGTACCATTCAAAGTGGAAAAATGCAAAAGGAAAGAAGAAACAAAATTAGAAGCTTTTCAGACAAAATAATGGTCACAGAATTGAATTTACAGGTCAACACAAACATTACAGGCATATGTTAGTCTGTCATAATTATGAATGTCCATTTGTTCTTGCCTTATGCATAAAAATAAATGTAAAAATATGCCATCTATATTTCTTAGGGCAGATTTTCTTTCCTCTTTTTCTAAACCAAGCACTCCTAATCTTTTAAATCTTCTCCTGTGCACAATAGAGCACAATTTAGTAAGGATTGTCAAATGTCATTGCAAAACCAGGTTAACTTAGTGCCATTATGTCATTTAATAGTGTCTTTCAAATTCTAAAATCATTCTAAAGATGCCTAGTCAGGGTTTATGGTGTTATGTTCTCTATTTCTTACACTTACATCCAGAGATCTGTTTCAATTATATTTTCAAAGAGGTTTATCCAGTTAGTATTTGGTTATGAGGTTACAAGTTGGTTTTGAAAAATTTGTTTCATGAATATTTACAGTCCATCTGTTTATGAACGAAGCACAGACTGAAGAGACAGCATATCATAGATGAGTCATAAACTGGTTCTTAATTATTTCAGTTTGGAGGCAGTACCGAGTAGTGTGCTTGCTCCTGTTGGCCTGCATACAGTCCTGCAGCTGGTGGTGTAGACTTCTGATCTCCCCTTGAATTAATCTCTTGACAAAGCTGGAGGACTTTTGGGTATCTAGTCCTAAGAGCTGTTCACTCTACCATAAACCTGCATCCAGAAACTGATAACTGACAAATGTTTAGTGAAAGATTAAACAACAAATAATCTTCATGTTCTGGTAATTTTTCTGACAGTTTCTTAATTTTACTACAGTCAAAAAATCAGTATACAAAAGAGCGCCAATCCTGTGACCCTTCTTATTTTAGAACTGTATAGTTAAGGATCAGAAATTTTTTTACATGTTTGTATTACTGGTTATTCTTCCATCCCTGCTCTGAGGAAGGTACTACAATATGCTCATTTTACACTGAAGGAAGTGTGGCAGAGACAGCAATGGCTTACTTCAGGGCACACATCAAGAGTGGTGTAGGCTCAGACATTCCAACTCCCACTTACAGTGAACGCTACTTCATTCTTCACAGCATAGAAACCTCAACTCACAAAAACGAAAAAAATTAGCCCCAGTAGCTCCTTTGTTGGGACAGGATTTCCAGAACCCAAATTTTGGAATTTTGGCACCCAGATATCATCTACACCTTACCATAATGGTTTAGTCTTCTTTTTTTATGGGTAACTTTGTGCCTTTCAAAGAGGCACCTAGATACATCTAGAAGATCCAAAGCAACTAAGCTAGCTTTGAAGCAGGAGGGCTGATTGCAATTAAAAGGGAGTGGGATTATTTTAACTAAGCAGTGTTTTAATATAATGAACAAACTAGAAAAATCTTATTCCCAACAAAGTACAAAATGGTCCAGTGGCATTTGATTTATTCCTGCTGTAAGCCCTAGCTTACCTTTGAAGAGGTGTTAATAGAAACTGTTCTGTCAAGCCCATTTAAGAGCAAGCTTTTATTCAACATGAACAATACTGTACTATTTTATGGATAAGATTAGAAAATTATTCTACTTGTATGTAAGTGAGGGAAGATTTTTACCATTAAGATATAACGCTGATGGAGCATGCTCATATAAACGTGCATGCCAGAAACATCCCTGGCTAATCAGATCGCTCCTCTTAGCCAAAGAACCCAATACATGGATTTCACTGTGGTCAGACAGTGCTGTGTCTTGCCTCATGTTCTGTGTGCTACCAAAAAGCTGTTAGGACCAATGCATTGACCTTTAATAGTCTCATTACTTAAACTTGTGCTTGCTAGTAATGGCTTTCAAAAAAGGCAGGAATTACTCAGGACGATGAAAAAAGAGTAGAAGGGACATCCATGGAGTCACTGGGAGGAGAACAAGCGTGCTGTAACCACTGTCATAACATTACTTAAGATCACCGGAGCAGGTAGCAGTTGCACAGCATCTCTCATTAAATGATGCCTTCACCTGGCTTTGAGGAAAGGCTGAGTACATGGCCCAAAAAGTTCTGCCTTGGGGCTCAGCAGAAATCTAATAACAAAGAAATATATTAATAAAGAAAACCAGCACTGTTTGTGCAAAAAACAAATGTTCTTCTCATCTCTGAAGTGACTCTTAAGTTACTTTTATCTTGTCAGCCTCACTTTTCAATAGTTTTGTTTTTATGGATAGTATTTAGCAGGCAGCTCCTATAGTTTTTGCTACATGAGAAATGTTTTTGTCCAGGACATTTTCAAACCTGATTGGAGTGTGGGTCCTAACATCAGACAGCTCACTGTCGGCATATAAGGGATCCATATTGGCTGTCATGCATGCTTTCGGTAGGTCACCCATGTATAGAGTAAATGGAGGTGGAAGAAAACTGTAAACTACAGGGTTATAAATACATGAAGAGTCTCGAGCAAAGCTTGAGTGGTTTCTGATGTCAGCAGAACCCTGAGAGGAATTTAGTGTCCTGCTTGGTTTTGCTGCTTTTCTATTCTCTGTGAAGCAAGGCTCCTTTATAAATAGCAAGAGAAAGCCAATTGTATTTAATAGAGAAATCAAACTTAGATGCTAAAATGACAACTGTAAACATTTACAAGATGTCTTATGCTATCATTGCCACAGACAGATGCATACAATTGTGTTTCATGGATGTAGCTTATCAATATAATTTACTTCATTTCCTGGCTGTAATGCTGTTGTAATTGGATATTACATAGAACAATCTTGGGCTTTAAAATGCTGTTGGTATATAAATTGAAGTATAAAACCAGAAAACATGTTAGTACAGTACAGATTTAAGCAGGCAAGTTAGGAAGATAAGGAATATAAATTATGCACTGAAGAATAACAGGATGATCTATTTTCAGGGCAATGCAACAGAGAATTTTTAAGACTAATAATCTAAGATTTCCATACAATGACAATCAGTATTAACAAAGGAGGAATAACCTCAGTCAATGGCATTCAGAAAAAAAGAAACTGAACTAAATTGTTCCTGAAAAATAATCCATAGGCTTCAGTAATAAAAAAGGGTATATTTTGCAAACTGCACTGCAGATTACTCTGGAACCTGTGGGCAGAATCAGAGTCACAGTGCCCAACTGTATTTGTTTCTGACTGACAGGAGGAAGAGTTCTGGTCTGAATGAAAAAGACAAAATAACAGCATGTCCTGTGTATTAGCCAAAGCTATGAGGCTTAAACTCAGTCATAGCAAATAATAACCTTGTTTCTATAGAAATATGTATTTTTCACATTGTGCAGCATAGTAATAATAAGAAATCATTTGTGATCATGTTGAAGGATGTTGCATACTTACTATAGTTAGTCTGAAGGAGCTTTAAGCATGTAAACAGCATAATTTGTTTCAGAGGTTAAAGGTCTAGACCAAAAAGGCAGTATCTGCCTGGATCAAAAGCTAGTCAGAAGAACATCCGACATTTAAGTGTGGGTGGAATCTGTAAAACCATGAAGACCTCTAGGCAGAATTACCTTTGTAACATTGTTAAAATGCAAGGTGTGTCTTATCTGCCAATATTTATTTTAAATAACCCAAAAATCTTATCAAAATACCATAACATGTTCTTATCTCAAATCTGAAAAATTAGATAAGGACAACTACCATTAGGAGGACGTGATTATTCTGCACCACCATCCTTCCCTATCCTTTGTAAAGCTCTATAAAACTACAGAATATTTTGTAATACTGTTACTAAAATATGTTGCCCTGGCAAAAATGACGTGCACTATGGCTCAGCTGTGATTTCTAGGTGCGCATGGAGGTGTAGGACTGGCTATGTGACTCTGTTGTGTTGGAAGCTAAAGGCTCTAGCTAGCCTCTTAGACCTCAGGTGCATTTGCCTGACAAAAGTCATGTCATGGGAGCAGGACTGAGCCATTATGTTGGACACTGCTACTTAGTACTAAATTTGGCTTGAGAAAACATGCTAGACAGTGTTGGTTGATAGTGTATCAGGTATCCACATCTTCTGCTGAACTTGGCTAGTCTCACCTATGTTGCTATAGTGTATGAAGTCAAGAGAAATAAAAGAAGTTTATTTTTCTGGTGCCACTCACAATTGATCTTTCAGCAGTTCTTTTTATAGTGTAATCATAGTAACAGCTAGAGTTAAGTTAAAAGTAAGCTAGAGGTTATGGGATTACAATTAGAGGCGTTTTCTTCATGTCACATTCTCCGTGGTGGCAACAAAAATGCTCACTAGGTTTCAGGCTAAAATGTGGAATAAGACTAAAAGTAATTACTCCTGTGTGAATACACATTTCCTTCTTCTGACAGTAAATTTATCTTAGTTAGGCTTTAAAGAAGTCTACAGTCATTGAGAATTATATTAAACATATTCCATGTGTGCAAGAGCGAAAAAGAAAATTAAAATATATTCATTTCAGCCTCAGATGGGATATAACTCTTAATATTTCCACCTGTACCCTGGATAATATCTCATAGGTCTATAAAATTTCTTATTCTAAATGCAGGTGTTTTCTTAGAGCAATCTTGAAGGCAAAAATACCAGTCCTTTCCCCTTGGAAATCTAGAATAATAACTCACAGTATAGAACAAGAAATCATATCCTGGAAATGCTAGTGTTTGAAAAAGGAAAAAAAGCCTACAAAATACAGATTTGATATAACTTTCCAGAGTAATGCAAAAAGTTGATTGAACACATGGCTGCATTGTCATGCCGTGCTTAAAATTGACAGTCACACATGGTGTTGAATACAGTCCCATCACTGGGCCCAGCCTGAACAGAAGAGAACTGGTTAACAGAGTCCCTCAAGCACTTTGGCTCATCTCTGGTAAAATGTTTCTATTTTACTGCACTTGGGCTTTTTTTCACTAGATTGCTTTTAAAAACATTATGTTAATGATGTTAATATTTCTGGAATTAGGTGCATTTCAGAGAAATGCACTGTACATTGTACTGTACAGCATAATAATGCTCAGAAATGTATCTGTGTAAAGTATTTCATCATATGTATTGGGATGATATTTTAAAATGTAGGTCTTAATGAATGATTTAAGTTATTTGGCTGCAGTAATACAGGAATAAGCATACAAAAAGAAACTCCTAAAAACTTCAGGGTAAACCAAATTCTTACATGTGTATTGTCTAGAAATAAAGGATACTAATTATAACAACAGATGATACTTACGTATGTAGATAAACACACCTATTTTTTTTTCCTGTTTCACTTCAGCGCATTTGGGAAGATCTGTGATGGAACATGCCTGCCACTTTCACTGTTAATGAGAATCTATGAAGTATCTGGCAGGATCACTTACTTTAAGTGTGATTTCCTGCTGGAATAAGATCTGGAGGCCAAAGGGGAGGTGAGGACTTTATTAATCCTAGCTGGAAGTAGGAGAGAGAGATCACATCATAAAACATTCTGTCAATGTCAGCTATATATTCTAAGATTGGAGTAGCATTTTAAAATCTTACTGTGTCTGACAAGCAAGTCTTTCCATTTTAAAAAAGACAAAAAAACCTCAAGTCTGCATTTTTGTCAGAAATTAAAGAACTTAGTTTATGTATAAGGAATGTCCACAAAACCAGCTTGAAGTTAAACTATATTCATAGATTAAGGAATTTTGGAAATGTTATGTGAAGGGCTGTGGGTTTGTAGTTGGTTTTTTTGTTTGTTTGTTTATTTGGTTTTTAATGGCAACTGGGTCTAGATCCATCTATGCAAAAGAGAGGTAGGAACACGACATGTAAAGTTTTTCTGTGTGCCCCCCACAAAACACAGTAGTCAGAGCTCTTTCCTAGAGCAGAGGATTTGCATTTCTTGTTCTCTAGTTTGGAGCCAGAGGGAGAGGAGAAACCAGTATTGATCATGTATCCTGAAAAGCAGGTAGCTGACATCGGTCATGGAAGAACAAAAATCGAGGCTTCAGTTTATCCAGAGGAGGAATTCAAACATGCACCTTCCCCTACAAAAGTAAATGCTTTAGCCATTAAGTTACTAAGTATTGCAAATTGGGAAGCACTGTGAATCCTCTGTCTTATTTTTTATGAAAAGGGGCTGATGGGACATAGACACCAGCTCTAGAAGAGAGCCAGTAGCTGAGAATCCCGAATAAAGATAAGCCCCTAACTGCTTATGGGTGGCAAATATTAGATCCTCTCCTTTTTTTTTGGCATCTTTTACAGGTAGCTTAGGTGTCAGTCCATTAAATTTGCTGGTTTGAATGCCTAAATTTCCTGCATTTTATGGGGAGTGTGGGCACCTTCTCTCAAGAAAGTGAATTTTATTGCAACACATACATCCATGATGGAAGTAAGCCAAGTTAATTTTTTCTACTCTAAAAACAACTGAGTTTTTCCAACAAAATAAAATGCCAGAGTTCTTTGTCCTCATTCAGCATGAGGCAGAAAGCAAAAAGGAGGCTTTTTTAAAATTCAGATGTGAGAATTTGTGCTGAGCTCTACTAGAATGTGTAACTAAAGGAATGTGAAAAGTTTTAAGCCCTGGTGTCATCTGATATGACAGACTATAATATTTCAGAGTTTGCTGCCAAACCCTAATCTAATAAAAGCAGATATATTTCCTTTAGCAAAAGAGTTTCCAGTCATGTCAGAAAAAAATTAACCAAAGCAGTGAAGGAGATTGTGATCTACCTAGGAAAACAAAGTAGTTCTTAATCTGGATGTTATTTTTTTTATTACTTTATTGCAAAAGGTTAGATTCAGACTGGATGCTGTTTTAGTAGTTGCTGATTAGTGAAGCCTTTGTTTTGGGAAGTATAGTCACTAAAAGCTTACTGGACTGACAAAATAATGCATATGCACAGCGAAAGTGGGAATTCAGAAGCATGACAGATTAGCTTTCCAATGAAAGTCTGTGATTTTAAATAATTGTAAATCAAAATTGTTTCACTTCCCTTTGGAGTGGAATAGGATCATTTGGAAATAATATGAAATCACTGCATCAGAGAAAAAACAATGACATATTGTCTTTCTCAGACCACCAAATTTGTGAAGTAAAACAAATCTTTTTTTTCTAGGTTTTTCTGGTACCTAGCTCACAGAGATGTTTTGTGGGTAGATTAATTATTTTTAACTGCATTAAATATGAAAAATGATGCACAAATATTAATACACAATAGTAATTATATGGAAGGACTATATTAACCTCTTATATCTCCTTTATTTTAGTAATTTTTTTACTGCCTTTGTTACTTAGAGTTACTCATGATTAAACTTCAGATTTGGGTCCAAATCTTCACATGTTTTGTCTGAGCTTTCTGAAGTGGTCACACCCAGATTTCACATATATGTTGCTTGAAAAGACAATGAAGGCACTCAAGGATAAACATATGCAACGGTAATTAAGTAATCAGACGCCTGTAAGTTGCTTTGAATGTTCTACTACATCAGGAACATAGCAGATGAAACGGGGTTTAGTTTCTTTTCTGAAACGACCTATTATTCTCTCTCGTCTTCCCTTCCACCTCCCTTCCCTTCCACCTTCCCTGCGTTCTGCTGGAAACCGCTGGTGTCCACGAGATGGCACTACGCCATAGCAGGGTGTTGGGATACCAGGGCTGCAGCTCCCATTTTTTAGCGTGGATATATCCCTTTCTAAACTCCAGAGATTTGTTCAGACTGTAGTTTCCTTATGCCACAAATATCCTGCCTTTCGGACTGTCATCAGCTGGGAATTGCGGGTGATTCCTGCTAGGAGGCTTGGGGGAATTCCAGTGTAGAAAGGGATCAAGTTACTAAAAAGTTTGGCAAATATGTTTAGCCTAAGCTCCCTCCATTAAAGGAAACTGTTAGGTGAAGGATCCTCTTAGATAGGAACTAGCAAGAGTGTCTCTGAGGAACACAGTTAATCAATTAAACAGGGCTTTAAAATATTTAATTCATGTGTTCTTGGCCTATCTTCAAACTCTTATCTATAAGGCAAAAGTTGTTTTTTGATTAAATAAAAAAAGATTAAATAATTTAGGAGATATATCCTTCAAGTAATTTTTATCAAGACTAGCACACAGAGAGGAAATGCCTTATCAAGCCCCAGCCACCTGAGACCCACTGGGCTATTCAGGCCAAGTTAATTGGTTCTGGGGCAGGGCGATAGAAGCAGTGAAGAGCGTACAAAGTCAGCACACCCCCCCCCGCCCCCCCCCTCCATGCCCAAATGAGATAGAAAGAGAAAAATCCTTCCTGTCATGGAGCTGCTGTGCAGCTTTGCAGGGAGGAGAGCTCTTGCTTTCTGGAAGAGGAAGCAACCTTTGCAGCTGTGAAACCTGAGAGAACAATGGAGATTGTGTAGACCAGCAGTTATGGGGGGCTGCTTTCTGCTCTCCAGGGCTCAATGCCAGAGAGGTCCCACAGCAGTAATCTTTTCTCTGTAATAAATTCTAAACTTCTCTTGACCTTATTGCTGCACTCTGGGCTGAAATGCATCTGAACAATTGACAGGAGGTACCCCATATCTTAAAAATTGTGGATGCATCCTGAATGCCAACAGAACTGTTCTGGACAAGACTAAAATGTAACTGAAAGCATTTTCCTCTTGTTTCCAAACTGAATTTGAACTAAGCTTTTTATTTCTGCCTTAGCCATGCACTGGAAGAACATGTCACACCACTTGGTTGCTTTAGGTTAGTGTGATAGAAGTAGCTCTCATTTTCCCGTATTCAATCCTGTGGTTTTGCTTTTTTGCTTTGTATTATTTAAGTCTGGTTTAGCTTTTTTTTTTCTTTTAAATGAAGGGAAAAAAAAAAACGACTTCAAGCTTTTACTTAAGAAAGTCTGAAGACTTTACTTTTTGCTCTACAGAAATATATTGTCCTTTGCCCTTCTCCACTCCCTCCAACTTGCTGTTGTAAAATAAGTTGCTCTCACAAGTGTGATCGATCACATGCAGGTAGGCCTTTGCGTACCCTGCACAGACTTTCCTTTATGTAGCACTGGTATACTCCATAATAACTTCCTAGAGAGGGTGATTCCACCTTGCTGAGAGCAAAACTGTTCTAATATATCTAGAAGCCCATTCCCTTCTAGAGACCTTATCTATGATTGCTGAAAGAGCCCTTTGTTAGGCCAGGCTGTACAGATGCATGGCTTGGCTGCAAAACACACCAGCATTCCATCCCAACACATCCATGTGTTGATCATGGCAACAGGTAGGCAGCCATAATGTGTTTATGTATATCCATAAGTTGTTGCAAACTTGTTCTGTTATGCACTAGAGCTAAAAGAGAAACAGTAATTTCAAAACACCTACTTAATCTCCAAAAGGTTTTACTTACCTAAAAAATATATAGTGAGTTTGCTCTTTTAGTTCTGCTTTTTTTTTTTAGGTGAAAATCAGCTGCAAACATAGAGAAGGTGAAACCTTAAACAATTAAATACCAGACTGAAGCAATCCTTAAGGCTATTATTATTTATACTTCAGTATCGCTTTGAAGCATGTGTTCAATTTAAGGTCCTTGATTTTATTCCAGGTTCTGTGGAGAACATGTCTAGTTGTTACAGACCCTTCTTCTCCACTTTGTTGTAAAACTACTTCTATCCATGTACATACTAAGGCCATAGTTCTTCCAACTTTATGGATATGCCTAAAATCTAGTCATGTGAACATTCTCATTGACTTTTTTATATTGTGTGCAAGAACTTAGGCATGTGTATAACTTGCAAGAATTGGAACTGAATTATTACTTTGTCCTCAGAGGATTAAAACCCTTAGAAATGTCTGCTTCTTGCCAAATGAGACATAAGATCCAGATTTACACAATCAGTTTTCTATATATCACAAGACTAAATGTATTTAAACAATACAGTAGAATAATATTGTTCCTTGTAACATATAACAGTGGACTTTCATAGTAAGTAGCCCACAACTGTTGGATTAATATATGTAAAGATTTGTAATTTACGTTTTAAATTATATACCAGGATGGACTGTATTTTTTTTATACATACATATGTGTGTGAGTGTATAGTCTTGGATTGTAGCCAAGACTATGTAAGAAATATTGCTTGTGTAGAAGCTCTGAATGGCCTCCTTCACAGTCATCATCATGCAGGCATTTTCTCTGTTTAATATCTGCTACCCCTCAATGCTATTTCCTTTAGGTAACTGTATTTCTGGCTCATGTCACACTAGAAAATATTCCCTCCACCGCCTGTCATCTACGAGGATTCATTTTAAATGAGGTAGTCACTATCCTTATCTAATGAATGATAGTACTTTGGCCAGTGCAGTTTAAGGATTGGGAGGATTTATAGATCAGCTCTCTGAACATAATACAAGATTTTCAGCAGTGAAATAAGCATTTGAAATTCAAATTTTATAAATGGGTTCTTTAAAACTATTTGATGTTTAATCACACCAAAAAAGAACTTTATTACACCAGTGGCTGTAAGACTTTTGGATGCTGTCTGTATTTATACCACACCAACACAAGAGGAATTATCATTACTTACTGAAGAAATAATCTCTGTTCTTTCTAGTTGGATTATATTTAAATCCTAGAAAATTTTGACAAAAGAGGAAGATGAAAGCTAAGGTCAGTGATAGATTTAGTCTTGAAATAGTTGAAATGTGGCTTGTGGGATAAGTGGTGTTTTATATCGACTGCATGTCAGCTCTGTATAAGATGTGAGCATGACAATATCAGAGAAGACAACTACCATAATTTACTTGCTTTTATAAAAAATGGATGTTGCTGGGTTACCCATGCAAGGGAGGCGTTATTTTGTAACTTTGGATGCTTTTCACACAGCCTCATTCAAGGCACTCTAAGGCAAGTGCCTGTGTTAGGTCATCAGCCTTCCTAGGGTCCTCCATAATTGTTGGGAGAAAAAGGTTTCTACCACCCAGAGGGCAATTCAGAGGAAGAATTAATCACAGGTAACTGAATTACTCTCCCGATGAGGCCCTCTCACCCTGCTGATACACAGGAAGCCAACAGCAGCTAGCTTCCTCCTTTATTGTATAAACAGAAAAAAAGATAATTACAACATCAGGAAAAAATCAGATCAGGATAAGTATATAAGCCTGTAGTATGCCAAATGCAAAATTAGGTGCGTAAGGCCAAAATTATAATCCTGAAAATGCCTACTTATGTGGTACCCAAATTCTAGGCTTTCTAGCTTTGTCAAACTGTCAGGTGCCTAGTGATATGTCACCAGGCATGTCTGGAACTGCTTTAGATTTGGTAGTGCTCCATAGGCAATGTATGTCATGCCTCAGTGTAATCAAGGTACAGAAACTAGGTGTTCTCTCCATTACAAGACACATTCTTTTCCTCTATTTCCTTGTCAAGTTCGTTATTAATGATTTTAGTGGTTAAAACAATAGTTAGAAGGCCCATTGTTGTTTAAAAGTTGATATACAAACAGAGGACAATTTTAAGCATTTATAGTTAGAAATTAACACTCTGATTGCAATAGATGCTGTACAGTAACAGAAGGAGAAAACTAGTTCTCACCTGAGGCAATTGTACAATGTAATAAGATTCTAAACCTGTTTTAATTCAGAACGGGAGAAAATGTTTAATCAGGCTCAAGGAACTGGGGAATTGGCAATGCCAGCACCAGGTTGATTCCATCACTGCAGCGCAGGTTTGAAGTTTCTAGTGGAGCTAAGCAAAGCAAAGATTATGTTATTAATTTTAAGGGTTTTTTTCTTTATTCCTAAGAGACAATTGAAAAAAAGGCAAGAAAAAGTGTTAGCAGAGTCAAGACAAATTGTATTAATCTGCAGCAAAGGAAGAGGTAGGTTGAAATGGATGTCTTATTACTCTCTTTTTTTAATAAATGTCTAACTACTAAAGAAATCCAGACAGGTCTGAATGAGTGTCTACAGATAGTACATCAAAAGATGTGTATGTAACAGTGCTGTTGTAAGACTGGCCAATAATCACAGCCTACATTAATTCCAGAAAGTACACACAAATAATATTTCTTGGCTCCATTTTCAAAGCAGCATTTGGAAAGTTATGTGCACTAATCCTGTAACAATAACAGGATTTGTGTTTCCAACACAAGCATAGCTTTGAAAATGTAACCATAAGGGTCTAATGCAGCAGTCAAAGTAATCCCTGACCTTTTACCCTCTGAGAAAATAGAACAATTTTGCAAAAATGTTTGTCACTAAATTAAAAAAATGTCCTGTACCCTGGGGAATTGTCTCATGAACAGTCTCTTTCTGGCTGCAGGGATGTAAGATCATAGCTAAATGCAGGAGAAAGAGCAGATATTGCAAGAACCCAAGTCTGCTTCTTTCCTGTCTGAAAATCCCCAGTTTCCCTGCCCCCCCCTGAAGTGTCTTCATAGAATCATAGAATCATAGAATAGTTTGGGTTGGAAGGGACCTTTAAAGGTCATCTAGTCCAACCCCCCTGCAATGAGCAGGACACCTTCAACTAGATCAGGTTGCTCAGAGCCCTGTCTAACCTGACCTTGAATGTTTCCAGGGATGGGGCATCTACCACCTCTCTGGGCAACCTGTTCCAGTGTTTCACCACCCTCATCATAAAAAATTTCTTCCTTCTATCTAGTCTGAATCTATCCTATTTTAGTTTAAAACCATTACCACTTGTCCTATCGCAACAGGACCTGCTAAAAAGGTTATAACCCCTGAGATGAAGCGAAGTGAGTGGTCACTTTGAGTACTTTATGATTTAAACTCATAAAAGTAAATATGCTAGTTTACTCTCCTGTTGCCTGGCAGTGCAAGATGTTGTCTGTTCTCCTTCAGTTCCTATTTCCTTCAGTCCAAGGAATAGGACCTTTGGAAATTTTCAGAATTGGCATTTTTCTCTTCTCCCTAGAAAAAGAATTGTGTCTAAATCTTACATGTGGATAGGAAGTTAAGTGAAATTCAGTAATTCATGCAGGGAAGTATCAAGTACAATCTGAAAAGTTTCAACCCGGGTCTTTTTATTAAGAATTCCTGTTGACTTCAGAGGAATGCAAGAGGTGTCTCTTTTTCACAACAGAAAAACAATCCCCTGCACTAAATATCTGTTGGAGTGAATGGATGTCAGCAGCTTTTTGTATCATACTGAAAGTTGTCAATTTCTTAGGATATTGGTTTCCAGTCTTGTGGTTTAGACTGGGGTTATTGGTTATTATTATTTGTGACACCTATTTTAAAGAAGGACATATTTAATAACTCTGTCTAGGATAGCAGTATCTAAAGATTGCAGTCACGTATAGCAGCATTGTTGTGAGTCTGAATAAAACTGTAATAATATGTTTTTATTTCACATTAATCAAACACAAAGCCTTCTCAGTGTTGTAAAAAAAGACTACTTGCAAACCAAGAAAATGACCTAATAATCAAGGACAACGAAGGATATTAAATATCCTTCCAAATATCTCTCCGTACCTCTCAGTTAAAAGAAGGGAGAGAGAATTTCCAAGAAAAGAAAGACTATGGAAAAAGAAACAATGTTACTCACTAGGAGGTTTTAAAAAATAAGGAAAAGGTTTTTTTGCAGAAAATGACCAAAAGGTGGCAGTACTCCATGCACTGCTGAGTGCCTGGAACCCTCAGAGCTATCCAGTACTCTCATTCGAATTGCTCAACATCCACTTTTCTTCAAATATACCCAAGGAAACGATGTCCTTAAAAGCAAATAAATCCCTTTGTGGCTACATTTGGCTTTTCTAGAAGTACACAAGACTACATGAAAGAAAATATGTTAATAGGTCTGAAAAATACTTGTTTGACCAATTCCCTTTTTACTCACAGACACTCCTGCATTCTGGGCTGCTGGCTATATCTCTTGCTGTAGTCTCACATGGCATGTTGCTATATCACAAAAGTCAGACAGTTATGCTTGTGGCTTAATTGGCATCAGTCTGGATCCACAGCAAAATTTAACAAGACTAAGACTTGCCTGATCCTTCTACTTAAGAAAAACCCAGGAGACAGCCCATGTAAAATCATCTTGTATTTAGAGAAGTATCTGCGGGGTACAATTCAAACAGGTTGATTCTTTATGCCTAGAGGAGTCACGCTGTAATGGAAGTAAAACTGCAGGTGTTAAGATGGCAATAGCTGTGTTTTATTTCCTGTGGCCATTATCCTCCCACAACCTTCAGACAGAATCCAGCCAATAATGGATCCCTTTTTTGTGCTTGAAAAAAACAGCTGAAGGATCCTTGCTATTACCAGTGGGTGGTTACGGCATATGGTGATGTATGGTAATACTGCAATTCGAAATGTACATGATACAGTTATTAGTTCCTGCAATGCCAGGATTGTATCTGTGGCACTAGATTTTGCTGTGCTCTATCACAGTCTGCGCAGCCTGGCTCTGAGCATAACCGTGCCTCTGCCCATGCTCTGTTCTCTGTTTTTTCTCTGTTCCCTCTTTGGCCCCCTCACAGGGTTGGGTCTGTATTATCTCTGTGGTTGTCGTGCTTTAATGGAAATGTTCACCCTCCCTTCCCCATGGCCAGGAGTGTTGCTGCTTTTTCCTAGGAAAGGACCCAGAGAGAACTAACTGAGCCACCACACATTTGGTGCGAGTGGAGGTTTGTGTGTCCTAGAAGGCAGTTAGGGATGATAAGCAGTTCAGTGAGGGGACAGAGGGGCAGGAGAGAAATCTCCTCCATCTGATAAAGTCCTCTGTATTGATCTTGGTCCAAAAAGCACATTCTTAGCTGTATCACCTCACTTATTACTAACAGTGTCATGAAAGACACAAATTATATTTCCCACTACTACTACCTGTCATGGTGCAGAACTATTGCTTTCATTGCCAAGAAGGTGGGCTTCTCTTACGGAGGACTGCAATTCTTCTTTGCTTATAGCCAGAAAATATGGAAGGTGACAAGACTTTCTTTGAAAAACTGCTAAATTCAGATGTTGGACCAAATATTACAGCCAACAGTACCTGAGCCATTGGTTATTATCTTCAGTCAGGGTGAGGCTTTGTTTTTCTTGTTCTGAGGTTGAACTGGTTTAGTGGCTTGTCACTGCTGAAAGCATCAATTCCATTTCTGCCTTCTCCTGGCCACACGTTCCTGTTGCTTCCCTGATGCTGGCTATTGTGTTTGTCTGATCCTACCATAAGCCAGTTCCACTCACTAAACCAGAGAAAACTAATCCAGCAAAAAAAAGTAAATAGTTCTCTGTGATTTGGTGGGAGCTGAAGCACCTCTCACAGGGCTCACACAAGTGCTGTAACTGGGACAAGGAAGGAGGAAGTGAATGAAGGAAGCAAGACAGCCACTTCAAGTAGCAGAATGATGTTACATTGTCTCAGCCATTCTGTGAAAACTCACAGTGTAAGCAATGTTGGAAAAAGAAGAGTCACTAGTAAAGTTTACTTTGCAAAAATAGATAATTAATCGGCACTGAGGTATGCCACCAGTGAAGTAACTGAACTCTGTACTGTCTGAAAATACATGGATGCTAAAGGTGCAAGCTAGCCAGACATTGGTTTTCCCAAGAAAGCAAATTTAAGAAACTCTCCTTCCCTTGATGGCTTTTTTCCAGTCTTGTGTTCAAATTGTCTGCCTCGTCAGTTCTGCCGATAGAACATTTTTAGGAAGCATTGTAAACTGGATCACTGAAATGATCTAGCTTAAAAATCCACTTTTTGGAGTTTGTTTTTTTTATCCCAGATCATTTCAGTGAAGTCAGTATCTCATGAAAGTACACCTTTGGGATGAAATTAAATTATATGGCTCAATCCAAATCAGTAATTGACGAGGACATCACTACTGAAAGACAGAAATTTCTCCCTGATGACCCAGAAAAAATACGTAATCAGTCTTCTGTCAGATTCGTGAGTTGAATCAGCTCTTTGTGTGTGTGTGTGTGTACATGGGGATCTGAAGTGGGCCTCAGTGCAAAGCGTTAGTGGTAAAGGACCTGTGGCTGGGAATGAAAGGGATGGAAGAAAAGCAGGATGTTACCCTTTTGATGGTATTAAGCTCTCATATTGGCTCAAGCTGAACCAAGTATTTTTCACCTTCATGTCCATCTCAGAATGTTCCATTGATGAAATAGAACTAGCTACATTAATGGCTGTACTAAATCTGGAGGCCTATAATGCTATTTTTCTGTGTTTTTTCCTATTTTCCATTTGTTGTGCATTAGCACAGTGCTTGAGTGTTATAACTGCATATTGATCTATTTATTTGTAACGTCATGAAGTATTCTGAACTTTGTTACTGATTTGCTCAGGTAGCAGCCACGTCCCTTATTAGTAAAGTACCTACTACAGTGTCAGGCTGCAGTCCTGAGGGAGGCTGTTGTGGGAGTGTCTGCAGTGTAAATACAGAGAAGCAGCAGTTGTCACCAGCCATTATTTTTGACCTGGCAATCTCTCTTTCATTTCTGGCTAATCTAATATGGAAAATTCCACAAAATTATAATCTCTGAGCCATATTTATCTAGCTTATCAAGTGTCAAGGAAAACCTTTTTATGATCAGCAGCAGACCCAAACTAGTTAATCACCAGAGTGACTGCAGTACATTGAGTTCATATAAATAAGGCAATTGTTTGCTAATCAACCACAGCTGATTTCCTCATTCTTGGCTGAATGTACTTCAGGTACTTCCTTCTCCTAATGCTTGAGATAGTTTATTTACTGGAAGATAACTTTTTCTTCCTCCCTTTTGTATGAGGGAACATTTTGATACCTCCCTATTGTCTTCTGCATGTACACTTTTACTTATCCTTACTGCAAGCTTTAGTCCTGTCTACACTCTTCCTCCCTTCCTCCCTTCCTTCCTTATAGTTACCTTGTTGTTCAAGTGAAAATCTTGATGCAAGATTTGTTGTTTTATTGTAAAAGGGGATACTGAAGTCCTGCACTGGTGCAAACAGGTTTGGGGTTTTTTTTGTGCTGTTACAGCATATGCACATTCAGATTTTGTGCTCGTGAAGTTACACAAAGTGCCAAACACACTCAACTGGATGAGAAATATTTTTAGTCTTTATTATGTCATTTAAACATAAAGTTCCTTCTTGAATTCCCACTGACAATGGGAGATCAGTCACTTATCATAAGTCCTAAAGAGGCTAAAAGTGTGTATTCTTAAATCTGTTGTTGAACTCCAGTAGGTATGAATCCTTCTGATAATGAAACAAAAGAGTAAACAAATTAAAAGTAGGGAGAAATATTGCTTCTACTGAGTTGTCACAACTGTGGATGTTACTGCAATAACAGTATGTTAAAAGATTCTATAAGAGTTTGAAGCTGATGTACCTTTAAAATTAGTTATTTCTATAAGGCATTTTGAAATTATTATAACTTAAATAAGATTAGTCTTATCAGTGACACATTAAGAACACTTACATTTGAATATATTATTTCTCTCTTAATGCACTATTTAGAAGTGATATAATGATGCCATTTTCTTAAAAGTCTGCCATTCTCTGGCTATCAACAGTGAACAGTCAGGAATATTATCAAGTATTTAATAAAACATGGAGAATAAAAAGTAAAATCTATATGGACAGCAGTGATTAATACTGAAGATGGTCACAGTTTGATCTTCTTATATATAACAGGGTAGAATTTGCTATAATTTTCTGAACAAACAGACAGAAATGCTCATCTGCTTTTCCAAATTAGTTTAGGGAAGCATCTCAAAAGGTGTACTGTGATATTAAAGGCCATTTTTTATGCTTGGTAGAGTTTTCCCTTGCGTGTGCTTGGAGGCACACAGATAGTTGGGAAATCACTCTGTGATGATTCTTCTGAATTATGTGTAGCCAAAATCGGATGCAGAGCTGATGAAAGAGTACAGGATGTGTTAGCAGTCCTGCTCCAAGCCATGCTTATAAGTAAATAATATTAATCCCTTCAGAGCAATGTACAACCAAATTATTAAAGCTGGTTCCTGAAGAAACTTAGACCATGGTGCTTAATAAAAATGTCATGTTCCTTGAGTTATTAGTTCCTCCCTCACTATTGAGAATAGTTTTGAGCTTTTCCTTCTTTATCCAAGAATTTGTATCTTGTGAGGAAAATGCAGCCATGGTACAATCCAGACGTTAACTGTTACTTCAGCTGGAGAGGAACAGAAACTAAGCTGTGACAACAAAGGTTGTAGGAAACACTTCAGTATATGAAGGAGATTTCTGAATAGCTACAGTGAAAGGGGAATTTATGTTGAAAGGGCTATCTGCTGTAATGTCCAAAACTAGTAAGTTAACTGTAATTTGAAGTCTAATCAGTTCCATGCCAGATTTTACAGTTTAGTTTAAAAATACAAATATGTTATAATGCAATGTTAATAATTTCTCTAAGAAGTCTCATATCTGTATTTTTAAATTGCCTCCATCTGGTTCTAGAAAAAAAATGCAACAAAAAGAACAAGGCTAGCTGCTCAGCTGGCAGAAAACATACTTTTCTTGAAATTAGTGGTACTACACCGATTTGTATCAGTGGAGAAACTAGCCTACAGGTGTTAACAGCAAGTACAATAAAATTAATCTATCCATATATATATTTCCTATGGTGATTTTCCATTTTTCTATGTAGCTAATATGGGAAGTGCAAAAGTAGTAATTAAATTATATTTGTAGATCTATGTATATCATTTTTAGGTGCAAACTAAACATGTTATTAAAAAATCATTAAGAGACAGTAAATATGCAGATTCAGTGAAATGTTTCAGACACACTGTTTTTACAGATTTCCATTTTAATGGTGCTCCCTGCAATAATTACCAAATTGTTTATGTAGGTCTTTGTTATGTGTGATTGGTCAGCAATTTACGTTAGGTAGTACCCTTTGAGTCACTAAATCTTGACATTCTCCTCAAGAGATCAATCCTTCACTATTTTTAATTGAAGGATGATCATTTCCTGATATTTTCTATCTAGAATTTTAACGCATATGTTTTGCTCTTGAAACGTCTTCAAATTCAATTAATGTTTTTATAGTAGTCAGAAGAAATTCATTTAGAATGTAGCTTGACAGGACAATATTTCATATTCCTGTCATACTTAAGACAGGGGAAAAATATCTATCTATATGTAAAGATATATACACAAGCATATCCCACATATAGAAAAGTTTAAATAATCTGTTCAGATAAAGTTCTTACTAGTGATCTGCTGAAATAAAAAGCGTCTTCAATAAGCTAAAATATCTAGGCCTATATTCAACAAAGCCCTAAAGTACACACCTACGTGTAAGTACGTGTATAAATTTATTCCACTGTGCAAAACTCGTATTTGATTTTGAGCATGTACTTCAGGGCTTTGTGGAATTAGAACATTGGCATTGTGTATTCCCATGGAAATCTCACCATTAAAGTTTATCCTAACTTTGACAAAAGCTACAGATATACTCTCAGGTACGATCTCAGAATCTGTCTGCTCGCCTTTATGTATGACTTGTAAGTCATGAGAATAAAACAGGACTTATTCCAAACATTAAGGCTTTTCACTTTTACAGGCCTGACATGATTTTGCCACTAGTATAAGTAAATGCAAATTTGCAGATGACCTGTCTTATTTCAATAAAAATGCCAGATATCAATTTCTAAGGGATACAGTTTCATATACTTCTTCATTACAGCAAATTTTACCACACAGTGCTTAGCATTGTCTCTGTTAACAACAAATACTTGACAACTGAGGAAGCTATGTGCTTTCACATTGTGACTTCTGTTTTGTGAAAAATTTTATGATCTATCTTGGACATTTCTTCCAATAATATTTCACAGGAGGCAGTGAAGAGCTGCACTCCCTTGAAAAGGAAATCTCTGTACCAAAGAGATTGTGCCTAATACATCTTTAGAAGTGTCTGCACTTCTCTGAGGCATACTCTGTCATATAGTAAGGATGTAGTAGGTTTCTCCTCCTTCTCATTCTTCAACCTTGCTTTGAAAGGAGAGACTGGTTGAATTATGATCATGCCTTCTTCTGCTTCCTTTTTTTGGTGACTTACAGTTTGTGGCCAACTCTCTGCACTCCCAGATTGCAGAGATCATGGCTGTCACAAGCCCTTCTGCATTGTGAAAAGGTAGATTACTTGTGCATCCACCAGTTTATTAGTTATGTGGGATCATCACAATATGGTTCTACAAGTCTAATGCTTTTAAAATCTTACTCCCTTTGTAAAAAACAGCCTTTTTGGCTATTTCAACACTACCATCTCCTGCCTGTGTCCATCAGGAATTTCTGTGGGTCCAAGGTGCTTTATGCCAATAAACAATGTTTAAACAGCCTTTGCATAGTACAGCATGAGTTTCTCAAAGGGGTGGTAGGTATTGGAGGGATGAAGCAGAAAGGCGGAAAGAAGGAAGCTGAGAGTTCTGCAATGGCTGGAAATAGATGTGAACAGCAATTTGATAAAACAGCTTAAAACTGAATCAGTTTTCCTACCATGCCCACAAAAACCACATCTCAATAACTGAGTGGAGGTAGAGAGTCTACTGCTGAGGGCCCTGATCTCTAGTGGCTCTCCCACGTTCTACATAAATCTCAGAGCACCCAGGAAAGAGCAATGGATTTACAACTCCTTTGGTGTGTGGAAAACTTGCTGTCTCTGACAGTTTGGGAGAGAATCACAGATGGTTTTTGTGAATGTTTTCCCCCAGTTTTCCCCTCTCAACCCTGGAGCGTTACTGTTTGTGGTTAATCGAATCCAGTGTCAACATTTTCTGGTCAGATACTTGGAACTCTGCATTGCTGGAGTTACATTTGCTCATAAACCAGTACTCTTCCTCTCATACATCTGCACAGACTTAAATACAATTAGCATGTATAACATCCTGTTTACTGTGGGGCATCAAAAAGTAAAAATCTATCCAGTGGGTGTTTCAGACACCTTACTGTTTGGTAAATCAGATGGGATTTTTTAAAGATTCAGGAGAAGCTTTCTCTGTTAAAATGCCTTCAATTTTTCCTAAACAGTCTGAACTCTGGGATGCTTAGTTAATTGTAAGTCTGTTACTTTCACTGTCAGATAACAGCTGTCAATATATTTAATGGACTGCCTGAAACAAGCAGCATTTTAGATGTGTTGGTGATTTTCAGCATTAAATTAAATTTTGTATGATTCTAGCAGTAGAACCTCAACTTCCTGAATTATGCCAAGAAGGAGGAATCTGCTACTTATTTTGTAACCCATAGAAAAGACTTATGATTAAGAAGATAAACTGTGGACAGATGAGTAGGATCCCTGTCTTTTTTGTACACTAAGCAGTCAGGAAAATACTAACTTCTTAGAATAATGTTGTGCCTACCAAATGCAGCTTTAATAGCATTCTGCTTCCTGCTCCTGTACAGACTCATGGCTCGTATCGTTCTTGCCTATAGACCTTGCTAGGTCCTCCATGCATAGAAGTTTCTAATTCATACCAGCACTGGCTGGTGTGCTAGGCACTTCTGCAAGGGGTGAAGCCATAGTCACTTCCCATTGATTAGAGCAAGACTCTTTCTAACTTTTGTGAGAGTTTTGCCTCTCAGGTAGCTGCTTAAGATTATAATTAAGTTACCCACCGTCTAAGCTGAATATACTGAGCTCATGGAATAATTCTCTCCTGTAATGGGTAGATAGGAAATTTTATAATTAAAAAAAATAGAAGCTGGAGAAAAAAAATTTCTCTGCTTCTGAAAGACCAGCAATGAATCCTTCCCAGAAATCTATTCAGTAATATATAAAATTTTAGTAGAAATAGATTTTCTTAAAAGGTGTAGCAGCTAATTTTCTGTTTCTTTTGGTTGTGAGAGTCTTTTTGTATCAATCATAACTTTTAGAACTGGATGTTCTACATTGGGATTCTTTTCTTGGTGACTAACCTATTTTCTTTCATTAGCCCAGAATAGTACAACTAAGCATATGGAACTGGGGAGATAGTTAGAGTCAAGCATTTGTAGCTATAAAATACAGATTCTGAAATGCACAAATATGCCAAAGGCCATATTTTCTTTTGGCCAAAGTGCTTAAGCACAGGATAGCCTAGATTTATAACTTAGATTTACAGGTAGCTTACAACACTATTTTGTTTTGTGAAAGCGATTAACTATAAAATTGTTTTGCAACAAGTGAGTATTTGCTTGCTTAACAGTCAAAAGATGATGAAGAAACCAATTTTTTTTTCTTTTTCAAAATTAATCAAAATGTTGAAGTATTAGTTGGGGTTATGCTGGTTCATAAAACTGCCTTACTGGACAAGATGTGTGTCTGAGATAATTAGGCATCATGTTTTGGAACAAAGTGCAATAACCTTACAGCATACCTACTGTAATTGTAAATATAAATGCCAGCTGAAAAACAGTTTATCCAAGAACAGTATTTTAATACATTTCGTTGGGCTGTCAATCATTTCTTTGTAAGATGTAAGGAAAGGATTTCCTTTGATTTCATCTAAAATCATCCTCTCCCTAGAAATACGAGGCTTGGTAGTCTTCATTTCTGCCACCTTCCAGAGGATATTCTTAGTCAAATAAATGTTTAACTCTCTACAGAAAATTGCTAGTCATTTAACATGGAATAATGCGAATGTCATTCTTCTGCATGTAAATTAACTGATGATGAGAGTTTACAGATTTTGATTTTCAAAACACGTAAGTAATCCCAGGTTTAGTTTATTTACATCAGGAGAATCCTGATTCAACAAGACAAGTAGCGTGTGCCTGTCTTTTACCACAAAGGTAAACTCATTAATTTAAACAGAACTACTCACATGCTTAGCAATAGGTGTCTTTACTAGGTATGCTGAATTCCCTTGACTAGACTCCAGTGAGTATTTTCCTGGGGCCACTAGCAAAATGATGAAAATTTCTGGGGAAAGTAAAAGGAATGCCTTATAATTACTGAGAAGTCATCTCTGTAATTACCTCAAAATAAATAGCTGCATTAAGAAATACATAATCTCTTATAAAAAGAAAAATGGTGAATCAGTGCAGAGGACCGCCAAGTTCCAAAGAAGTAATATCAGACAATTTGTGACCCAGTGACTGACAGCTGCTGCATGTGCTTGTGACTTGATCAGGATATGCAAGAATCTTTTAATGTTTCAAATGTTGAGTACTGTGTCTTTGTAGCATCCGTCTGCTAACCATCTATGTCACTTGTAAATGAATTAATAAATCCAAACTTCTTGCAATTTTCTTAGAAACATTATTGGAGCCCTAGTTATGTTGACCTCTTCATGATAGTTATGTTGACCTATGTTGATCGCTTTCAAACATTAATCAGCATCAGTGAGTGCTGTTAAAGACCATGTGTTTCATATTTCTGAAGGTCTCTCTCTTACCTTTTATATGCAAATTACTGATCTACCTTAATTCAAATTATTCCTTAAAGCACAGCTTCTGCCAAGCTTATCATTACTAGTACATCCAATTTACCATGACTGTTGCACACTTAAAAAAATCACCAGACCATCCTGTAATCTAGAACATGCTTTTCTATTTATTTTGTTTTGTACAGTGCTGAACCACTGACAATCTTCAACAGAAAAACAAAATACTGTTTTCTGTCTATCCATCCGAATATCCTTCTATCCATCATCTCTCCATCCTGTTGCTGTTGTTTATGTATCAAATTTTTACTCTAGTTCTCCTTGGATTGGTAGTAAAAATCTAAGCTTTCACAGTTTTTCATTGCAGTTCACGCTTTGGATTTGCATATGAAAACCTGATACTAAATAATACTCAATGTAATACAGAGCCGTATGTGCTCTATATGAGTATAGGAATTTCCAATTTAAAGCCATGAGAAATTTTATTTCTTAATATCCCACATAATAGGAATGAGTTTAAAATCACAAATAGATCATTATAATTCACATATTTAGCAGGTACCAAAACCAGATAAACTCTTATAGGAGTAAGATTTTATTTTCTTACAATTATAAAATTTAGTCAAAAGATGAAAGAAGAATGCTTATTTCCCCAGGAAACAGTTTTCTTTTTATTTTTCCTTGAAACATTAATTTTCCTCTATGCTGAAAAAAATGGCCAGAATATATACTGTTATTTTGCCCTTTGCACTGTGTCATGGATGAAGAAGCTCTGTGATTTTTTCAAGGTCTTAGCTTTAACTACTGGGCCATAGCATCAGAGATTGGTTGTTGCTATTGTGTGCCATATAAGGGATATTGTATATTCAGAGGTCTGAATCATTACTGTTTTTTTCTCTGTTGCAGTACCCCGCAACCTCTTCAGTGATTTCTTTTCAGTGAAACGTGGACGAGTTTTGGTTTTGCTTTTTTCATTGTCATAGGAATCTTGGTATGATTCGTACAGCTTTCCTACCGAGACTAAGAGAATGTAGTTTTAGAAGCATGCCTAAATTATCTATTATCCACAGAACCGTAATGGGCTACATACCCCTGAGATTATGAATTTATGCCAATTTATGATGAATTTAAATTATTGATAGAAGTGCTATTTACTGACAATGACAAGCATAATATAAAATAATTCTGCTAACATCAACTGACATTCGCAGAGTTACAAATGTTTTCTGATTTTCACTTGATAGGCAAGAGCCTTAGCAATAGTCATATGTGACCTGATCCATAGAAATGACATCTTGTTTTTACTTCTTCCAAGATTATAAGAACTTCCATGAAAAATATGCTTACAGATGACAAACTGACAATCCTGAAGATAATTAATTTTTGTTAGTCACAGTGTAGTTACCTCATTATTAGCAGCAACAAGAGTTTTCCCATTGTACCTACTGTCCCATTGTAACCCAGGTACCTACTAAAGTACCTCACTAGGGAGCTAGAATGAGCATTCTTAGTTATTCGAGACTGTTCCAGTCTCTAACCCATTTCTGTCCCTGGTGTATACGATGTACACGAGTTGTGCTAGCAAACAGATTTAGTGATATCTGTTGCAAAGAAATTTTAAAGTGTATAACTGAGCAAATAGTTAACTTCATCCATAGCAGGTAAACTTCATAGCAATTAACCTTAAAAAATTATGGTAAAACTGGATTGAAATAAATTTAAATATTACTTTTTCTCAACGACACTTTGTGTATAGTTCTTTCAACAAGTTTTATTAAATTCACTGGGATGAAAAATGAGCTGCAAGCCCTCACAGAATTAACTAGGCATATTAGTAAACTCATCTTTTCCTGTTTCAGTTTCATGTTGAACTTACTAGCTTTGGTTTCTATTGCTAGTTTGTCTGCACTGCAAATTACTTCTCTAAAATGAAAGCAATAGCAGTGCTACCTTGAGATGATTTGGTAGCAATAGTTTATGAAACAAACATTTTTCATAAATTAAATTACAAATAGCTGCTGATATGCTGGCAATGATGATATTACAGCCGTAGAGATTTTTATGGATTTTTACGGATTTTTACAGAAACAGGCATTCAAGTACCCTGTGGTGGTTGAAAACTCCTTACTTGATGGTGAGCAGTTTTATGGTGCTATACTGGAAACAGTAGCTGGAGTGGGGAAGGGAGGGAAAAGGGAGAGGGGAAAAACCAGGGTCTTCTCAGCAACTAACTTGAAGTATCTAATTCAGGAACTTGCTTCCCCATATAGTAGAAAGTAGTCAACTTCACTGTGACTGGGGGCTGTGTTTTTTGTACGTGGTTACTAATCATCAAGAATATTACCAGTTTTCCATTATCTGGGGCAACAGCTAATGGAATAGGAGACTCTGATAACAGAAGAGCTTCCATAAAAAGATAATAATGCAAGTACAGGTACAGAAGCACAGCATCGGATTGTGTCCCCAAATGCCTTAATTCAACTCAAAGAGCTTGAGTACCTCCAGACCATGCTCCCCACGAGGAGCGGAACAAAGGTTACAATGGATGTTTTGTTTTGCCTTAGGAAATATCTCCACTGTCACCTAGTCCTTTACCTCCAAAATAGTCTCTCCAACCTACCACAGGCATGCACTGCTCCCTAGCAGAAACATCTTTCTAGTCATTGCTTCCAAATCTAGCACATGAACCTTCAGATCCTGTAAAGTGATGGTATATCCCACTTTGAAACACTCCTTACCATGTCCTTTCCTGTAACCCAGCAAAACTCCCACTAAGCTTTGGGCCCACAGAGAGCAGGGTCCCAAAAGCTTATACTCCTACAGCAAGCTCATAACCCAGCTCAAACCTTCTGTCAGGGAGCATATCTGCCTGCTAAGGCCCTATCCCATACTTCAGGGAACTTGTCACCTTCCAATCTAATTAATCCAAGGAGCCTGTTCGCTAAACCACAACCTGCTCTCAGCCAAACATAACAACCTTATTTTATGGTACCTTATCTAGAAGCTACTTCCAACCTCTCCTAGACTTTTCCCTAAACCTACAGCCTTTCTCAGCGAGTGCTTCCAGCTCAACACAGGTGAAAAAGATCTAAACCCTCATGGCACAGCTGCTGCTGTGTCCTCGTGTTACTGGCTGGCTTCAGAGGCCACTTGGCTAGCTCTCCTTCCCTTTCTCTCTACGTGATTAGTATGTTGCCTAGCTTTGTTTAGTGTTTTCTAGAGGATAGGCTTGGTCTTTTGGTTGTTTTTTCAGAATACCTGATGTACTCAACAGGATCTCCAAAGGATGGATTACAGAAAAAAGAGTCTCCCCTGAACAATTTAAAAATCAACGTAGGTTAGTTCAATACAAAACAGTGCAATATGAGGTCTAATTTTTTTCTTCAGAAGGTAGTAAATTATTTTGTGTGTGAAAGTAAAATTGTTCTTGGTAAGAAAGCAAGGTACTACACAACTGACTAGCAAAACTCTTTAACGGGGAGAAGAACTAAACTAGTATCACCTAGCTTTTACTGTGCTTCTTATTATTGGATCTCAGCATTGTTACTCTGATGGTGAAATGTAGGCAAAATGAATAAAATTATTCTCCAAGTGATTTAGTTTATAAGTATATTGCAATAAATTGTTCTCTGATGGCTTGTATTCATAGAGGGTAGAAAGTGGATTTTAGTATTACTTACATGTGCTTTGGAAAGCTATTCAAAAGTCCCTTTTTGAAGTTAATTTCAATTTTGCATGTAAATGTTCAACTACTTTATGTCCTATGTATGAGAAGAATATTACAATATTCTTCCTAAGTTTGCAGTACTTTTATTTTACATTTTTTAATTTGCAAGTAAATTAGTAAGTTTTATTATTAAAAATATTTCCTTTAAGAATGTAGTCCCTTTTAATTTTTTGTTTCAAATGATTCTAATATTGAGGACTCTTCAAAATTCCTTTGTAGCTAAAATTCAAAGTATAAAACTTTAATAGTTGTATTTAAATACTTTTTGAGGTTTGTTGGCTATTTTATCCTGCTAATTTTGGTAAGTAAAAAGATCTTCTTCAGTGATGCTGAGTATTGATCAAGCAGTATCAGCCCTGGAGAAAATAGGCCTCTCTGGGCATATCTTTTCTGTTCTTCTGTGGCTATGGCTTCCTACAAGTTTTCCTCTAAACTGTAGTGAAAATATGACCTTATAGTCTACTCTAAAAGCAGCACAATTGATATCGTAACAGCAAGCTATTTGTCAGGGAGCACTAGCAGAGTCTGAAATCCAAAGCAGGGTTAATGTTATAGAATTTCAAAACATTTTATAAGAATGTATTCATTGGAATTTGGCTTGTGTGTTAGCTGTAACAAGAGTATTGTATGCAATCTGGCATAGTGTAAATCTTCTGGACTCCAATTTTGGCATGATCTAATTCTAATTGAGTCTTGTTTTGTAACATAACAGCTACTAAAAATGCGTGTGCTGTTTAGTTGAGTGACAAGAGATGCAAGGATTGCTACCTACAAATAAATCTTAAGCATGTCTACTATATTCACTGGAGAGAGTTTAAAGTATACACTGACTTTCCAAAAGAATTTGATCATTTTTTCTGATATGCGGTAGAAATTCTGGCCTGCTTATGAGATAATTTCAGAATCTTCACCTTTCAACTTCAGTATGTGAATGAATTCTGGAAAATGAAAGTTCTTGGAGATGTTAAAGAAGGCAAATGCACTATACTCGCCTACCTCACATGGTGAAGAATGAAGAAAATTTCATTAAACAAACTATGTTATAGGTGGGACAAGTAACGGAACAGACTGCGATGTTCTATAAAAGCTCAGTGACAAAGCCTAATAATTTGTCATGAAATTTCCATCTATCTATTCAGCCATGGAAACCTACAGTTAGTGCTGTTGAGATGCTAATGAAATTGATGGGAAGGAACCCTTTAAAAGTAGGTTCTGATAGAACAAAAATCCCTTTCATTTGCAACAAGTGAAATGCATAGGGTTTGAAAAGAAAAGAGCTACGTAAATATATTGCTGTTAATTTAGAATCGGTTTTTCCTCTTCTAAAAACTTCAAGATTTCAGTCTTAACCTTCTGTGACAACTGCCCCTACTGTATAAACAGATTTAATCTAGGATTGCATCTGTACTTGCAGTGTCATTCTCCCTTATTCAATTGTAGTCTAGAATATTATTAATCTACTGCTGGTAGTGTGCTTTGGGATGGTTCAAACTCTCCTCAGCTTCCAGGGAACATGTGGTCTTGGAGTCAGATGTAGAAGAGCTGTGGATCTGTATAGATAGGGATACTGAGTGGGTGGACCAAAGGATGTCTTTTGGCCATGGTGTCTCCTGAGATGATAAAGTTTATATATTATCAGAAAAATTGATGTGAAAATCCTTACCAATTTGGTAGACAAAGCAAAAACCCTAACATACCCAGGTATGTAGCTATGGAAAATAAGAATCACTGCTGGCAAGGTCATGTCTTCCATGAGAGCATTACAGTGTTTCCAGCGTGTTTCCAGTTTTCCAGATTGTGAGTCTGACATTTGTGAGGCAATGCACATTGGGATGCAGATGCGCCTTCCTTAAAGTTCAGTAATGAATAGATCTTTTGTTTTCCATCTTGTATAAAGGTGCAAAGTCCAGATGTGGACCCAACTGCCACTAAAGTTCTGGAGGGATGAGCATTTATTTTTTTTTTTAAATTGAAACTTAGAATTGGCAGTGTTGTTAGGAATTATTTGGCAGTTCACATATAGAGTTGTCTAAGTGATGATTGCCTTTTACACTGATGTTCTGTAAGAAAGATAGCTCTCAGGTTTTAGGTAAAAGGAGGTTTGGGGATAAGTAACTGGAAGTTAAATGACAGTGAAGGATAGCTGAGAATGCAGGATAGCATAATCATAGTGATGTATAGAACTGGACTAATTTATTTATAGTGTTTATATTAATGAAGCCCTGGTAAAATCACCTTAATCTTGTAATCCAGTGTTGCTTTTGCTCTGCATAGTATTTAGTCTGCTTTTAAAAGGCTGTGTATATTTCATATGCTAGTGATAACATAATAAGAGCACATGGAAATCCTATAAAGATTGGAGGAAAAAACCTCTCATGAGAAGAAAAACAGATGCAAAGCTATAACCTTGCACCTGGAAATCTTTCACACGGCAGTTCTGTGCGTTCCCAACCACCCCATAAGGACAGAAACAACACAAGCAGCTGATAATGTGATTGTGAGGAATGTGTTGACCATGGTGATGACAGGGTGATACATTTACCCTAGAGAGCATGAGTGCACCTGTGAAATATTAGACTGTGCTTTTTTACTAGGAGATCATTTTAGAAATATTTAAGAGTAAGCTATAAGATGGAAGGAGAGGGCAGTTAAAAGAGGCTGGGAAGAGGTAAAGGATAGACATTTGGGGAAAAGCAGAGTGTGCTTTCAGAACAATTTATTACAGAGCTTTGGAAGCTTATTCCGTTCTCACTAAGAGCAGATCTCAATCCACATTTCCTATGCAGGCAAACCTCTATCAATGCAACTAATTAAATACATTGGAATTAGTAAATGAGGAGAGAAAAATCCTAGTTTATATTAAAAATACATAATTTAACATGTAATTAGCGATGTATACTTGAGAAAGTAAAAGGGAATGTTTCAGAAAGCTGATTTGGTTGCACTGAATGTGTATTTCTAATTCATGTTTTGTGTTAACACACCAAATGGTACAGGAAACATTACATGCATGAAGAGCATCAAAATTGAAATTACTGTTGGTTTGGTATCATCTGGGTTTCCTGAATTCTTAGAATGTTATCTTCAGTACTCACAAATAAGTAATGTTTGTGATTATATTTAAAGAATACTATGCATGCTAGTATTACTGTTTCCAAATGATCCCTTTCCATTTTGGAGTTCCCCTGTGGGATGAAAGAAATAAGATGTGCTTGTGGGTTGGTTTGTTGGGGTTTTTGGTTTGTTTGGGTTTTTTTGGTTTTTTTTTTTTTTTTGGTACTGTTTAATGTAGCCTTATGGAAAACTTAGCAAACCTTAAGCTGGCTTATAAGCGACATGTGGATCAGGATGTTTTGTAGGGAAGATTCTTCCCAGTTAGGCTGCTGTTGTGTCTGGGAGATGCTGATATACATTGGTCAGTTTACCTGCTTCAACATTTTGTTGAAACTTGATGAAAATGTGTAATCTTATTCAAAGGCTGATAAAAATAATAGAATACTGTCTATATAAAATAGGGAGTGTGTTTTGTGCAGGCTTGTGAACAGATGCTAGCTGACATGTTTTAGCCAGAAACTATGAAATTAATGATAAGGTTTCCTGGGAAAAACACTTCTGTAAGTATTTGAGGAAAGCAGTTCTGAGCTTCAAATGTCCTCACAGTCAATTGGATGAGGACTGATTTGGCCTGCCACCAAGGAGAAGTAGATTCTTCACTGGCAACACCTGAAAGGAAAGGCAAATGCTGAATAGAGAGTTTAATGCTGAAGCAAATAGCTGTAAGGAGCTCAGAGCCAGGTTTTATGGTGTGAGGAAAGTGAGAGAGGATACCAAGAGGCAGAAACAGTAGAACACCTGGATGTAGGATACATTTTTAGAGATGATAGATTAAACTTTCTTAATCTTTCTGTTGGAATCAACCTTAGGAAGAGAAAAATGCCTGGAAAACCAATTAATATTTTGGCGGTCTGTCCAACATTACTTTGCTAGTGAAGTGGAGGAAATCAATATTAAATACATTTATGAGTACATTATGCTGAGTTATGCTGACCTCATTAAACATATCACTAACAAATGGCTACAGTACAATCGGTAGCAGGACAAAATTTGAATCCTAGTCTGCTGAAGCTTCCTTTCATGGCACAGACAAGAAGTAGCTTCTTCAGGACAGGGCTGGGTGAAGTTTACCTGAGATTCTGAAGCTGGTTAGCCAGAAGATTAGCTGCTGTCAGTGGAAGAAAGGGAAATAAACTAATTGAAATCTCAGTGCACCAGGAACTTGGTAAATGTCAGACTTGCCAAGCAGCCCTCAGAAATGTGTTAAAATGGGTCTGGTCACACACTTCAAAATAGTGGAAGGGAAACTCAGTGAAAAGGCTCTCTGAGACTCATCTGCCTTGTGCTTCAGGGTACAGGATGGCCTGGCTCCAGGTGATCCCTGGGGACGCTCGACACTGCTGCCAGTGAGCTTTACAGCTTTCCACAGAACTGAAGGCTGCCTTGCTGCTTGCAGGGAAGGCAGCCTTCTATGGTTCAGAGAAATACCATGAATGTGTTTAAGAGGAGGAAAACGAGAAGAAAGGTGTAAGGGACTAGTACAACTAAGAGTCCTAAATGAAATGAAAAAGAATGTTTTTCAGACTCAGTACTTGATTCTTGTGTTTATTAATTTAAAACTGCACTAAGTGGATGTGGATAGTCTTCAGAAATGGGATAATACTACTGATACAGGAATGTAATGGTTCCAAGTACAACATGCCAGAGGAATCTGGGCTTAGGATAGAAAGAAATGCTTACTGATGTGTTCAAATTCTAAAGAGAGGAGATTGAGACCAGAAACTTCAGAAAAGGATATTTTACTCTCTTTAAGAAGAACTACATTCAACACCTGAGAAAGAAGATCTGCTAAGTCATGTGTCACCACTGTCTACATTCTACCATTCTTTCGGCAGCAGTGCCCAGCTATAGTGCAAGTCTGGTTCATTTTACTTCAGTTAATTAGGCGTATGCTGCTTTCATACTAGTAACATTTTCACACAACTTGTGGTTTTCTTTATTATTTAAGTTTGTTTGTTTGTTTGTTTTAACACGGTGTTTGAAGTTGAGGCATCTGAAAAAGCCAGTTTGCCTGCCTGGAATAAGATTTGCCCTAGGGTAACAAGCAAGTGCTAATCTATGAGGTTTCTGTCAGCTGAGAGGGAAACTGCAAGTATTTGCAGGGCAGTCAGTCTGCAGTGTCTCGAGTAATCTTATTGAGGGGAATTAAATCCCTTAGAGTAAGGAATTCAACAGTTGGCTGTTTTTGCTGAATAGGGCCCCATCAGATTTCTTGAGTTACTAGGTCAGATTCATTTGACAAGGTTCTAAGTTTCTCCTAAAGTAAGTACAGTTTGAAAAATGTTGCAATAAGATGTTATAATAATCTAACAGATTAAACCTATTTGAAAGGTGTGTATGTGATAATAAACAAGGCTTGCAATGTTATGTTTCTTTAGGAAATGAGACTAAGAGTGTAATCTCTTGGTGTTTGTGCCTCCCCTAACAACTTTTGAAGCCATTGATTAATTTCAGCCAAAGCTGACAATGGAGATCAATCTTTGAAATACTCGATTTCTATGAGCTTCATGAAAATGCAATCCATCTCTCCTATGCACCTATCTACAAGTACTCTCATTAGGAAAATGTGGTAGTGTCAGTTCAACCCTCATTAGTTATCAGATAATCTGTAGGTGGCAGCAGTAGTATGAATGCCCTGATTACTTCTGTCAGATTAGTGCTTTTGTAGAAATGGAAGAATCCAGTTGTGAGTGCTAAAGCTATGGGAAATCAGTCTTTTCTAATTCTGCTGTCCATATTTCAAATCAGTTTTACTTGAGGCAGTGGTATGAAGAAACCATAAAGGTGATTAATATTTTGTAATGAAGCTATTGGCACCTAATAAGCTATTCATGTCTATAGACCCCTTACTAAAAATATTTAAGAACTTAAAGGTAAATGTGAAATTCAATCTTGAATACATACACTTGGATACTAGATCCTTTGTCTAAATGAATTCATTAGTATTGATTGATCAATTGCCTTCCAAAGAGATAATCAAGGGGTAATCTTGTTAAAGACAAATGGACTACTTAGCATGACTCAAAATGTCAAAGGGCCAAATCTTGATTTCAGAGTGGAGAATAACCTTGCAGTTACATTGTGACTGTTAAAATGAGAAATGCAAGAGGGACTCATTCCAAAAGGAAGTGAGTTTTTGCTAGGTCTCTAAGTCAGAGGAGCCTGCAGCTGGCTGATCCAGCAGCTTTGCTGTAATAGGCAGTGCGGAAGGGATGGGGAGAATCAGGTCTGTTTTGGTGTCATGCAGCACTGAAAGATAAGGTCACCTGAGCTAAAGCTTCTGATTTATTCCTGATTTTGTTAGTTCTTAAAATGAAAATATTGTAAAGTTTTTTTGCAAATGTTGGAACGAACTATATGGATAATTCCTAATAATGACCATTAATCAGCTTTCAAAAGAGTATTGCAAACTTTAATGTGTTTGACTATTTCCTAATGGTCAGCTAAAAGATGATGATATTAGGATGTAAACAGCATTTGGAAAATGTGCTGCTTTGCATCATACTGGCATTTTTTTAAAAATTAGATCTGAATACCAGCTGTATGTTTACTCCGTTTCTTTTCTGGATTATCTTAATTTCCATTTTAACTACCAGATATAAAATATGGTAAGCTCGAACACGTATCTGTAAGCATTGGGCCCCAGATCTTCACAGACTTCTTTTTTTTAATTTCACAATTTTTACTATTAAAAATGGTAATAAACATCCTTAACATCTCATTTTATTAACTTATTTAAGCTTCAGATAGTAATTATGATATATTCAGGTATCCAGAACACAATGGAAAGAATGCTTTGTGAAACATTGACACTCTTGGTTCTCTCTAAAGTACTCTTCCAGTCTCTGAAGTTACATTGTACCATTTTGTAAAAACAGTGTTTTGAACAATGGTCTGAAACTTACTGGACTTAGTATATGACCAGCTCCTAAGGAGAGCAGGCTCTAGAATGGGAAGCCCCTGGATCCTGGGAACATTTGACTCTGGCAATAAGTGTGACCTGGGACCTCTCTGTGAATACAAAGGACTCAAAAATACCTGTTTAGTCCTCATAATGGAGATGGTCATTCTCTGCACATGACTTCTGCAGACAGATTACTGTTCGCTTACAGCTCGCTTCACGTTTTCTGTTGCTCACTTTATGTCGGGGGTAGAATATAGACAAGGACTTTTACATAAAACATCTACAGCTAAATTGCTGACTGCCTGGGACTTTATTCTCTACAAACCTTAAAATATTACTTCAGAACTAGAACAATAGAATAAATAGCTTTTCAACTTGCATACAGTAGCAGCCAAAGCTGGCTAAGTTTCTCTCTTACTCCTAACCTTGTTTGCCGTGAGCTGTGTAAAATCTACTGATGCCAGACTGATCCATTGTATAGGGACAGACAGCAAACAGTTCTGCTAAAACAAAAATCTCTCCCAAATGGATGAGAAAAAAAACTTTGAAATTGTCTTTTGAGTTATAGAAACCTAAGGTGCTTTATGGCGATTTTATTTCAAGCTGACCTGTGATGTTTTTGGTGGCATTTATGCAAAATTTAAAAATTATTCTAACTTCCTCATTTATCAAGGTTTCATGTTGTTTGAACTCTTTGAGCTATTGCTTAATGATCCATAATTTTGTATTTTTGAAGAAATGTCTGTGACAAACCAGCCGGGGCTTACAGATTGATTCCTTAATAAGCCATCCTGATTGGAGAAATTTCTGCATATGTTTTGATGCTACAGTTAATCTCCTCCACACCCTGATATTCCAAGCTTTGTTTTGAGCCCAGGTGACTCGTACCCTGATCTGTGAGGATTTCCAAGCAATAAGGCAGACTAAACCACCTTACATTTCAAATTATTTTGTAATATACCTGCACAGGAAAAAAAATATAACATGACATAAAAGTAATGCAAGACTTTTCAAAAACTGCAAGTGCCTTTTGGAATATGCAGATGAGCTTTTTTGTGAACTGCTATTCATCAAGCTTTCATTACTGTGGTCTGATTTCTACATTTTAGGTTGTAACCTTTTGGGAAGCTGTTTAAAATGTTTACCTAGGAATGTGGAATGAAGCATTCCACCTGCTTCATTTCTGAACCTCTGTTTTACTCAGAGGGAGCTCAGGATTGCTTGTCTGTCATACGCTGTCACTTGAAGCATCAAAATTTATGTGGCTGAGGAATTGGTCTGAGTAGGCACAATTCATATAGACTGCAGCTTTGGTTATCCCTGCGCAAGGGGTTAGCATTAGGTTAAGCTTTCTCATTTGATGTGATCTGCAATGAGTACCAAGTCTGTACTGGAGCAAGAGTTTTTGTATAAATGCTGTAGAAATTTTGGGCTCTGGCTCAGGCCTGTGTTTCAAACACAAGTTAAATGCATCTAAAGTGTCCCCTTTCTTGTGGCGTCCATGCTGGGTGTTCCCTAATGGTGAACCTGTTTGTTGTTCTTTGTGTCTTGATAAATATTTAGGACACGCATGGCAACAGCAGCAACAGAAGACCAGGGGCTTGGGGTTCAGATCTTGGGCAAAGAAAGGTTTTGAGCCTGTATGAATATATAAATTACTGAACTCTTGAGTAAAAAGATATTTCTCCTGATATTGTTTTGTAAACTGAATTCTTTCTTGCAAGGAAAGCTTAAGTGCTGTGTTTTGCTCTGTAGTACTTTTAGTATTTTTCATCCCAAACTTAAAAACAAAACCACTTCTCATGGTTGACTTAAATCACACTCTTTTTCTGTTGTTTTCAGCAACTGGTAGGCTGTGCAGAAAATCACTTCTTCCAGTGAATGCCCCATGATTTAAAGACAGATGCCTGATAATTATTCAGGCTTATTAGTTGGTGATCTGCAGCAGGTACCACTGCATTAAATGGAAGTGGTTTGCACAAGCAATTCTGATAATCGAACCATTTAAAGTATCTACCCGGGGGTGCACACGTTAGGAAGTTCCTTGGCCAGCAAAGACTTGGGTCTTTTGTAAACCAAACCATTTATTTAGACATTTATGTCCATATTTTGGCATCTAAGTGTAGGCTTAGGCACCACAGGCTGAATTGCCACCTTTACTTTTGAAATCTGAACCATAGTCACTTCTAAAGCTAGCTGCAGTGCTGCCAGCATTTTAAGGTGGGGCTTCTGTCAACAGCATATGCAACACTGCCTGGGTTACTCTCTACATTAAAAAAAAACAACAAACAAAAACCCAAGTAAAAAATCCCCACCCAAATTCAGGATCTCGTTCATGTGTATGAGTAAGGAAATGGATGATGGTCTTTTAAAAATAAACAAATTTAAAAAGTGCTTCTCTATCACGATTCTCTCACAGACTGAACAATGTCTTGACAGAATTGATGAAGCAGAGAAAGAACTACGGTGCCCGCTACAGTACTAATGCCTCATCCCCTGATAAGTGGAACAGTATCAAGGGCTTACATAAGAATGGCTTCTCACTACTGCTCGTGTTTTACTTTGTTCTTGAGCTAAAAGCAAGGCCCCAGCTATATGTTGATGTAGATTTATGCCCAAGAATCCCAAGATTTAAGGATAGCTTCACCATTCACAATTAAAAGCTTATTTGCAAAATCTTTGTGTACAAACTTTTGTGGTGTGTATGTGTACGGGTTTTCTTGTTGTTTTTTGACCTTCTGAATGGCTAGGTGAATGTTGCATTGTTCAGCTTGTGACTCTGTCTTGATCAGCTTACCCTTACTTGTTCCAGGTGTTCAGGATTTGGGATATCCGTGCAGTTGGTGCTGGCTGTCAGCTGAAGATACAAGGACGGATTCTGAACTGGTAAGGGTTTGGCTCTAAGTGGTGACTTTGAGGGAAAGGTCTAGGATGTGTTAGCTGTATCCTTCAGGGTAGGATTCCTCTGCTCTAAAACATGACTTTTGAATGCGTTCTTGTGAGCTGAATGATTGATTTGCACAGAACAAACAGAGGATGTAGCTTTCAGGTTTCTCACAAGGCCAGTTTCTAACCATGCAGTTTTGTCACTTCTTGCTCCTAAGACAACTTACACTTCCTATTCTTTAGGCAATAACATGGGGTGTGCCAAAGCATACTGAAGAATTGTTCAGTGATTCTTGTCATTGTTTTATTTGGTGGGTATACACTTGAAAGGTTTGATGTGGCATGGCTTTGTAGGATCAGATAAATCTGCAACTAAATATTAATAATGTCTGGTGATGGATCTTTGTTTTTCTTTTATTACTGGATGTAAGTGCCCATACTTGGCCCCCGTCTTCATGATGTGATGGCATGGCATTGAGCACAACAGAATGAAGTGGCTTTGATTTGTTTCTAGATACAATTTAAAATGTTGGCTTGTTTATAGGCATGGTTTAACAAATCAACAAATTGACTGGGATTCAAGGAATGTGAGTTTTATTACTGGCTTTTCCAGTATGGAGTACAGTGGCCTTGGCAGGTGAATTAACCTTCTTTTGTAGATTAAAAAGTTGAGACCTGGAGAAGCAAGTGACAATGACATCCTTTATGCAAGTTATAAAACCAAATATGGTCTACATAAATATTTATAAAATAAATGAAAGTTGCTGTTGATATTACTGTAGCATTTCCATCTGAAATTATTCGAGAGAGTTTGTAATGCAAAGATTTAAAACAGTTCTGTTTCAGAGCTGCTTCTTGTGCTTTGTCATAGTAGAGACCCCTTCCTTCTTTCCATCCTCTCTCTGTCCCTTCACTACCACTCCCCATCCCCCCCAAAAAAATTAGGATTGAGGTGGCTCTTAGTTCTGACCCTTCCAGCTGACAGGAGGTACACCAGGTTCTTTTTTCACCTGTGGCCAGAGTGTTTTTGTTCGGGCATGTATATGTGCTTCTCCGATCAGCAGTCTCTTTTTTTCTGAAGTGACCTCTACAGTGCACGAGATTTATGGCAATGTGTACTTTCATTATGTATCAGTGTTCCTATGCAAGCTCCCTGCATCTCTGTCAGAGGAAGAACAGCTTCTCAGAACAAGCCTACAGTATTATCTTTGAACATATGTTCTCTATTAAGTGAGATGAGGAAAGTCACTTAGTTTTCCTTCCATTTGGAGGTTAAAATGGAGGGCTTGTCTAAAAACAGATTGTAGTAAATTGGAGGTTTATTTGAACAGTATGTCAACATTATTAACTTGAAAATATATACTAAATTGATAGGTTTCCTTTAATTACCTCATCTTGAAAGCTGTTCTCAACAAACAAGCAAACAGTTCAAAAGTGATTTAATCTGCCTGAAAATGAGAAAATCGGAGAAAAACATACAGCACTATTTTTCTCAATATGACCTTTGTTATAAAGAGTGCTAGATACAGTACATAGTTTATTTGGCCCGTTCTACTTCTTCCTGTTCAGAAGTAATAACAAATTTAAAAAACTGTTTGTGTCCAGATTCTAGGGTTATTCTGGCAATGTGCAAATGTTGGCCTATACTTTGTGCATAGCCAACATATTGGGTTGCGGAGGGGCTAGCTTTTTGCTATGACCGGTTTGAAACAAGTTATGTGACTGGGATCTTTGAACACACAGTGTCACTTGACTACGCTGACAGATGTTTAAGATGTCTATATAAATGCTTCATGTGTGAAATGCATTATAAAAATATCTGTGAGACTTCCTTGCTTTTGGACATTATTCTGAAGATTTTAATGATGTTGTATATGCCAAGAAAGCCAATTTGCTTTAGCATTCCACATAATCATAGACATTTCAGCAGCATTCACTCAGCACTACTTATGTATGTGCTACCCTTTCAGACTGAAGAGCTAAAATTAGGGGCCTTCTAGATTACCCTACTGCAGAGGAGAAACTGGGGATTTCTAGGGAAACTGAACTGCTTTAGTACAGTTAATGAGAAACATGTGCCAAGTCTGACTTTCTTCAACACAGCACATAAACAGAGACAGTTTCACAATTTGGAGCTTTAAAACTCTTTCAATAAATAACCCATTTTAAGAATGCACTTGTTCTTGACCAGAATGTGTCAGTAATTCAGGCATGGTTTTCTTCTTAATGTGGCTTCTGAGCTGTTTCCTTCCAGGTGAAACTCTTTGGGTAGAAACTCATATCCACACCAAAACTCAATAGCAAAGCTCATCTGCCTTTGTTTCAGGAAGCAGTGCTGCCATAGTAGGAACTGATGATCCTCCCGACCTAGTGAAGCGTGGTTCTTAAGTCCACCATTTCACCTCTTGATAGAGTGTGAAAGAAACATGACTTTTTTTAGATCTTCCAAACTACTCATTGTCACCCTTTCCAATCACTATATCCAGAAAAATGAGCATCCAGAAGTTATGCTTTCTGACAAAATGAACGGAGGATGTTACAGTTCTTCTAGGCAACCACTAGCTGTCTGGTAAAGGAACCATGCAAAATTACCATTCTTTGCCCTTGTACTTAAAAAAATAAGTAAGAAATAGCAGATCTTGATCTACACAAGTATTTTGTTCTGAATAGCTTTGGCAGTGGTTGATAAATCAGTTCTGTTATTTTAAATATTATATTGATTTTATTCTTGAATCTGCCCCCAACTGGTAAAAAGCCAGCTTTATTGTTGTACAAATTAATTTGTATACGTCAGTGAAGTTAGCTGAGATTCCTAGGCATTTATGCAAAGAAATCTAGTGATGGTGCAGCATGTAGTCCTGGTTTGTCACATAAGGTACAGATACTTTCTTTAGTAGAAGAGACTGGTGTTTTCTTCATAATTTGTGACTGTGTGGTGCATGATATGAGCAACCTTCATTACTACAGCTGAAGGTACAGTGATTCTGAGGTGTAATTTGGCTTCCTATATTCAAATACCAGAAGGTAGTCTGCTTGCTCCCTTGTCCTTGTGTCTCTGTGCTCTCACACTGAAGTGACTCAATCTCTGGGCCTAATTGACTAGTGCTCGCTTTCAGCTATCATCCCGAGTCCCTCCTCTCTGGGTTATGTTTCTCTTGACCCTACCCCGAGCACTAAAGCAAAGCATGATACCATGTCTCCCAGTTGCCGCGTGCTTGGTCACTTCCCCATGAAATTTGATTTTCTACTTCCCATCCTTTCTACTGTGTATAGTTATTTTTATATGTACATGCTTTATTCATACAAGTATGTCTAAGTTCGTGTTTTGCTATTTTATTACGCATAATTTCCAAAATTATCCTCAGGAACATAAGATTCTTAAATACAATGGAAAAAGCTTTTGCAATTGCAAGTTTTGCAGTTTCTTGCTGTCCTTATAAAACTGTGATTGACATTGGGGGATAGTAGTTTGTCACAGAGGGATTTGGGACACTATTACAAAACATAGCAATTTTTTTGGTTTTTTGAGGGAAAGATAGCTTGGTCAGTGAAAGGTTTGCCCTGGGCTCATCTAGTAGAATCACTGACTATGTGTATCTGGTCTGATAATGTGTAGAACACATTTAGGGTGCCTAAACTGCTGAACAGGAGCTTGTTTAGAGGTTATAGTTGTGTGAACATTTACAGAAAAAAATTCTTCGAAATGCCTCTGGATTTTTGTGGTAGTATGTTCACGAAAAACAAGTATGCTTAGAAATCCTGAGAATCTGTGATCCAAATGTCAGTGGAAAAGAATTTGCAGAAGTTGGGGCATCTTCCTTACCTTTAAAGGTGATAGCTTAAAACTGTTTTGGGATGTAGAAGTTGCAAAATTTGGACTAGACTTAGCATTAAACAACATGTGACACATCGTATACAATGATACAATACTGCTTATCAGGATGTGGTATTTGCAATAGGAAGCCATAAACCCAGACAGTCGTACTTGCCTCTCCTTCCCATATGCTTACAGTACACGTGAATACCTTTTCATCTTGCCACTTATTTTTTGCACTAGGGGGTTGGCTACTCATCTTCAGTATTTCCTTGTTAGTTTATGTAATACTTCAGTTTGTGTTGTCCTATGTTTTATGTGGCAGCCTGTCATTAAAGATCCCCGCAATTATCACTTTGTACAAGCCTACCAGTCTCTGCTCTATGGCCAAATTGCAGCTGAGCAGTTACAGTCTCCTTAACTGTGAAGTGCGAAGGAACTGGGTGGCATCAAGCTTTTGCTCTTGTTTGTTCTATCATCATTTTGGAGTACTGTTATGTCTCCCTCAAACGTTGCCACTCTGTATCCAAGGATTCCCTCTTCCTTTGCTAAAAGTATAGAGTAAAACTGAAATTGAATCAACTGCTATGCTAATTTAGCATCCCCTCCTAAGATTTATTGTTGATAGCTTCATGCTATGTATCACATGAAAATAAAGACAGATTTGTATCTCAAAGAGCTTATTATGCTCCTTTGTAGATATGATTCATTGGGAAATCTTTATATTCTCACTAAATTTTTGGTGTCTACCTTTCTCTGGGTTCTGGAAGTTGGCAGGTAAATTTACACACACAAATGGGCCAAGTAAATCACCAGTACAAGCAGAAATGATCTGAAACAACCTGAAACGATCAAAGCCTTTAACTTTACATGCATATAGCTGTGATAAATGTAAACGTATTTTGTGACATAAAGAGATGCAAAAAGAAGGCTTGTTTTATGATACAGGCTGTATCATGCCTTTATCAAAAACGTTTACACGTGTGTTTACTTCCCAGGCAACAGGGCTGTTGCTGGAGGCCATCTGATTAAAAGCCTTCATCCTGCAATTCCCAGTATTAGGATAAATCATAGAGCGTTGTTTACATGACTCCTGGTGTTTCATGTCATGTATCCTCATATGCAGATGTTTTTCATCTTTTATTGCTAATGGTGAGTACGTGCTAAAGTTTTCTATGTGTTTTTGTGGCATTTTGTATGTTTAAACTCTACAAATGTAGAATGGGAATAATTATGTATTTTGTCTGAGGGAAATGAAACTCATCCTTGTGATACTTTTTGTTTTGTTTTCTCTGCTTATACAACAGCCTTTTGCTGTTCTAGAAAAAGGCAGAAACCTTTCACCAGCTAAACTTTTTGCCTTGCATTCCTGGATTAATAATGCAGGCAGATGATGTATGTCAAGTCACATGAAGGATGACAAGATGACAGAAAATACTGACACAGTGCAGGGTAGAGCTGGTTTGCTGAAGCACCAAGACAAAATGGAAGTGATTTAGCAATAATTCCATACCTCAAGTCCTCTGTGTATTAAAAGGATTCCTTTATCAAGAACTTCAAAGGTAAAAGGCAAGGGGAGTCATATTTTTCAGCTGTTTTAAGTGACTGTAGCTCCATTAGTGACTGGATGAGTGAATGAATGAATGCATGTGGTTAAGTGGTCTGAGTTACTTGAAGATCTGGTTGAGAAGCTCTTTCTAAATGAATAATAGGGGAAAGATAGTGAAGATAGTTTTGAGAGTGTATACAAAATTCTGATTTTTCTGCCTCCTCCCCTTATTTGGGAAAGAACTGTAGGAAACTGGTAAGAAGCCCTAGCTGAAAAGCTTGATTGAAGAGAAGATTTTTAGAGTTGATTCCCTTCAGAATAGGAAGCAAATGAGAAAACTTCTAACAGCTCTTAAAGGAGGGGGAAAGACTGATGGCCAATTTAATGTTTTTCTTCAACCTTCACTTACATTACTATATTAGTCAAAACAAAAATCACTCTTCTTCAGGGTAACAGAAGGTTGAAATGAATGCTCAACACTTCTGTAAGTGCCCCTTACCCCCAATATGCTTTCACTCTTCTCTCCTAAGTAGTCTTCCAGCAAAACTGACTTGATTTTGTGTAACAGTTTTATTTTTCTTTATCTTTTGACAGAAAATGGCTGCTTTGGGGTGTGTCTATGTGGGGATGTGTGTGTATGTGGGGTGGTGGTGTTCCATTTTGTTTCCTCCTACCACCATCCAAGTCTAGTAGGAACTGTTTCTGATTATGGCCAGGAACTTCACAGCTGCTGTTCTTCTTCCTAGTGTGTTCAGAATAATTTGTGGAGGGTTTTAACTTCATGCAGTGAAGGAGGAGTGCCTAAACGCTAGAAAAAGATAAAAGAGAAGGTTCTGATACTGTCAGTCTGAATGAATGAATGAACAAACACATGGTTGAGCTTCTCATTGAAATAAATCTCAAAGTCCTAAAAAAGGGACAATTCAAAATCTATTTGTTTAAATTCCTGATTCCAAAGAGAAATGTATGTGTTTTATAAATAAGGCTTTGTTACAGAACAGCTGAACTGTCCCTGTGAACTGTTTCTGGCATTCTTGAGAATTTTATTCTAAATTGTGAGCTTTCTTTTCTCTAGGCTGTGAAAAAGAAACAAATGGTATATGAGCAAACCAGCAGCACATCTAGGATGAATCCATAGAGACTAGTAGGCCTAGAGTTAATGGCCTGCAATTCTTCCAAATATATAGTACTCCCAACATGAACTACATTTTAAAAGCACAATCTGATTTTAGTAAATGCTGCAGCACTGTGTGTAGCTGGAAAGGTTGTGTTGTGCCGTGGGATTAGAATTTAGGATTCTCTTGGATTTTGCTGTTTTCAAAGCTACTCAATTGCCTTCATTAGCTCTTTCCTTCTTCAGTTACTGATTGCTTCCACAGCAGCAGGAACAACATGACGGAGACTCTATCCTATTTGCTGGTGCAAGTAGTAACCGGATCCTGTCCTTAATCATTAAGATGCTTTATTGTTGCAGTTAATGTGTGTTAATAAAAATCTCCTACTGTAAGTGATATACTATCTAAGATTCTGACTTACTTTTCTTGTCAGTCCCTTCCTGGGCACAGGGAGGAGATTGAAGAAGATGGGTTTAAGTATACCTGCAGTATAAAATGCTGCCAGCTGCAACAGATGTGTCTTACACCTGCTAAGTCCTTGCTAGCAAGCTGGCCTGGCACCCTCTGGTTGTAAAGCAGGCAGGAGTACAGTTTCATCACATTCTAATTTCATTTTTACGCAGTCTTGGGGTTTTTGGGAGATGTTTAGTAAGTGAATGTCCTGATCAAGCTGAGCATCCTGTCTTCTCTGCAGAATGAAAGTCTCTGGTATCCAGACTTGTGACATGAAAGAGAAAAATCATATCAATGTAAATGCTTCACATACTCTACATTTGGAAGTAATGTGGATTCTATATGTACATCTTCATAGATATGTATGTATGTGCCCACCTCTCTCTTCCCAGAAGAGTAAGGGGAGAAGTGTTCTGCTCCATAACATTTTTTTTTTCTTGTTAGGTTTCAAAGTGTTTGTTTGAAAAGGAGTGGTAAAAGTTGAATAGAAAACACCACAGTTTTGAATACAGCTGTAGAAAGTGTCATCACTACATCACACACTTGCTGGAAGGAGAGAGGAAAATGGACGAGACTAAGTATGGTTAGGTCTGAGAGAATAACGTGGAAAGGTGGAGGGAAGCACTCGCGTGTGAAATGGTCTGACTGGTATCTTTGGATCATATCATTTGGAAGAAAACATTTTTCATACAGTTTCACACTTCTGGCATTTTCCTCTGTCTTAATGGTTCTTAATTCCTCACTGCAAAAGTGAAGTTTCTTATTAGATGGAGTGACTTTTAATTAATGCTTGTCTTTTGTGAAAGCAGCCTGAGGTGTACTGCAAGAACATACCAGGCCCATTCAATTCAGCAGACCTACCGTGTGACCAGCTGCCGCAAGTTTGACTATGGAGTCAAAGTGAAAGGCTTATAATCAATTTAGAAAAGTATATAGCGGGGCAGAGAGAAAAGTGTTTCAGCTTTAATTTTTAGATAGTGATTTGAAGGACAGAGACAAGATTCATATGAAGGGAACTGATTTTGTTTCCCTCTTCTAAACCTAAAGGAGCTGAGTTTAACACTGTTGAAGGATTTTCTGTGAGATGTTCACGCAGTTCTGGTGGTGACAGTATCTTGGCTTCAGTTCTGAATTTTGTTCTAAATTTAGGATTCCTCTTTGCCTCTCTCTTGGAAATGTAGTTGTTCCCTTCCCTGCTTGGTATCAATAACAGTCTGCCTCCCTTTTAGCATTATTTCTGTACTCAATACTTGCACAGTGTGTGAATTTCTTTATATCTTCTGTGACTATCACCATGTTGCGGACATACATTATTTTTGCTTTCACAGAAGCAATTTACAATAGATGAATAGATGTTGACAGTTCTGGGCAGCCAGAGAAAAGTTGTATCACAACAGACTTAGTTCTGAATCAAAGAAATGTTGTCCTTACTGCCTCCTACCACATTTCCAAAACTGTTTTGTTTGAGTCATCCATGTTTCCTATCTTTTCTTGGCAAAAAGTAAACAAAAATCACACAGAAACCTTTCAGGAGGTCATGCCTGAAGGACAGATTATTATTATTTTTTAATTTCTCTCTTCATTGGGTCTCTTGTTAACATGTTGCTACAGATTTATATGTAGCTGCATCAGCACTGCTAGCAATCCTGTTGTGTGAAATGGCTCGTCTGCCATCAAAAATGATGAAGAGACAGCAGGCAGCAAGACAATAGATCAGCCAGAGTGTCTACAGATGTTTTTAATCTGATCCTGTTATTTACACAGTGTCATAGGTATGCACGTTGTTTTATAGACATATAAAACATGAGAGTTTCCTGTCCCGAGGGGCTTACAACATGCAAGATTGTAAATTAAATCCTGCAAGATTTCTGGTCATACTATTCAGTGCCCAGTGTGCTGCACTTGCTGTAAGCTATACATGGAATATACCCTCTTCTTGCTAGCTGCATATGTAAGGGAGTGTGTGAGCTGGCACAGGCAGGACGCAAGAACAACCACAAAGCCACAGATGAAATGCAAAGAGTAAATTTATTTTCGTTACCTCGTGAACCGGGGGATCCCTGAAGCAACACCCAGGCAGAGTGGGAATGCAGGCGCCGCAGAGCTCGGTCCTTACTAGAGGATCACCGAACCTGCTGTTTTTGCCTGTATTTCAGGGATTTGTGCAGGTGTAATTTAACACTGTGCTTTGATCTTTCCCACAGCAGGGCAGGAATCTCAAGCATGTTCAATAGGGTACCTTTAAGTCTATCACAGGCCTGTGTTATCTAAACACAGATGATCTGCTTGTCCAACACACAAGGCTAAACAACAATTAGTACGATATACGTGTTTTTCAACACCCCAGCTGCAAGTCACTTGAGCGTGTTTACAATCCTCCTCGCCAATCTTCTGTTATTTTCCCACATTCCCTCCCCTTGCTCAAGGAACCACTTCCGCTGGGGCTGGCAAAGCTGGAGGTGTGCATTTGGGCTTGTGGGGTGTAGGGCAGGGTAATTTACAGAGGCATGCAATAAACACATATAGAAAAAGGAATAAACGTATCTCTACAATAATGCTTTGAATCAGGTGTCCCACTCAGCCAGCCAGGCACCACCAGTAGATTGTTTCATTTGATGCATTAAGTCCTGGAGATGTTAAATGTCATCCTCTACACTGGCTGATTCATCAGTTATGTTGAAGCAACACATGCCTTCAAAACCGGAGCAGTGTTCATGATGCTTAAGCAGGAGATAGTCCACCACCAACTGATTTTGTAATATTCCTTGGCGTAAAGCCGTTACCTACTTGGAAAAAATAGCAATGAGGAACATTAATATCAAAAGCACTTAGCATAATTCTGTAATACTGGGGTTGGAACGCCAGTGAAACACGTTGTCAAAAGATCTGCAGCTGTTAATCCTCCCTCAATACAAAAGATGAGTTAGTTACAGTAGAGGCCAACCAAATCTAAGTATTTACATGTTGATCTCATGGAAATGTATCCAGGGCACACGCTTGTAGTACAAGACTACAAAGCAGGACGACGAGCCAACCTGTGATACGGGAGGAAAACAGGAGTGTCATCTCCTTCCAGTAATACACGCGCCGCGGCTCCAGCTCCTTCAGCTGACACCACTTGGGGTTGGATAACCTGATGTGTGGTGATTGCCCACACAGATTGGAGAGCTATGGCTTGCGCTTCTTCAGAGTGAACGTCAACGCGATGTTGGGTTCGCAACACCGGTCACACTGTCCCGATGCCATCTCCTCTAGATACGGCACAGCTGTTCGTCCGAGATACCCGGAATACAGGAACTGGAGAATCTGGTATCAACAGCAGAGGTAAGAGGAGAGGAGAAGTTGGGGTGCAGAGTCACACAGCACTCCCACGGCTTATTATATGAATCTGCTCATCTAGACTAATTGGTTGCGGCCCTGCCCCTCCCCTCACGCCGGCCGTTGCTGCGCTATGCGCAGGAGTGATATGGCGGCCCCCCGCAGAGGGCATGGTGGGGGACTGGGTGGCATCGGCAGGAGGCTCTCCGAAAATCTGGGGCCACCTGCGGCCGCACCACCACCTAGCACCAGAGTCCCCCAGCAGAGAGGCGTAAAGCCCCTGGCCCTGCCCCGGCTGGGGCTGCAGGCGGGAGCAGCGGCTTGGCAAGCAGGAGGCCGAGCCCGAGGGGAAGGTGCAGAGTCTGGCCGCTCAGCTGGAGGAGCGGGTGGGCACGGAGCTGGTGGTTGGGCCAGGGGCGGTCGGCTTTTTTGCGTAGGCGCTAACTTTTGCCATCGGCAAAACATTTCTGATGTTGTAATCCCGTTTATTTCTGGTCGTGGGACACCGGCTTGCAGAAGATCATTCCACATTTGTTTCCTCATCATCCATGCTGTAACTCCTTTTGGTTTTGCCGGCTTTCCTTTATCCACCACCCAGGCAGTCCTGAAATTACAACCCCCATTTCCCTCAAGGTATTTGCTAATGCACCTGCATTACCTGAATCATAGAATCATTAAGGTTGGAAAAGACCTCTAAGATCATCTAGTCCAACTGTCAACCCAACACCTCCATGCCGACTAAACTATGTCCCAAAATTTGTCACTGCTGGTATAATGAAGGGTTTTAGTGAGGCAGGCGCTCCTCTCAAAAACTGCATTTTCATACTTCTTGTTACTGCTACCCTGTCCGGATTGGGTCCTGTAACCAATGCATGGCCACTGCTGTTCCCAAAACGTTCCCAGGCACAGCAGAGTCAGATGATCAGCAGTACAGCAAGCAGCAAAAGCAAAAAGCAGCCACTAACGAGCACTAGACTCTAATATACAGTAAGGCAAGCAAAGCCCCATGGCAAGCACAGGAGCCTGCCAATTAATAGCTAAACAGCAATAACAGCTATAGATTCAATCTAGCATGTTCCAATCAAACCTGTCGTTATCTCGAGCCCTTCGAGCCCCACGTTCAGTGCCAAAAAGGACTGTTGTGGTTTAACCCCAGCCGGCAACTAAGCACCACACAGCTGCTCACTTTCCCCCCCGACCCCCTCCATTTCTTAGCAATACGCACTAACAACCATTCTACAGTATCTTGCAGCCCATGGCACCACTCTGCTTGAGCAGTAATTACTTCCTGTGTGATCACCTTTGCATCTTGTAAAGTCCCGACTTCCCTTTCCAATTCTCTCATTTTACTCTGTAATGCAACAACTTCACGGTCAAGAGCTCCAAGACTGGTAACTAATAACTATCCCAATCTCCCCGCTAACTTGCGAGAAGAATCCGATGCCACTTTCCATGGCAATCTGTGTGTAGCCATTTCAGTTGTCTGGGGGGTAACCACTGCCCCGACATCTATTTCAGGCCGTGCTTCTGGCAGAGCCCACATAGCCAGGAAAGTGGCCATGGGGGTCCAGTGCTTGGTACCAGGCTATCCCGGAATACGGGGAGCCACCGTCATGGCGTCCCCAGTCCCCGACTTTTTTGCCAGCCATGGCATGGCTGTTCCTGGATCCTGCCGACTACGGCAGATGTGCGAGCCAGCACAGGCAGGATGCAGGAACAACCACAAAACCACAGATGAAATGCAAAGAGTTAAATTTATTTTTGTTACCTTGTGAACCGGGGGATCCCCGAAGCAGCACCCGGGCAGAGACACACAAGCAGGAATGCAGGCACCGCAGAGCTCGGTCCTTACTAGAGGATCACCGAACCTGCTGTTTTTGCCTGTATTTCAGGGATTTGTGCAGGTGTAATTTACCACTGTGCTTTGATCTTTCCCACAGCAGGGCAGGAATCTCAAGCATGTTCAATAGGGTGCCTTTAAGTCTATCACAGGCCTATGTTATCTAAACACAGATGATCTGCTTGTCCAACACACAAGGCCAAACAACAATTAGTACGATATATGTGTTTTTTGACACCCCAGCTGCAAGTCACTTGAGCGTGTTTACAATCCTCCTCGCCAATCTTCTGTTATTTTCCCACAGGGCGAGAAACATGTTTAAGTGATGTGCAGTCAATAGTGAGTGAGAGAACTGGTAATGGATCTTCAGGGCTTTTAACACTGATTTAAACCTACCTCAGGTCAGCAAGACGAGTGCTCTTATTTAGGCCCGAACCATATTTTGTTAAACAAGAGGACTTTCAGAGGTCCCAAGCATGCATAGTCCTCAGTGAAGACAAGGTATGTGTGTGTCTGTGTTAGTAAACTGTGTGCTGTAGAGTGGTCCAAAGGCAGCAGTCTTATTTCAGTGCTTATTTCACTCAGCTGTACAATAAATCGTTCCTTATAATCTTGGTCAGTCTAGAGAAACATGGATCTAGGTAACAGGCACTGAGAGGAATTGGATGCATTTTTGCTACAGCCAAAACATCAATACTTAAGAATAATTAAGGAGTTTTTAAGCTGACTCATTCAGCTCAAAATCGTATGGATAATGTCTCCGTAAAAGTCCAAAATCAGCATGACATTGTATAGGTCAAAATCCTCCATGTCTGAATGCACTTGAATGTTGCTGACTTAGCAAGATCCTCTTTAGCTTTGTAAATTGATCACATGTTCTTTTCTTTCTGCATATGACACAAGCTTGCATAGCTTATTGCACATTTTTACAGACTTTTACAGATTGAATTTAGAGATTTTTTTTCAGAGAGTTCCAATATATGAACAGAGTTGGGTTTTGGTTTTGTAAAGTTAGTTGCTGTAGCAGAGCTTGGAAACACGCTTAGCTTTTCTGTTTCAACTGTGTATGCACATGTCTTCATGTTGAGCAGTGCAGGGTGAATTTAAAAACTGTGGAGGAGAAGGAAACAATTAGTTTCCTTACTAATGAAAAAAGATGACCATTGCAGAAGCCTTTTCATAAGTCTGTTTTAAGGTTGCAAAGTTATAAAACAATTATATACTTTTGCTAGCATTTTACAGCTACTGTTCTGGTAGAATATGTCTGATGAAAATTTGTGGACTTTGCACTGTTGTCTTCCCACTTTGTGCCATTAAATATTGGCTGGAAAGTTTGACTGTGAAATTTATTCTTCCTTTAATATAAAGCAAGTTGTATGTTAGTAGTGCAATCTGAGAAGCAGTTTTATGGCCTCTAATACTTGGTTAAGAAGTTCTTGATTCCCAACAGATAAGGATAATTTTTCTAGTCCTGAATTCTGAACCTAGGAAGTTATAGTGTTGACCTCATTAGCTTACTTCAAGCACAATTCCCATTTTTCCACACTACTTAGGAGTGATTTATGTTCTTCAAAATGTCTCTATATGATACAGACCTTGAATTTTTTTCAGTTATTTTTGATTTGTGGGGTCATAAAAATTGTTGCCTGATAGCTTTGACTATTAAATACCTCCCCCTGCCTCGCCTTCAATTCAATTTTCCTTCTCCCCTGTTATTCCTCATTTTTAGATTCAAAGACAACTTTAGGACAGAGGGAAAGGCATTCCAAGAGGAAGAAATCTGGAAGTTGGAGGCTCAGAAAAGAGTTAAGTGGGGGGTTTCCTTGCTATAAAATTATTGGGCAGAAGCCAGGCGCATGAGAGCTTGAGAAGAGGAATTGCAGAAATTGTTTCTCTGTGTGTTGCAGTCTGGGGGAGGAAAGACAAGTGGAGCTAAAACAGGGCATGACTCCAGGGAGGGAGCCTTTTATGACAGCTTTCTGGGAGAGTGGAAACGAGGAGAAAAGATGGCCAGAAGAATGTGCATGAAACATGTTTGTTTTACTTAGCTCAGGCTGCTTCTTAAAAATTTTAAACTAGGTTAATTAGCACTTGCAAAATGCTGCTCTAATATGCGGAATTGCTTCCTGTCTTTGGGCTAGTTCATTCAGAATTAGCCAGTTCCAGGCTGAGATTGTCAAGTTTCTAGCCTTGACTGAGAAACTGAGTTAATAGGCTCATACCCATTTAAAACACCTCTGTGCCCCCCATCCGAAACTCAGTGCACTTCCCACTTTCACTTCCTCATTTCACATGACAACAGCTACAGTGAAAAGTGGCAAGGATACTCAGAGATGTGGAATGACTTCCACACAAAACCCAGATGATTAACGCTGGGAAAAACATGATTGTGAGGAGGACATGACAGAAGACTGTAAAATCCAGTGTGGCACGGAAAAGGTGGCTAAGAAACAAGTAACCACACTTTCTCAGAATGCAAGGATTTGGGGAGCCTCAAATGATCAGGTGGCAGACTGGAGACGTACAAGAAAGGCAGCAGTTCTGGGGAAATCCGTGCCATCCGGTAATATGAATGCCTGAAGTATGCTTGCGTTCAGAAATGATGAGACAAATGAAAGCCCATGAGGGCCTTCTGAGCGCAGATGTCCTCTGTGGCTCAGAAAGTTCTTGTGAAACAGAGGAATATGCTGGTGTAGTATCACTTCATGCTTGCCCTGCTCTTGTGTTCTTTCTCCACATATCTGCCACTGGCTGTTGTCGCAGAAAGTCTGGCTCAGTGTGGCCATTCATGTGGAACAGCAGGTCATATGCAGTAAATGTAATATGAAATAACCACCTTGGGACAGTATAGATTTACTTTTAGAATCTCTTAAGGTGTAAATACTTTGGTCGCTATTTGAATTCAGTTGAATAGCAAAGTGGTTTTGCCTCTTTTTCTCATAGCTTTCCTGCTTTTAAGCTGTAAGAGAGTAATTACGAAAATCTACGGCTATTCAGACAAAATATCATTTCTGAAAAGAAGGTTATGCATGAAAATCTGCATGGTACACATGTTTGATTTGATGTCTAAGTAAGTTTCAAATATGTATCCAAATGTTAAGATGCTGGCAGAGATTCAAACAAGCTAATATCAAAACTTCAGCTGTTGCTTCAACACACTGGATATGTATTTTGCCTAATTCATGTTTAGTTCTAACAGTGGCAAGCTGTGTTACCCTGAAGTCTAACTGTAGAGCAGTTGCAGGAAAAGCTGTAGTCTTTTTGTTCTGGAGTCTCCCTCACAGCTGACGTTTTGTTGTTCAAGAACCGGCAGATATAGTTACTGCGAGGGTTCTGGACTCCTTAGAAAGTTCAACAACTTCTTCTTTTTCTTGTTAAAATCTTGTTCTTTGGCTTTACATCCGTAAGTTTTGAGCATAAAATAGGGCCATTGAGTATGTTTTCACCTCAGACCTGATTTTTTGTTGACATAGACAGTTTACTATACACTGAAGTACTTGACTCTGCCCATGTTTATATTCTGTGATTGGACTCAGATAAAAGTTGCTTCTGCAAATGTAAATCATGATGGTCACACTATGTAACTTTACCCACTCAATTTCAGGGGTTACCTTTCTCTTTAGGCTGGTGGAGAGAGAGACTCCTGCAGAACTTTGTGCTGTCAACCATCTTTCAGAGGAGATTCTGTGGAGTGGGACTGTACTCTAGGAAGTGTCTCACCTACTCTAACTTTCAGCATTTGATTTTAATAGCCTCCCTTCCCTGCTTCCTTCCCTCACCCTCAGCAGCTAGCTGGGAGTGGATACAACCAGGAGAAAAGAAAATTTGCTCCAAGGGATCTTGACCCTTTGGTTTTCCCTTCTCACTGCAGTGCTGGCACACAGAATTAATTCTGTGAGCAGCAGGAAGACTTACCCATGGCAATAGCATTCAGTGGTTCGGTCCTCTGCCATCTGACAAGGTGTGAACTCCGTCTGAAGCTTCTCTTGGGATGGCATTATTCATAATGTACCTCTCCCCTGTGCCTTCCCGCTGATAATGGACAAGTTTAGTTTGACCAAAATTGCCCAGTGCCTACAGAAGTTATTTGGACTCCTACTATATGTCTGTGTGTGCTTCTGCAGGAATATCACAAAATCCTTCTTCCCTTAAAAATTAAACTTAAAATCCCAACTAGTAGGAAACTATGTGGTAATTGGACGTTTTTAGTGAAAATCTTACTACTGTATAACTAAAAAAGCCACCGTTGTAGCAGATTGCAATTCTGCACCATAGTTCAGCTAACATATAGTGCACAGAATTGGAAATGTGTGTAATATAAGTGTTTCTTGTTTTTTGTAATGGGAGGGGAGGAGGAGAACATCCTAAACCATTTCTTATTAGGGGCAGTAATCTTAAATTATCTGAATCTAAAATTAAAACCCTATGAGGCAGAGGGAGGGGAGAGAGCATATGAAAGACACAGAACAAAATTTGAAGCACTAGGCAGTCAGAATGGTGGCACTTGGACGTGTCCATGGTGTATAAATATTTGCAGATTTGTTTCCACTTCTGGAACTGCAGAGAATGCCTTCACTGAAGGTAACGATAAGGACAAATGTAGCTTCAGAAGGCATGTAGTTCACCACCTACCATGGGGAAGCTTGGTATCAGTGGAGAAAAATAGATATTTCCATTGTATTTTGGAATAGGACATTTTGTTCTGTGATAGAGTGCAGTTCAGCAGACTGTGAGATCACGCTATCATGATAATCTGGGCTGGTGTTTTGGCTCCACTCTGGTGCAGACTCTCCTCTCTGTGTGTGATAGCTGAAGAATTCAGAACAAGTAGCTCCTGTAATTTTGTGTGTGTGTGTTTAAACAAAATGAGCGACACTTCCATTGTGGTTGATTGCTGTGAAGTAAGGAAAAAGATGCAGAATGAATCCTTGGAAACCCAGGGTTCATAAAATGTCTGCAGTGTTAAATATTCAAATCTATTATCTTAATGCCCATGCCATTAGCAGCCATGGGAATTTCAGGTAGATACTGAAGAGGAACATATGTTGTTTATTTGTTTGTCTGCCTTTAAATGTCAAAATTAAAGAAGAACATGAAGGATTCCAAGAAACAAGAGCATGTAAATCCATTACATAGGACAAGTTGTGGGTCAGATCCATGCATGTTCTGACGGTGACCACTGGTAGATCTGAGGAATGGAGTACAAACCCCAGTACACGTGTGAGGGTTGGGGTTTTTTTGGGGGGGAGTGGGACAAAAGTGAAGGAGCAATGAAAGAGATCCTCTGTGAAACGTGTGTCATTATATACACATATCACAGGAGTAAGGTGTCACCTGCTGTGGGCACATCTTCATTTTAATAGGATTTGAGGCAGGAATGGAATCAGGGCTTGTGGCAGGTGCACTTACACCTCTTCCTTCCATATGTTTTCCAAGCACTTTAGAGTCACTTCTAGATAGTAGGTGTTTCCTGCAATTCAATTAATGTTTATTGCATTTTCCTCCTCATTACATACAGTCAGGTTAATTCTGAGGTGATTGCTACCTGCAATTGCTTAGCCTGGCACAATGGAAATGCAATAGTAGTAAGCAGAAAAAGAGAAGAAAAAATTTAATCAATTTACAAAGTAAATGCATTCTTCCATTAGTTGAAACTATGAGAGCCACATGTCCTTAGCCAGCATAGAGTCTTGTCTGTCTTTTCAGTTTTTCCCTTTGGAAATATCAAATTTCATATTGGGATTTGTCAATTAATATCTTTCTAGTGAGCATGACAATTAGAATCGTTATGTCAAGAGAGAATGTCTCATAGCTATACATTGTTAATTCTCCTGCCCCAAATGACCTCCTAAAGGGAACTGGAAGTTGCAGGTGCACATCCATGATCGGAGGACAAACACTTTTAAGAATGCTATTTTTTAAAAAGTAAGACATGAGAAATCCATAAGACATGGCGTTCAGGTTGCTTACGGAGGCAACTGTGTTTCCCAAAGTCTCCACAAAAACATTCATATTGTTTAGTATGTCCGCTAGCACAGACGGGGTTGCAAAATTAAGTGCTTGGAAGTTAAAAAGTGACCAGCTGACCTTAAAATGTAATCGGTGTTTGTGTTCTGTTCACGAATTTTGATAAATTGTACGTCTTGAACTTTGCCTGCAGGTATTGTACACTTCAGGTATACGATAGACTAATGCTTCCTCCTTGTCAAATCTGGTAGGGCAGCTTTAATTCATACCCTGATTTTAAGACAAACTTTCTCAAAAGTAGACATAAATAAATCTAAGGAAAAACCACCGAGAGTTCGCTTCATCTGCAGCATGATTGTAGCTGTAATTAAGTACTAAATCACAGGAAAGCCTTTTAGGTGTTTGATATAAGAGGTGACACTTAGCAGACTGACTATTTTAGCGTATTGCTGTTTGCTAATACTATGTTCAATTTTTAGTTCAACAAAGCTGGATAAGAGACTCTGTGATGCTAATTTGAGCTGAATATTACTTGAATCATCAAAGCTGTTCTAAAACCAAACCAAGCTCAACAAATGGCTTACTCTTGCTCGTATGGGGGAGGGGGGAAGAGGTGAGAAAAAACCTATTCACCTAATTATGAATTCGTTGTTGTTCTCTTGCACAACTGCACATCAGGATTGAAAGCTTCAATTCATTTGCTAAACTATACTCTCAGTTATGGGGAAAAATGGGCTGCGTGCAATTCCCTTAAAGCAGTATGTAGTGGGAATTATTTACCCAAAGAATAACTCTGGTTCTACACTCTGCACATGGACAAAATTCCCAGTGCTGGGTAAGGCATACGGAATCACACTGTCTTTAGTGCAGCAACTTCTGGGTGCTTTTGTCCAGCTCTACTGTTAAACTTAGTTCTCAAGCAAGACAATAAATAATTTCTTAGACAACTTATTCTCTGGTTGCCAAAACTAGAACAGGGCGGTTGACAAGCAGATACTTTGGCTATTGTAAATTTTTCTTTCCATTCTAAAAATGTTTCATGTTTGTTTGGTTCTACCAACATTAGTAACGAAATAACAGACCAAGGAAAAAATTACTGTGACTACTGAATGTACTTATAAGAGTTTTGCATACCTTTTACCACTCAAATCTGCTAGCTGAGACATCTGGCAGAAGATAACCTGAAGGGAGACATCTGTGTCACCTTATGCACTCTATCATAATTTTCATGTGCTTAAATTACATGGTAATTTTTTTTCCATAAACTTTTATGTTATGATGCGTGGATGGTTTTGAGGAATGTTTCATAAGTTTTCCATAGGAGGAATTGTTCCTGTCCCAGTTGTCTTGCAGATGTGATGAATGCTGCCTGTGTCTTCAAAGCACAGATAAATGCTGCAGTAGGGAAAGATGAGGAATAAAAAGAATTTAGATTAACTAAATCAGATGATTAGACCAGCTAATCAGGTATGTAAGTTAATTGAACTGCTTTTATAAAAACTGTGAAAGCAGTTCTCAACCAAGTCACTCCACCAGCAGCAGAACAAACAAACCCTGGTTTCTTACAGATTTGCCTGAGCAGCTGGAATTTTTGGTGTCTAGGAAGATGTGAGGTTCAGCTGAAGCTTTTTTGCAGATAGGACGATTTCAATACCTCTGCTATGCATGCATTTTCTGGTGTCTAGTAAGGCTGGAACTTGTGTTCCAGCCTCTCTCTCTGTTGAGGTGTTGATACTCTCCCTCCTTAGCTTAACTACCTAATATCATAACGTTTGATGAAAATCACTATCTTTGAGGAAATTAGCCAATTGATTCAGAAATTACTAGAGTGAGAGAGAGCATGCGAGGATTATTTCTTTGGGAACCCTTGGCTTAAAAAAGTTTTAAGGCAGTGAAGATCAGTATCAAGATAATTATTTTTAGTGCTGTCTTACATAAGAACTCTGTTTTTCTTCATTCCCTTATAACGTAAGGAACTCCAAAATGATTAAGGCTGTTTTGGGCTTGCTTTTTTTGCACTAGGTATCTGTTCTGGTCTTTTTCTTTGTAAATCACCTTTAAAATACATTGCTTGGCATACACTGGAAGCAGTAACGTACATCAGGATGTGGTTATAGTGTAAAAACTGTGTGCATACATTCTTTTCATAAGGTTCAGCTCTGTAGGTGAGGCTCAGGCCTGTGCAGCCTCTGCTGGATGTTTCAACCAGCACATATTCTTCTGAGAGAGAGAGAGAATACAGGATGGAGATATATATCTATATCTATAAAGGTAAACAGAAAATTAAGCACACAGAAGAGGAAGGAAGCAAAACTAGACGAGAAAATGAGCTCCTAAGCTGAAGGAAAATAGCTGTAGCCATGCAATACAATTACATACAGCAATTTCTGAAGGGTGGGGAAAAGAAGGGAGGTACACCAAATAATTGTGGTATTCAGATCACAGAAAAAATTGCATGTTAAGGCATCCATGCTTTTCTATTTATTTATAGTGTAGCATTCCCTCAGTTGTGTTTAAAAAAGAAAAGGTTGCCAAAGGTAAAGCTCCAGAAAGTGCCGTTAAAAGACTGTTCTGCCTTTGTGGGGTGAGGAACTATGAAACCTAAAATGGCTTTTCCTTTTGTAAATGTGACATATGCATTTCTCCTTGCCTGTTGCTTTGGAGAGCTTTTTCCTTACCACTCTTGAGCATTTTCCACTTTTTTAGTAAATACTCAAAGAATCATAATTGAAGTGTGCTACTAAATCAGTCCCAAACCACAACAAAACAAAGTCTCTGCCTCTAAGCCAAATCACACCTTCCCTTCCAAATGTTTCCCAAAGCATGTAGCTCTGAATTAAAATCTGTGCAAGGAAACATACAACAAGGAGAGGGAAGGCTGGGGAAATACCATCTCCCGCTTTGTTTAAAGTAAATTGATTGGCATAATATATAAGATAAGAAGGAAAGGCAAGTCCTTCCCTTTTACACTGGAAACTCAGAATAGAAACCTCCTAAGGAGGAACTTTATTTCAATTCATGCTGATAATTAACACTCAAATTTTCCTGTTTGTTAGAAACTTATCTCCTCCAGAGTTGCATTAATCTTTCACTGAAATTTTGCTTCAGTGAGTCCTTTAAGAAGAAGAAAGAGAGAATAGAAAACATTTCTTTTTTTAGTTATAATGTATCTGGCACAGCAACAATTATGCCACAAAAAAAACATTCAATCTCAATAATCTGAATAACTGAATGAAGGCATTCTTAACATTGCTAAAGTTAATTGTCATTTAAGAGCCTAATGTTAGCCAATTCCAATTTCTCCATCAAGCAAAAAGGAAATATGCAGCTTTGTGTGGGAAGAGTGTATCAAAACAGCCTAATTTATCTTGCAGTAGAAAAACCTGACTAGATGTTGATTATGTCAGTCAATGCTAATGTTTCTACTTCTGAAGACTAACTATGAGCAAAAAATGAATGTGCAGAACCTTATTCAAAATCCAGTTTCCCTTTGTTCTCCCTTCATTTGTAGGAAGGGACGCTGTGCTGCTGACGTATACTAAATTTGCTTCAACAGTTGGAAGCAGTGATTCATGTTAGATGAATTTGGAACTTTGAGGTTTGTACTAATTAAGAATCTGACTTTTGGGGTCAAAATCTCAACTTCCTTTCTCTTGCAGGACTGGAGCTGAGAATTGAAACTCAGAATTTACTTAGGTTGGGGGTTTTTTTTGTTAAGAAAATTCTCAAGCTTTCTACATTTTGTTTAGGGAAGAGAGAAAGAGTGGTGAAATTACTTTTGTATTTTATTTCCATGAAGATAAGGAGTGTATATGACTCTTCAGATATAAAAGTGTTTCTGAACCAATAATCCAAGAAAGGTGGTCTTATTTAAGTAACAAAACAACAGAACAGCTTTCTTCTTGGTTTCTTGGCTGATTAACACTAGAAAAGTTTGTAAGCCTTGAGTGGCCAGCATAACTTGCTCCATAATCTCCATTACCATAAACAGAAACTCCTTGGTCTGACTTGGAGAAGAATCAACTTTGATCCCATGGAATTATGAAGCTGCATATCACGTTCAGTAACCCTTTTTCAAACCTTCTTACCTATTCCTATACATATGTTTTTCCCACTTCAGAGACAGAGCAAACATAGAAGTCTAATCAAGACTCTGGATGAGTTAAGTATCTTGCAGGTTATGCTGTGTGGACTCATGTATGTATGGCGTTCATTGACGTGACCTGTGGGGAAAAAAGAACAGAATATCCAAAGGATGAATCCAGATGCAGAGATTCTTTCTCTGCTTAAAATAGCCTTATACACATGCACATACTAGTCATACATATATATGTTAAACGTGGGTTACGTATCCAGTCAATAATCCTATTTACCTTTTGAAGTTATCTGATCAGGATTCAGGTAAAACCAGAGTACCTCACCATATTTGTTGAGGACTTTTCATTGTAGTACAAACCACCACTCTGGCAACTTGAACGTCAACTGCAAATGACCAGAAGAACACCTACAGGTAGGGATAGATTCACTCTTCCAGTGCTGACTTGAGAGCACCTGATTCACAGGCTGTGCTCTTTTTCTTCCTCCCTTTGGCAGTCAATCCAAAATAGACTGGCCTTTTTCTGAGCCTTCAGACTCTTTCTCTCATGGTTCTAGTGGCTTTGCTCCCTGTGGGCAACAATTGCAATATTCAGTATCTTGATGTTGCTCTGCTGTAGAGAAAGAATGAATACCTCCCTAAGGGTATGGTGAGTTTTTCTTCAAAAGCTAACATTATTAGGATTAGATATTATCATAGGCTTCAGTCTTCACCTTTCCCAAGCGTGTCTCTTGGTGATGTGGAGCTACAAATGAACAGATTAATAGGTAACGGGCTCCAATCTTTTTATCTATAGCTCCAGTATTTTCATCCATACATGACTCATAGCATTATATCCATTCTGGCTTCTTGATAGCATGTGACATATAGGGAGCATTCCTGTGAAATACTTCTTAAAATTGCTGGAGAGTCGCATGAGCTTCTTTTTCCAGCCAGTCCCACTTCCTGGCTGTCAGCTCTTCATTCCTTTCAACTCTAAACCCAACTTTTTCCAGCTTCTCTTAAGTGGAGAGTGCCTTCAAGAGACAGTTTCTTTAGGTGAGGATTCTAGTGATAATTTGTAGTGACTTGTCTTGATCGGAAGGAGTTGAGAGAAATGATGGTCTTCCCATTTTCTTCACTATTTCAAATCTTAGCAAGGGAATTTTAAAGATGGCATGCACTGGATCAGTATTTTATGTAGACCTAAGCCACGTGTTGTTTGGTGCACGTTAATACAATTATATGAGATGTAACATGTTTCCACAACATACAAATAGATAAGTGGGCAGTCTTCCTTGTACACACTTAAAGGTGTATAAGAATCAGAACTATAATTATATATATATAAGGGCTTTCTTCAGGCCCCTGTGAAGTATGTGAGAGCCTGTACTAATTTTGTTTCTGCTGTACGTCTGTCTGTGTCTATATGCTGTCTGTATCTTGTCCTCCAGATCTATCAGTTTATTTCTTTTCATAAAATTGACTCTGAATTGCTTGATAGGTGCATTAGCAAATATGCGCGGAATTATGCATTACAGACGAGTGCAGATAGCTTTTAAAGTTTCTTTTTATCTAAGAATTACATTTTGAAACAAAGTTGATGTCTCTCTCATTGCTTCGGTCCACGAATGATATTGTAAAATATTTTTACATCACAAAACCTAATGTGACGGGTTTCATATTTTTTACTTGGTATCAGAGAGTATTTTTTAGGTTGCTGTGTTTTCTACATATTCTCCATGTTGGCATAATCCTGTTGATATCATGTTACAGATGTGAACGTCTTGGATCAATATAAACTGTATTTTTTGTACAAATCAAACTATCCATGTGAAATGAAAATCAGGAGACTGAAAATAAAAGCAGTGGGGAGTTGTTGACAGACACATAAAAGAAAGCATTTATAGTTGATCCAGTTTGTACCATAAGAGGCCAAAACTTGGCATGCAATGAGATACAAGCTATCATCTGAATTTTTTTCCCACTGAAGAAATGGCCTACTTTAAAAGATTACAGACTCATGCCTCACAATTAAAAGAAAATAATCTACTTTCATCCTCAGATAATTTTGTCTTGTATGCTAGTCATGTTTCTAATGTACTTTGGTAGAATCCTTAGTTTTGTCAGCTTTCAAAACCTTTTGATATAGTATAAAAGCAGCTGACTGTTTCTGGCAGTAGCTAAGCGAGTATTCGACCTATAGTATCCTTACTGTACTCCTTGCATTTAAAGTGCGGATTTTCATTTAGTTGTTGAGGAACTCCAGATGCAGAGTTTTGACATGGTGAATGTCTTTAAAGAAAGAATTTCTGTAAGTTCAGGGTTTGGTTCTTACTTCCATCTAACAAAGCAGGCAAGACTTTCTTGCAGATCCTCACACAACTGCTTTTCAGGCATGCATCAAGTACTTTCTACAACTGAGTAGAGCTGAGTGAATTCTTCAAATTCTTCAAACCAAAATGCCCTATTTTGGGCCAACAGAACCATTTCATAAATTTGTGTCTGGCACGTTGAGACGTATCAGTGTGCAGAGAGAAACTTGAAACAGTTCTGAAAAAGACTGTTTCATCTAGAAGATCCTCTTTTTAGATTTTTGGTTTCTTTTAAAGGAACTAAATTCTTACAATTGAAAACAATGTATTAATTTTGACTCTTCCCACCTCCCCTCACTCCAAGTCACCCAGTGGAGGAAAAAAAAAGTCAGTTTTCTTACAGCTTTTCTAATGACTCTAGGTGGACTTGGAAGGTCCTGTAGAGATGCTTGTTTCTGTCTGATGATGCGGGCAGGTTAGCGGATCTTCAATGCTGAGCTGCTACAAAAAGGAGTGGCCCTACTTCCACTCCTCCCTATTCATTTCTGCATTTTTTTTGCATCTAATTATTCCTGCAGTAATCATGTCACACCTGTTTCTTCATAGAAGGATCTTGGAAATTTTTCTTGAGGGAGGAAAAGTGGAGAATTTCTCCATAGGGGATTCAAAACAGAGATTTTCATTTACGCAAAACTCATTGTCTCAAGTATAATCATGGGAGGAGGCAAGAAAACTTGGCAAACTCACTTATCTGAAGTTGCCCATTGTGACAACTGTTTGTTCTCAGTCTTGAAATAGGTGTAAAGCAAACAAACAACATGGTATATTGTTCAGCTAGTATAGTTTGAAGCTGTTACAGATGTATGCTTGAGTGAGACCTTAAGAATACAAAGGACAGCAGGGGATCTTCTAGGCTTTTTATTTTCTCCCACAACACCCGCTGCTAGCATCACCAAGTTCATTCATGAGTAAAATGTTGTATGTTGTGGAAGAGGCAGTCTTTAGCAAGCATACTTTTAGCAGGATCCTAAAAGCTCAGGCTGTTTTGGCAAAAAATAATCCAGTTGTAGGTGAGATGGCTCAGAAATGAGGTGGTTAGATGTCTAAGTGCTATGCAGTGAGTCTGGAGGAGTTTGTGATATAGGAAGAAAATGAGAGTTGAAATCCTTGTTTAAAAATTATGCATGATTTTTAAACTTTCTTTCAAATGTGTTTTAGTTGAATCTCATACTTGCCGACAGATATGGGAATCTTATGGCATATTTATATATAGACTTGCAGTTCTGGCTTTGTGTTATCACCAGAGAGAAGGTTGCTGCAAATAGTGTTGGGGAAGAACAGGGATGTAAAGGGAGAATGTTCCTTTTCAGCCATTTAACCAAAATGACATAAAGCTGAGCAAACCTAATGAAGAGAACTTCTCAGAAGACCTGTTGAATGATGTTAGCAGGAAAGCTATCTTAGATTGTTCTAGAGCTTTCTGTGGTTTTCTCTGTCTCCTGTGCAACTCATCACTCCTAAAGCTTTGCAAAATAAATTATTTAAAAGTAGTTCTAATTTTTTAAGAAACAGACAAAGCTCAGACCCTTTTAAAAACATTTAACGCTTGACAAACCATTTTGAGTATATACCTTATTTGTAAATTACAATTTTTAATATATTTGTGCATATAGTATACAGATTTTTTGTGAATTTGTCACACTAGTGAAGACGTACATCATTGCACACACAGGTCCAATCTGTGGCTGATAGCACTGCTTTGTTGTAGAGGTCATGATGCTTAATTCCAGAGTCAAAATATGTGTTTTGTCAGCACTGGATATGTAAAGGTATCTTTTTTTTGGATTGTGGAAACTCACCTTTTATATAGCTTAGTTTATTTCTGTCTGAATTGCATCTTCTTCAGCTTTGTATCCTGACCCCCATTGTATCAAATTACTATTTCTTTTATAAGGCCCTGAACAATTTATACTTTTCTGGTTTACTGCTGGGCTCTTTTACTACATAAGCCTCTTTAGCTGAGAGATGCAAAAGAAATCAGCCAGCTACCACAACTGGGCTGACAAAGCCCTTTTAAGCGAATCTACTCACTACAGGGTCTGCGTTAATCACCTGAATATCTTAATATAGTGTGTTCATTTACAGCTATCATCTTCTTTCATTGTCTTTCCCACAGGCAAGAGTAGAGTGCCTTGCTTGGCATATACTTGCATTTAAACCCCGTCTTAATTTGTTGCTGTTAGGTCCCTGGACTTGTCATAGGCTTCAGTACCCATGAGAAGCTATGTCCACAGACTTGGCTAGCTCTTGTGTCTTTCTGTCTCCTGCACAGATGAGTTGCTTTTGGGAGGGACGTTCTTTTGCTTCATAGTCTCCAGTGCATCGCTTATTTGTATGCGCTGGGCTTAGATCATTGATTGCTCTTGAGGACTGAGGCTTTGAATTTGGTTTGCTCTGCTATGGAAAGCCTGCATGCATAGCCGGGGAAACACACACCTCTGCTGTTTGGGAGATGAACAGCAGCATTTGTTTGTATCTATCGTTTCTTAAGGGCTTTATATTCAGGTACACAGTGCTCTTGTGGTCTCAGTCACACCTTGGTTCCTCTTGAGTTTGCTATGTAAATAATTGTAAGAATGAGGCATATAGTTGATAAGAAGCCTAGTCTTCCAAGTAGTTAGTCTTGAAAATGAATTTGAGATGAACAACATTAAATCCACCATAATTCTGAATGAGAGAACCCACACAAGGATTTAATGGTTTAAGTATTCCATTAGATTAATTTGGATTTCTGAGTGTACTTAGGTAATCAAGCCTTCCAACATATGCTCTGAAATTATTTCCTACAGACTTCAGTAATGTGGAGGATTCTAATTTGAAGACGTTTATACTTTTTGTTTCTTCGGCCTCTTAACTGCACTACCAAGTACATTCTGATAGTGTTGTTACTTCTCTGCTCAGTCCCATGTGATATGTCTTAGCAGCTGTATTTTACGTGGCCAGAGATATGAGTAAGCTCCAGCAATTTTGGTGGCCTCAAAACTCTTGTCTTAATGCTCCAAGTTTCTCTGAAGCTAATGTTACTTTATCAGAATGCCATTAGTTTGCCACTGCAACAACTCCACTGTGGTACAACTGCTTTGGCTATACCAAAAAAGTTACTTTTATGCAACTTCTGTCTCTTCAGATGCTGTTATCTAATGGATAGCACCTTGGATTGTTTGTTGAACAGATACGCTCCCTTATTGGTAGTAGGTGTTTTCAACTGATTTTGACAGGGGCACAAAGGCTCATGAGACATGAAGAAAGAGATCTTTTTTTGTGCTTCTAGATGCCAGTGCCCAAGGTAATGATCTGTAGGTTTCTAGGGTTTTAGCCAATTGTTTGGCCATGATTCAAGGACTTCAGCTATGTGTTTTGGAAACACAGTTCTGTAGCAAGCATGTGGTAAAAACAATCTGTTTTCCAGTGCTGGTGCAGGGAGAGGAAACGAGTGACAGTGGCTTATTCTACATGGCATATTTACATGTAAGTTCTACCACGCTAGTTCATATACAGGACTATTCACAGAGGCATCTTTTGGCTTCTTCTTAAAAATCAACATAATTTCCCAAAGAATAGGACTGTTTTGTTTATTTGTGCCCTGGAGTGCTTGTATGTGCTTATGAAGGACGAACGTACGTGTTCTATTTCCTGACAGCCAAGGAAAGTTCTCCCCAAAGAGGCAAACAGCTGAGCTAAAGATCGTAGCTGACATGGGAGAGTCGCTGATGTGACAGTACTGTGGCTGTTAATGACAGGTTTACTGCTGTTCTTGCTGCCCTGAAGGATTTTTTGCTGAAGGTAGGAATATAGCGCAGGCAGCGAGAACTAGAGGGCTGCTGGTTCAGATTGCTGGCTTTGCTTGTAATACCATTTGGCATAGCTTGTAAGGAGATCTTTTGTATAACTTGAAGTTTGTCACTGTCAGCTCAGCTGCAGGCAACTCCCTTGTCTCTGATTGCAGTTCTTTATTTGGTATATGAAGAGCATAGATTTGCATTACGGGGCGGGGGGGTGGGGGGGATGTGGGGCTTGGGGCAGGTGGAGACAACTTCACTGTGCCGGCAGCAAGGAATTATTATCCAGGCTTAATAATCTGAAACATCAGATAAATGTTCACCGCATCGTGTTGTTCTCTAGAAAGAAAAAAGATTTGATTGAGACATTTTTGAGCCACCAGAGATATATTCAAAGTGCCTTTAAAACATTGGCTCCAATGCTCATCTTCTCCAGAATCTGAAATGTGGCTCTGTGTGTGGAGGGGGGTGTGGGTGGGTGGGTGGGTTGGGGTGCTGGTTTGACTCACAGAAGTAAATGTTTATCTGTAAGCAGTGCTTTTTTTGGGAGCTATAATTTCTGAAAATTAATCTTGAGGGACTGCCAATGGCCCATTTGTTCCAAAACCTTGAGCAAGAGCTTTAAATGAGTTGCAAAAAGAAGGAAGCCTTTTGATGCTGAAAGAAGTATGTCAACATACTGTCAGTGTCTCAGGATGTGTGCCTCTTCCCCTCACCCTGCCTTTTGTTGAATGTCCTGTTGCTTGATCTTGTGAAATAAAGCTGGACTGTGCCTAGGACTGGGAATAAACTCGGTCCTTTCTCAATCCTTTCCCTTTACATCTTGGGGAAAAAAGACATTTATATTTGTAAAAAGGTATGTTCACAGAAAAACAAAGAAGAAAACCTTAAAAAAAGTCCTACAAACCTTTAAGAGCTGATGCTAAGCTTTGGATAGCAGTTTTTGTGAAAGAAAAGTGGTTAAAGGAATAACCAAGAATAAACTCTCTTTGAGCATGGTGAGAGGTGTCAAGAGGAAGCTGGAGCTGAGAGACGCTTGATGTTGAGCAGGTGAAGGGAGGAATGTGTATAAAACTTATTTTATGTTATATTTCTGTCAAGTTAAAACACCTTCAACACTGAATGCAACTCGTAAATTTAAATGTTGTAACAGACCAAACAGCAAAGCTAGACTTGGGAAAAACAGTATACAAAATGACCTTTGCAAGCACAATCACTTCATGTCACAAGTTTTATACTCATATACACAGATCCAAGTGTGTCAGTACGGGCTGCGTGTTCATAAGCAAGCAGTAAGTCCCTTTTCATGCTCTTTTTTTCCTAGTTCTGCTGGTAGTGTTGCCTGATAAAGCCTGTAGTCCTGCAGTGATCTCTTCTTCCGACAGGCTTTGCCCATAGCACGGTACCGATGCTTCTATTAAAATGGGCCGGACCCTTTGATCTCATAGACTGGAACCAGGTCCTGCTGCTTTTGGTGGTGTCAGTCCCTATTTGTATTACTCTTTGGGCTTCTCTGAACTGTGGCATCTAGGTTGGTTACACACTAGTGTTTATTCCATAGTTGTCCTTGTTTTTCCCTGTAAAACTGCAAGTTACTTTGTGTTGAGGGAGACTGAATAGACACATGTACATTTTTTGCTTTGCACATAAGTACTATTTTGTTGGTGTAGATCACTCCCTTAGCCCTATTTCTCATTCCCTGCTGCTTCGCAAAATGGCCACGAACCACACATTCAGGGGTGTTATGGACTGAAAAACTGTTGTTACCAGAATATGAAAATCTATTTATAAAAGAATTAAAGGGAGTCGGGTGCCCAAAACATTTGAATTTCAATTGGAAATATCCAGCCCTGTTAACTGAATGTATTATTTTGCCAGCTTTCTTTTAAATGACATCATGATAAAAGAACTCAACCTGTTTTCAAATGACTGCATGTTAATAGCTTCTGGCAGGTGCTCCAGAAATCAAGGGAGTCTATGAAATTTCAGAATGCCCCCTCCCCCTAAAGAAAGCTTATTTCTAAAAAGTGCATGTGTTTTTAGTCTGGTTTATCGAATGTGTGAGACTATGATCTGTTTGTACTTCTGCTGTTTTGAGATTGGTATTTTTGTAAGGATTCAAAGTGCATCTGTCTTAAGTGGAAATTCCACACAAGCTTAGCTATGTTGATGTCAAGGCACCTCTAAAGCATATCATTTTAGGGTCCCAAAAGTGCAAAAACAGTTGGCATAAAGCTTCAAAAAAACCCCCCAAAACCAAACAACAAAAAAAGCCCTGAACTCCCTGAAATGTCTTTTGTCACCTGAACTGCTATTGCTACAAGAAGCCGGCACAGAAAACTACAAAACTGCATTTCATCTGCAGTTACAGACTGATAGATATTCTTTGTAGCTGACAGTAGGCAGTGAGGCGTAATTCCTTTTGTTCCTTTGGTTGTTTAGCACAGTAAGTAAATTTAGGTCAAACTCTCAATCATTTGATCACATGCCTGGAGATGTAATACATTTTGCCTAATAGCCAGGGGAAACAGTCATTTAACCAAGTAACTGTTTCATTTCTTTAAGTGACTAATTTGATAGACAAGGCACAGTTCATAGGAAAACAATGGATCCTACAATGGGATGTTCTCAGCCTGACCTTTCTGCCCAGTTGGATACCGGTGGGGCCTGTTAACATGGAGATGGTTTGCCAGATTGAGATGAGTGTAGCAACACCATACATATAATACAGTTCAAGTTACATCATGCAGCGCATTGCATCATCTGTCTACTACAAATAATTTGCCTCTCTCTTTTCCTGCCACAGGGTTTCTGAAGTAGGGTATGAAGCAAGAGCATTTAGTTAAAAGAAACGCTAACAGCTTGCTTTACCTTTAATTTTAGAATAGTGGGGGCTTGTGTATTTTTCACCGTTCTTTATCCCGAAGACCCAATTCAGGACTGTATTGCACATTGGCTAGCACACTGGAAGCAGCTAAAACAGCAGGTGGATTTAAAATGAAGGGACAGCTGTACGGATGAGCTGCTGTATAAGCAGATTATAAAATACGCAGTTTGGAGAGGTGGAACTTATCTACCCTCAGTAAGGAACTCTTTGCTGGTTGTTACTTGATAAGTTCAGCCATCACCTCTCGAAGATAAATTTTGATATTGCCATTGTAGCTCTGACTAATTTCACATCGGCCTCTTATTGTCATGCAGTCATGGTTTTGACTCTTTGGAAAGGTTTAGTTTATAATGGAAATATATTTTGCTAGTCTACTTCAATAATTAAAAAAACCTATACTTGTAGTTTAGTGCTGTGAACTCAGCATTTGTAATTATTCAGTATATCATGTTCCTCTCCTGTTTGGTAATGACCCAGGAGAGATAATCTGCATTCATATCTAAACAGAAAACCACTAGAGGAGCTGTATTGTTAAATGAGATATTTTTATATTCTGATTTAACTGAAAAAGGACTTTCTGCTGCAATTTTTAATTTAAATGTGGAAAATAAGGCTGTACAACTAGCTTTGCAAATTGTTCTAGCCATTTTTTCAGGCAGAACAAGTGTCCGTCTTTGCTGTCTTACTACCACACCTTTTATCCTAGGCTCTCATTGATGTGCCTCCTTGAGGGAAGGTCTTTATTGTACCTTCATCTGTGATGAAAGTTTGCAGCAATTACCTCTCATTCTCTTCTTTCTCTAGAGCATAATATGTGCATGATTTTTTCAACTACAGACCAGCTAATAAGCATATTTAAAATAATGAGTCCCAAGAACAGTGGAAAAAAAATTTAATGTATACAATTTAGCTTCTGAAAATCTTTGTTTTCAAAACAAAAATTTATTTCACTGTTAATCATACTCCTTTCTTTTATTGCACTTCCACATCCTGCAGGTTCTTTCCTCAATGCTGTTGCTTTTAAAATCTTATTTTATGCTTCTTTTTTTAATTCACAAAGGTGTAGTGATCTTGTGTGTTAATTTGCCTGTGATTCCAAGTTGAGTGTTAGGTTGCCTGCCACAATGCCTCTGGTAGCTCCTCCTTTCCAGTGGTAAATGCTAAAGTCCCTCTCTTCTGTTTGTCACTGCCTGGTTTTTATGTACTCCTTCAGTAATGGTATGGTTACTAATTCTTTCCATTCCACTTTTGTTTCTCACCAAAATTTTATTAGGGCTCTGCCCTCTTACAGCTAGAACGTTAGCAAAAGTTTTCACTGATTGGATACATCATTCAGAATTTCTCATGTTCAGGTAGATATATAGAGAAATGCTTTTAAATAGAATGTCTTGCTTCATCTTCCTCCCTCCCCCACTTGCAGTTAATTTCATCCACGTTCAGCTCATAGCGGAGAAAAGATCTCTAATTTGACCGAAATAATGAAACTAAGTCATGTTGCCACATTTAAAACCTCATGTGGCTGAAGGAGTGCACCAGTTGTGAGAGAGACTGGAGCACTGGAAAACTTTGTGTAGGCAAATGCAGACCTACGGTACTCTTAAATTGAGCACATGTACTAAATTAGTTTAATGGTTGGTATTGTTTTATCTTCCTGCCTGGTCAAATCCAAAAAGCTGAGCAAAATGTTATGTTCTGTACAAATGACTGCTGGGCTAGTGTGATTTTGTATGTGCTATGCACCTCTGAAAATAAGAGAACTTTTTTGTTTAGGCACCAACATGGATTTCTTTCTAACTAACTAAATGTTTAGAAATTAAGTGTCTGGCTTTGTTTCTGACACGCTTTGGGAATAGGTTTACACACAGACTTCTCTGGAGACTCCTCTCCCCGAGTTTTCCTATTATTAACATACAAATCACTACTGTTGTAAGTGAGAATGGAGCCAATTTTATGATCTCTCACCAGGGTCCTCCCAGTCTTCTCGCAGCTAGGGAAAACAAATGGGCCTTTTAGTGTGCCCTGAAAGTCAATAAACTAGAACTAGTTTGTAGGTAGGGGGTGGGGGTGCGAGTTCCCAAAGTGGGGGGCCACAGCAGAGAGCGCACATCTGCCGCCTTTTAGTGGCATTCCTGCCCTAGTGCTCAGCTGCTGGCAGTCTGGTACAAAGAGGTTGTTGTTTGTTGGTTTGGTTTTTATAGATGCACGCTTTCCCCAAATACTTTAAGGCAAATTTCCCAAATACTTTAATAATTTAATTGGCAAAAATAGGCTCCTTGAATGCCATGGCCAGAAGAGGTCAAAAAATGGATCGAAGATGCATTTGATAAGGAATGGGATGCTGATGCTATCTCGCTTTGTAGGTGGGTTTTGAATTGGACACATAGTGGTTCATCTGGAAGGGAGAAGCTGTAGCCGAGAGCTGCAAGATGTAACCTCTGGTAATCTAATGGCAGAGAAAAAAGCTGATGAGGTTGTAGCTGTTAACCTCTTTCTGGTTTGGGGAAGAAATCCTTTGGCTGCTTCTGTTCTATCCTGCAGATGCAAGTATAAAATTCAATAGAACATCACAGTTTTTTAGATATAGTAATTTATTAAATTTCTATATACAAAGTTGTGAGGATTAAAGAGAAAAGGAAATACATTTACAAAGATTTACTGTATGGCTGTTACTGGACAGGAGTGAAGGAAAAGGGAAAAATAAGTTCTTTTGATTTTTGGCTTTGTTTAGTCTTTTTCTCCCACCTTTCCCAGTAGAAGCTGTGGGCACACTGTGTGTGCCACAGTGTGAAAATAAGGCAACGTTCTTATATTCTCAAAACAGAAGGAGGGAGGAGAGAGATAGAGAGGCACTAAAGTAGCTTAACAATAAAGACCGTGTCTAAAGCAAATGTATTTACTCTTAACAGTTGAGATTGATTAGGCAAGAGTAAGTTGCTTTATTGCTTTACAAGCAAACAATGATAAGAACATACATCTGCTATCAAATGGCATTATTTCTTTTCTAGTACTGAGACAGATTTCCTCTGGGCTCTGGTAGTTATTAGACCTGGCCTTGAGGATGCTGCTAGCCGCAGGTTACACTGCGAGCATGAGAATGCGTTGGGGCAGGACAGGCTTGTCCTAGTCAAACAGATGTCAACTCACTTTGTAAAACAAGGCAGCTCCATTTTATGTCTGGCTAAGGGTACCAAAAAGGTTCTGTCTCAATTGTGGCTTTTTGTTTCTTTGGTGAATAGTTTTGAGGTGGTGTGTTTGGGTTTTTTCCTTTTTAAAGAGAATTTTCTTCTGTGCTTGCTTTCTAATAATGAAAGAAGTGATAAGTTTACAAGCTGTGGGGGTTTGGGGCTCTTCCGTTTGCTTTAAATTTCAGTAAGAAAGATGTTACACCCACACCACATACGCAAAGGTATTTGCATCACGAATTATATTACCGTATAGTTTTAGATGCCTTGAGAGCTAAGACAAAAGGCCTCGGTTGCGTGACACATTTTTATGCTGAAGTACATATGCATTAAGATATCCTTTTCCTTCTATATAGGGTCCATATTTTCTCCAGAAAATTCATTAGAAATGACAGGTTCTCAAGTACTGGGCTTTGCCTTTGCAGAAAAATAAAATAAAGGAAAGCCCAATTCTAACACCAGCAATAACGTGATGTCAGGCTTTGCCTACCTGTGGAAGATGGACTACCTACTGTGAAATCCCAAGGGAGGCAGGCTGTTTCTGTGGGGTATTTAAGGACAGGGTTCACTGTACTCATTTGCTCATGGCTGACTATCTGGTTTGTTTTGTGATAAGACTAAAGACTCTCTGTAGACTAGAAACGGTCTCTACTAGTGAATAAACAAAAGAAACCCATTTCTGGCAGTCAAGACAGAGCCATAATGTTCCAGATGGCTCACAGTATTTGAAGTAACTCTAATATTAAATAGATACAGTGTTTCAAAAGCTAGAAGTGCCTTGCAGGGTTTTTTCTTCTCTTCTCTCTCTCTCTTTTTTTTTTTTTTTTTTTTTTTTAATTTCAAGATTATTTGACAAAGCCTATTGTTGAAGAAAAAGGAAGAATTGCAAAAAATGTGGCACTTCACACCAAAAGTTCGGGAGGCTGCAAAATAAGCCAAACCTTATCTTTAAGTAGTGCTCTTGTGGTAAACTCATCACAGGAAGAAAACCCACAATTCTGATGTTTGTAAATGATACGGGCTTGTCTTAGTGTGTATGTATGTAGTATTTCTTACAGTATCATACATTTTCCTATGGGGTGACCTAAACATTTTTACAGAGGGAGCTTAACAGAAGTACAGTATCTTAAGATATAAACTGCATTCTGCCAGACAGAGTCTTCATAAATATCAATCTCAAATCTAAACTTTCCCTTTAAAGGAGTTATTCAACAAGAAAGAGAAAGAGATTAGGAACATGATGCAGGTGAATGGGCAAGTACAATAGTAATAGTAAAGTCCCAAGCACTGCTGGAAGCAATGTATTTGCAAAGATATGTATAGATCTTAAGTTAGAAGTAAGAGTGGGCAAGCAGATGGAGAGTCCAGGAAGGCCAAGAGGTTAATTTCATTGATTCTTTGATCTTCCTTCAAGATTCATGGGACTTGCTTAGATCAATGTAAAAGATGTATTATTTAAAGTGAGCTGTTGGAAAAAGGTATTAGAACTACGGTCAATCTCTCCTTGGCTTTCAACAAGACTTTGAAAATAGTGGTTTGAATGTAATTGTAGCTAGAGTAGATTCTATCAAAAATGAACTTAACCGGATTTGAGTGAACACATGCCTAAATCCCGGACAAAATATTTAGGCAAGACTCACTTAGCATGTTTTGGCCTGTTCTGTGCTGGTCTAAATTATATTAGATCCCCATATGATGATGAGACTGGGCTACCAGGCTACAGCTACTTCTGGTTGACCACATGAATACCATGATTTATTGACATAAAAAGTAGGAATGACTACAGCCTAGTGAACAGTAGTTAAAGAAATTCCCTGTGGGACCAACATCAGTTGGAAATGACCTTGGGTGCAGTTACAGTATCTCAAGGACACTGAAATTTATGTGAGCTTTTCAGCTTTATTCAGAGAAAGAATTCTTGTGTGTTCTTATTAGCTGCTGAATTGCAACTTGCTGTTTTCATTTTCTAGGGGCTCCTAAATCCACGAGAGGATCAGTAGTGCTTTGCAATTAAAGGCTTTCTCAGCTGAACCATGCACAAGAGCTGTGGCCAATAATGTGGTTTTGGGAAGATTTGCACTTGGCAGGGAAATTCTTTGGAGATGCCCCCTCTTTGCTCTTTTTCTAGAACCCTGTGCCCTTGGAAAGCTTTGGAGCACTTATGTAAATGCATATGTGGTGTGACTATGTAGGTCAGACGTTGCATGTGACGCTTCCTAGTTTTAACACCACAAAACTGAGGATGTAGGTTAGACTTCACAGTCCTTAGGATTTACAGTGATTGATTTTTATTTTTTGTAATGAAACTTGAAGACACTTTTTTTTCCCCAAAAGGTGGAGTAGTCTCAATTTGTGTCTAAAATATGTGTAGAACAGGCAATGATTTTACAAGTTTACTTATACTGCCTAATATGTGTCCATCAACCCTGACTCTAAGAGCAAGGTGAAAAACTAACACGCTCCACCCAACTCTCCCAAACAATTCAAGTGCTGTGATCCAAAACCCTGCAATTTTTACAGGCTTTTTTTAATTCTGAAAGCATGGGAACTCAATGGAGTGGATACCATATTTATCCAGTGACCAGTACAAAGGGGGGGGTCTAATCCCTAATTTTAGTCTTTAGATGCTTTTCAATAGAAACCGTAATTTTTACATCAGAACCTGTATCTATTTAATCCTTAGACTATGAGGTTAAACTGGTATTTGGAGGCCTGTGGTGATGGGGGAGGGATGTTTGTTAGCTAGGCAACGGGTGCAGTTTATTTAGTGGTAGACAAGAATGTTTGCACATGTCAAATACCGGGTCCTCCAGATATAAGTACAAGAAAATAATTACCAGTTTGTAAATAAAAAGAGAAGAGAGAAAATACCTGCCAAGGTTTAGAGCAGTAATGGGAAGACTAAAGCTGTGTCTATATTAGTAGCTGGATTTTAAATAAGATTATGGTTTTGAAGTGAAGCCCTTGATTTTCCCAATTTATTGGATATTGATTTGGTTCTCAAAGCAGTCTAGGATCAACTAGGTCCCTCGAAGAAAACAAAACTGGAAGTTCAGGTCCAAATACGCTCCAGTGTTTGCTGGAGTTCGTTAGGCTCTATCTGCCAGTTTGGGTTTTGCCACTGGGAGGTCATCTGGGAAGACCCAATACAGAAGGGTCAAGATAAGGGTCTCAAACGTCAATGGCTCTCACAGCGCCCTGAATTAGTTCTGGTGCTCCGTAAGGGGCTAAACGCCATGAACACTTTCCTATTTGCTGCTGACTGCCAGCTCTCTGCTCTCTCATGCAGTTCTGGTGCTCCTTCCTCATTCGTCTGTACCTACTCGGATTTGAAATCCTTTTCCTCCTGTAACTGCCCATCTTTCTCTTGCCGTCTTCCCTTGCTGAATTCCTATTTCTTTTTGTTTCCACTTTCTATAATGCCTTTTCTACGTTGTTCACCACCTTCTGCCAAGTTTAGAGTTACCTGCTTTACCTCATAAAATTCAGAGACCTGCAGGATGGGGCCCCAAGAAACTGATAGTCTTTGAGCGTGTTGTGCAATGGTGGGAATTTTAGTGCCATCAAATAATCCTGCTGCCTAGCTGGAAGTCATTAATCTCATGATGGCTGCTGATAGAGGAGACTGGCAAGCAATGAGGAATTCAACCAGATAAAAGAGTGAAGGTAGAGTCCTTGAAGGTCAGGAACAACATCTATGCTTGGGAACACCAGAGCAGATGTGTACTCTTTATGTGGAGCTGGAAAGGATCTTTGCTTGGGAGCATGCCATCAAGCTGGTGTCATACGTGGGCTCCAGCACCTCCTAGGACATAAACACCATGTAGGAGAACCCAGAGGAGGGCGCCTGTTCTGGCATTTGCTCCAGGATCCCTATTCCCCATAGAAGGCTCCTGCAGGGGCAGGCCAAGAAATACCTCCTTCCGTGTTTCCAGCCAGGCCTGGCGTCAGCAACCCCTTGTGCCAAGGCTCTGGATTCCAGCCCCACAAAGTGTGCTGCTTTTTCGGTATGTCGCTCTGGGGTGGGGGGAGTCAGTGCCTGACCTTTCCGGTAGGCTTACGGCATCAGGCTCAGAGCCACAGTGAAACTGTGCACACTGCTGGTCTGACTGAGGCCATTATACCTTTAAAACACTTCCTCCAGAGCCATCAGCTGTAGAAAAATTCCTCTGTGGAACACCTATCTCAGAAATTACCTCTCCAGTCCCAACTCTGCGTGAGTGCCTAGCTCAGCCCCAGTATCGGGGAGCTGTGTTTAATGCATGCTGCGAAAGCACAGCTCTCCTACGCTTCTGTGCCGAGAACCTACAATGCAGCCCCTTTCTCACACTAACTGCCATGGATTAGCCTGCTCACAGGGCAGTAACTTTGTGGAGCCTGTCCCTGACCCAGGGACAAGAGTAAGTACCTTTTGGAGGTTTCTGTTTATCTGAAATACAAAGCAGTTGTTGGCTGAGGTGCTGGTTGCAGTAACCCCTCTCTCCCCTGCACTTCTCAACAAGCAGAAGTTGCTGTGTCACCCATCCTCAGTCGGTCCCTGAAGGGGAGCCGCAAGGATGCGATCCTGCTGCTGCGACTTTCTGTACTGTGGGAGTCCCTCTGCAGAAATGCTGTGCAGCACAGAGTCATCCCTCTCATTTTAGGAGGCTGGGAGCTCTGTTGGTTCCTAGTTTCAGCAAACAGCTTGCAGACAGGATCAGTTATAAGTCTCTTGGGGTGGGAAAGAGAGAAAGGGCTATTGTCGGCCACTGCGTGCTGTCATGCCATTACTCCAAACAGGATGTTGAGTTCATGTAGTACCATACCGTTACCAGTATGGGATGGAGATGTAGGCAGACTTGCGCATCAGCAGGAATGCCAGAGAGGGCAGCCCACAGCATTCCTCCCAGCCCGCTAGCACGTGAGTCTGCAGGGAATCGAGTAGATTCCCAGCAAATGCTGGTAAGAGTCCCCTGCTGTCCTGAGATCACTTATCCATTGCTCTTGGGCAACAGGAGATTTTCTACCTCCTTCCTCTATGGCACAGGCTACAAAAAGAGGGGTGCAGGATGGGACAGAAATTCATGTCTCAATAAAAGGGCGAAAGAGAAGGTTTTCTTGCTGAGAGGGTGTCATCCCTCCCACCCAAGCCGGCTCTACCACCTGATTCCCTAATTGTCATTAATTTTCCCTCTCCTGTGCTAAGGCTGCTGCTTTAACAGCTCTTATCAAGCTTTCCTTCACCTGTCCTTTCTCTTAGCAGCTTGATGGTAGAGGTATATGGCTTTATGACTGTTCTGGGTTGACCCCAGCCAGTGGCTAAGCACCCACACAGCAGCTCACGTGGTCCCCCCCCCTCAGTGGGATAAGGGAGAGAATAGGAAGACCAAAAGCAAAAAAAATCATGGGTCAAGATAAAGACAGTCTCATAAGCGATGGAAAGAGAGGGGGGGGAAACCCAAGTGATGCAAGGGCAATCACTCACCTCTTCCCATCGTGACACCGATGCCCAGCTATCCTCTGAGCAATGGCCACCTTGGAAGACAAAAACTCCCAGTGTTTATTGCTGATCATGGTATTATATGGTATGGGATATCCCTTTGGACTGTTCAGGTCACCTGTCCTGGCTGTGCCCCCTCCCAGTTTCTTGCCCACCCCAGCCTGCTTTCCAGCGCAAAGTGAGAAAAAAAGGCGGCATTGACACTGTGCAAGCACTGTTCAGCCATAGCCAAAACACTGCTGTGTTATCAACACTGTTTTAGTCGCAAATCTGAAACACAGCACCATATGTGCTGCTATGAAGAAAGTTAACTCCATCCCAGACTGACCCAGTACAAGAGGCCAGTGTCACAGTGGATCTGCAGCATGTCCCATGGTATAAATGGGCACCTAAATGCTGCAAAGGATCCTCTCTCTTCTTTGTGTCTCGCTGCATTCATAACTGATGTTAATGTCGTCCTGAAATATTTGTAAGAAATGAGAAGACAGTGCAGTGCTTCTTGCAGAGACCTGCAGTTTAGGTCCTGAAGCCCTGGAGGATAACTTCCCTCCAGCAAGTTTTGAACAGTTTTGTGAAGATGTTTTGGCCCTAGGCCAGGCTCTGATCCAAAGTAACCCTCCTGAACCAAATATGATGGAGATACGAGGTGCTTCAGCACCAACCTCATAGATCTGCTGAACAGCTCGCTTTGGGCTGTTACTTCCTGAGGTGAAACAACCTAAAAGCTGAGGTGCTTGCTCTCAGTCCTTTTAGCCATTTAATCTTTACTCTAACTCATTTTGTTTGCAAAGTGCATCACCCTGTTTCTGTAGCTAAGTACTCATAACGGGATCTGTTATAACTTGTGAAAACGATGGCAGTTTTTATTAAAAACCTCCGTCGCACTTTGTGACTGTTTTCTTAATGAAGCAACTGCACAGATGTTGGGATACCATTTATATTGGTACACATTACTTAAGGATGGCGACCAGTCTTATTTTTCATTCTCAGGTTTGGTGTGGCAGGTGTTGCTATAGGGTATTATATCTGTCCTGACTTACCTGATTCAGTATTGGCCATCAGCCATGCTCCTTAAGGTTGTGATCTTGTTAATGTTTTTAAGGTAACGGGATTTGGGCAGAGTCACTATTTGCATGGGAAATGCCCATGGAAAAAACAAAAGTGCTGAATGAAGGTTGTCTGAATTGCTAGAGAGTGGTTTTTCCTTGCTGCTCAGTACTTCCTCAGTGGTGTAGTTGGGAGGCAATTTCTAAGTTGGTATCTTTTAAATGTCAGACTTTTTTAAACTAGTTGTGGTAATGTGATACCATGGTGACATTTACCATCAGCAGGAAGCATTACTCTGGGGATCCTAGCTTTCTCCAGCAGGCAAGAGGTGAACTTTGAAAGCTTGTCTCTTCAAGAGCTGCCAGTGACACCACATATGCTGATACTCTGGTTGCAACACTGATCTGTGTTAGGATAACATGAGCAAGCAATATCTTTTGTAGCTATCAGTTTTCCTTTAGTCACATAAGCAAATTTAAACCCAAAATGCAGAGTTGACAAAATATTGAAAATGAGAAACAATGCCAGTAAATCCAACTGTCTTTCCATGTGGCACTGTTGCTTCTTAGGCAGCTCTGTAGGAGTGTGTCTGTCTCGCCCTGCTGGGTTTAGAGGTATGTGAGCGGGACTGAGAAATGATGTTTGCAGCTGAAAGTAAAAAAGCTGATATGGCTGTCTGTGTTGTCAGCCTTCAGAAATGAAACTGTGGGCATGTCAGAGGACCCCGTACTGTAGAGAGAAATCTAAATAAAACTAATAACTCTGCAAAACCTGAAAGAAGGAAGTACACCTCTAGGGGCTGACACGGAGCTGTCTGGAGAGATGCTTAAGGGAAACTTACCTGTTTTAAAGAGAACTGACTTCTAAGAAAACCAAATTAATTTGAGCAATATGTAAGTACTCGGAATTCCTGGAAATAATGAAATAACAAGACTATTATCTTTTTGCCTCTATCTAAATATCAAGGACCAGTTATTAACAAATGACCCCTGCATCTGTGCCTGTGATATTGCACATGCTCACTGACCCTTGTAATGCAGGATTTTGCACACCTGATTGTGAATGTAAAATATCTTATAGGATAATATGCTTTTTCTTCAATATTTTGCTCCAGGAGGTATAGCAGAAGTGAACAAGCTCCATACCAAATAATACCACCTATAAACTACATACCAAAACTTCATATGACTCTTTGGCCAGAATGTAAACATCCATATGAATTGCTGCCTCTTAATATACCCAGGTATTGAAATTGATTGATATTGATAGGTATAAAAATTAAATTGGTATTGACATCTACTGATGACTACCATAACAATAAGTATCTATGTCTATCGAAAGGTATCAATATTGATAGGTATTGATAGGTATCAATGTTTATCTACATCAGTCTATCAATACCTATCAATACCTACCTATCAATAGGTATTAAAAATGGTATTAAGGAGTAATTGTAAAAATAAGGAGTACTGCTATTGAAAGGTATCAATATTGATAGGTATAGATGCCTACTGATATCAAAATCAGCATAAAAATCAATAGGTATAGATGACTATTGAAATTAGTAGCTCTTGAAATTGATAGATATTGATGCGTATCAATGTCTATTGATGCCTATTGATTTCAAAATCAGTATAGATATTGATAGGTATCAGTGCCTGCCTTTTGATACCTATTGATATCAGTAGTATCAATGCCTAATGATATCAAAATCAATATTGAAATTGATAGCTATCAATGCCTACCGATATAGAGATTGGTATTGACAGACATTGATATTAAAAGGTATTGATTCCTTTCAATAGGTACCGTACTCTTTGAATGCCTACTGTTATCAAAATAGGTATTGAAATAGGTTTTGATGCATACTAATATTGAAATTTGGTTTAAAAATCAAGAGGTACTGATAACAATACTTATCGGTAGGTATCAATGCTTTTTGATAGATATTGAAATCAGTATTAAAAATTATAGGTATTGATGCCTATCAGTATTGAAAGGTGTTGATATTGATAGATATTGATGCCTATTGATAGGTATTGATGCCTATTGATGCCTATTGATATCAAAAGGTAATGATGCTTATAGGTATCAATAAAGTTTTGAAATCGATAGGCGTCAATGGGTAATGATGCCAATGGATATTGGAATCAATAAGTAGCAATGCCTATTGGTATCAAAATAGGTTATCAAAATTGTTAGTATTGATATCTATACTATGCGTAGAGACTTGCAAGTGGGAGTATATATAACCAATGTGTACCCAGTAATTATTTATTGGCTAGCACATTGGCAGGAACAACATTCTATTAGGCCAACCAGAAATGTGTGCACCACCCCTAATGCAAACATCTGATGAGTCTCTGCTGGTCAGTCAAGTGGAGAAGCATTGGCCTCTGCTGCTTCTTGCAACAAACTGTTCCTTGATCTTGCTGACTTTTGACTATTACTTCTTTGGGGTTTTATACCTTTTCATGGCAGTATTTGCCTCTCGAGTGCTTGAGTTACTGCTTCCAACTCAAAAAATTTCACTTTAGTCTTACTAATAATTTTTCCATAAAGCTGAGCCAAGGTCATACCTCTGTGCTTTGCAGAACTCAGCCTCAGACCACAGAAATCTGAACTCCTGGGCCATAGGTCTGGGTTCAATTTACAGAGAAGAGATGGCAATGGCTCAATATGTTAGAATTCCTGTTTAATTACACTGACTTGTTATATCCTTTAAGTTTAGTGGGGATTAATGTTGAATGGTCAGACTTACCAGGAGATGTCCTACTCTTAGATGTAACGATGAATGAATTTACAACTTGGAGAACCCCTTGGTGCTTTAGTGATGGTGCACACATGAAATGAAGAGCAGAATCTGATTCTCATTCTTCTTGAGACAATCTAGACCCATATATAGATATGAAGTTCATTTAGTCTCCAGCATCTGTATTTTATTTCCATATCTGAAAACATCTGTGTCCATATTGCTACAGACAATTGCTTTTCTTTCAAAGAAAAAATGTCTGAGAAGTGCAACTTTTTCTTCTAATTTTACTTTTCCTACCACAGTCCCATTTGAGTTTCCTTAAGGTACTTTAATACTAAACAGACATCTTGGCTGTAACCTTTTTGCCCTTCCTAAACAGTTACTCCAACGTTAGCACGCTTTGTAATGTTCCTGAAAAGGTACTAGTTTATTAAATGCGGGAAAGCTTTTAAGAATAGAACCCTCATGGAAAACATGCTGTTTCTCTATCCTTTTCTTCCATATGAAATGGTTTCTGCCTCAGGTATTTCTGCTGATCATCACAGGGTGTGTATATGTTAATGTGTTAGTGTAGAGAGGGGATGTCCTGGTGACATGAATCTTTCCATCCTCCTTCCTTGCCTCGTGTCGGTTTGTGTTGCCAAATTGTCTTGGATAACACAAACTGAGTTCCTTTCAGATTAAACAAAAACAAAAGGCAGCCTACAGGAGCATATTTAAAGTGCTTTAACTGCTAATGGTCATTCAGTGCAGGAGGCTGGGGTAGAACTAGTGTAAAGCATTTCCCCTTCCCTCCAGAAACACCTGTAGCATGGGTTTTTGGTTTCCAGCAACACCTGTTTTGCTCTTCAGACTTGCTCTGATTGTGCTGCACAACTTGCTAATGAAAGCATAGCCACAATTATGCTATATTCTCATCAACCTCAAAAAAAAGTATTTAAAGTGAGGTGTGAGTCCTAAAAATAGGCTTAAATATTAGCATTTTGGTGCTGTTTTCAACAGAATAGCATTTCAAAAAACGATAGCATACAAGCTCAGTTTAGACCTAACCATCATTAATAAAGCCTACTGAAAAATACAGGTCATCAGGACAGTAGTTTGGTCTTTAAAGCAGGTGCTTAATATTTAGCATCTGTTTAATCCTGATGTTATCAGATGTATGTGATGGAAGTTTAGTAGGGAATTCTATTGATGGTTACCAGAGTGAAATAATAGAATTCAGTTCTTTCACAGATATTCTTTGCTGAGTTAAAAGAGTAGTAGATGTTATTTTCATCACTAAAATAAACACAAAGAACTCTTATTTGTATTGAGAGAACACATTTCTGAAGTGCAGGAGAGCTATTTCTTAATGGTGATTACTTCAATGGAACTGTACTTGCAGACCTGAATTTCACTCATTGGCATCATAGAACTCCAGACAAAAGCTTTCCTCTTTAAAACCTTGGGCTGTTTTTTTTTCTTTTTACAAGGTGGCTTTCCTTCTAAACTGCAAGAATATAGACAGCATAACTCCTGCCACAGCTCAAACCATGGCATGCATGCTTTTAAAAAAATTGCTGTCGTGATTCTTCTCTGAATGTTTGTTACTAAAGCAAATCAAACTAAACAAAAATGGTTCCTGCTGCTTTTTGTCTGATTCTGCAGATTGCCTTTACTATGGAGGTAGTTCTAAAGTATAAATGTCAATATTTACTGATAAATTAGCAAACTCTGTTTACTTTCTGAATTCTCTTTAATTCTTACAAAGTGTACAATAATTGAGAAAATGCACTCAGAAAAATGTCAGCTTTATGATGCAAAGAATAAGGCCACTTCTGCATTATTTCTATGAAGTGTTCCACAAGTTTTATGTGACTGTTTTTTTTCTGTGTAGCTTTGTTAATGGAGATGAGTGTATGGCCTTCCTGACGGAAATGATTCCTGGGAGTGGAAGAAATAAAGATGCAACTGTCACTGCATTGACTACTATGTATTAGCTGCCTGGACTATTATAACTCGATGACATTTGAATCAGGAGTACAATTTAACATGCTAGAAGTAGTGGTCAGAAAAAACCCCTAACCGTTCTGCCAGGTAAGCAAGTAATGGCTCACCTTGCAGAAGAAGGAACTTTAAAACTTATCTGTGTAATACCATGAAAAGAAATGTGGATTTATAGGTCTTTTGCTAGCCACATTTGGAATGGAGAAAACAAGTACGCTAACTGAGAAGTGAGGAAAAGCTAACGTTTGGTGGGCTTTCTGTGTCAGAGAAGCAGCTCTGTGTAGAAAAGGCATAATTGTATACTTCTTAGCGGACGTCAGTCTTAGTCTTGGACACCTTTTAGACTATTTAGAGAATCAGGTAGGTATGTACATGGGTGTATTTAGTCTATAAGACATTTTTAAAAGCTAAATCTACAAACTGCTTCTGCTTCCTAAAATGGAGATTTGCAGGTATTACGTTGCACACAGAGTTAAGGATCAGTTTGCTCCAGTAGCCATGTGCCTCCTGCAGAAATGAGCTGAAAATCGGAGTGTCCTGAGGCACAGATGTAGAAAAGGGTTTATTTTGAGGAAGGTTAGTATAGGTTGATTCAGCAAAGCAGTTGGACAAGGAAGTCTCATGAAAGAGTGACTGATAGAGAGCTAGTGAGTGCTCTGGAAATGTACTGAAGGTGCCAAAGAAAGAGAGAATACTTAAGCCTGTTCAATCCAAGCAAGCCTAGACACACGAAGACTAAATATGGAGGGCTGAAACCCAACAGCTTGATGAATGTCTAGACAGCTGTTTCAGACTGTGATGTGTTTATAACACGGAGCTGGCTGGAGAAGTCCAAATCTCATTCAGTCACAGGATACTCGCCCACTGTGAAAACCAGCAAGGCTTCCTGGCACAAAAATTGCTTCAGAAAGAGGGTGCTCTTGCTCAACTAACCATGCTGCATTTAGTAACCAGGGGACCACCAGTGTGATTGTTTTACGTGGCCAACAGAGTCCAAGTGACTCCTGTCCCTCGCTGCTGTTGCAGCTGCTGGGAGGAACAGCTGCCAGGAATGGAAACAACACAAAGAATATCCATGAGGAACAGGAGAAGAGGAAATAAGAAGCATTAAAATGAAAGAAAAGACACAAGACAGGTTCTGCTCAATTAATGGAATAATTTTGATGAGGAAACTTTATATTGACTGAAGCAGAGTAACCTTTGAGGGAACATATAATTTGTGTTTTGGCAGCCAGATCTAGCCTGTGATTTGTGGTGAAGAGATATGTTGAAAAGTGCTATTTACTTTGACCATATAGATTATAAATATATTAGTAAAATGCTGTTATGCTTTAGTTACCTATTCATAGGAAGGAATGGCTCATCAGATTTTGGGTTCAAGCTAGTGCATTTTCCAGGAAAATTTGTACAGCCAGCTCCTGCTTTGAAGTAAGAAACCAAATTGCAGATTGCTTTCTTAGACAGTTGGAGCTTGGTATATCTAAGAAGCAATTTTTTCCTGAAAATGTTATTGCTGTGGTCTGTATCAATGAAATTCTTTAGTGCATCTACTGTTTTTGCTGTTTATCAGAGGACTTTTTGTTCATTCAAGAAAGGTTTAGTGTAATCATGGCATAGATTTGGACATTAAAGTAAAACCACTACAAGGGTCTGGAGGACCTGGAGTGAAAGAGTTCAAATGTTCTGCTGTTCTGGTCATCAACTTCTGTTCTGTTTTCCTTTTAGTTGCATAGGATTTAAGTTGTTTGATTCATTTGACCTTTAATTCAAAGTGTGAAGGCTGGTATCAATGAGTATGGAAGAAGTGCTTTGACCTTGTATCATGGCGCAAATTTAACATTTCACAGAGTATTCCAAGAAGATTCTAAAAATTATGTCCCACAATTGGGGTAAAAAAGATGGGGAGAGGCATTAACCCTCAACTTTTATATTTTCTATCTTTTTCCTTTCAGAACTGCTACTGTAATACTAGAACAGAAGAATTAGTCATTCCTAAGTCTGGCACCTAAACCAGTGAAGAATAAGGTTGCCTCTCCCTATGAAATGTAGCAGTCAGCAGTTCTTACATAGATGAAAAAAGGGAAAAGTGTGAGGAAATGAGGACACTCCAAACTCTGGATCATACATTCCGCACATCCACTAAGGAGCACTTTGTGGTTTATCATTTACCACAAAATAGCTGTGGAATTGCCCTTTATGTATGTTCCCTTCTGGTTTGGGTTGGGTTTTTTTGGGGGGGTGTTTTTTGGTTTGGTTTTTTTTGTTCTTTTTTGGGGTTGTTTTTTTTTTGTACGAGAGAGGAAGACATGATGCTCAAATGTCCTGTACTCTTACAGTACAGGAAAAAATGAATGCCAATAATCTTTTTTTCAAAATCCAAATAGAGCTCCACAAATATCAGAAATTATTTTTATAAGATGATTTTGGATTATCAGGAAAAATCTGTATTTTTTAAATTAACAAAAATGGGTATACATTTTAAATAAACTGACTGTGGTGATATTTCATGTATAGGTTCTGTTGCCTGTGTGACCAAAAATATGTATGTACGCACAATAGGGATAACACGGTACAAGGACTGAACATTAAGGAATAATATCAAAAGGAGAACTACCTCCTAAACATTTAAATCAAAATCATCAGTATATTGCTTTCTTTTTTAAAAAAAGTAAATTGTTAATTGCCTGGGGCACATTAGCACCCAGTCTGACAAAAACTTATGAAGTTGTCTAATTTTAGGTATGATAACAGTCCAGTTGATGCCTCTGGACCTAAATGTGTGTAAAACAGTGTTTGTGGAGGTACTGGGTCTGCCTGGCAGGCAGTCAACTATTTTCATAGCAGCCTGTATGGTATTGAAAATACTGGACAGAAATTTTTTTATTCTTGTTTTTGTTTTGTTTTCAAGCAAAATAACATTCTATTTTTTTTAACCACTTGAGATCTGAGTGTTGATTTTTCTTTTGCATTATTTTATACAAGAAAAGAGGAAAATGAATTAGCAGAACAGCTTTATCCAAGAAGTTATTAACTACAAGCTTACAATTGCCGCTAACAACATTTTATATAAAGATAACAAATCAGTAAATATTATAGTCATTAGTGTTAATCTGATATATTAAAACAATTAAATTATTTAAATGTTAGCTTTTATAAATCATACTTTTCTAGAAGACTCCACATATGAAGTTTAGAATGGATTTGCAAACGCCTATGTGCTTTATCGCTATCTGTGGGCTTCTTCTGGTCTTATCATAATGAAAAGCTGCACTGGGATGTTCTGATTGCGATCTGAAGATTCCCCAAGGTTTGGGCTGCTTGTTCACTCATGCACATGTTTATGAAGTTCTTCGCTTGGAGTTATCTCACTAATCTCAATAGATCTCCACTGTGCTAGTGAGATCACAGCTTTCATCCTTTTATGATCCTCTTTGCCACTAAAAGAAAAAGAAAACTGGGAGGACTTCTCTGAATGGAAAAGAAGCAAATTGCTGGTGACATAGCCATTGGTTGCCCTGGGAGTACTCACTGCATCCTTCAGTTTAATTTGCTTAATATATGTAATTAATTAAGCAACTACAAAGTGACAGAAATGTATTTGTGGATTCAGTCTCTGTAAATTAGTGATAAACAATTTGATACTGCAGGATGTTAGTGCTTTCTCTGTGGGACTAATGATCTCTAATGCCTCAGAAGTCATTTGTGGAGCTCATCATGTTTACCTATTAAAATGAAGTTATTACATTTTGCTGTAGAAATCTTAGAATGCTCTTGGTACTACCTGTATTTGGCTGTGAATTTCTGATCATGAATAGGACCTGAATGTTTAGCTGAATCCTGGTGAACAGGACTCTGTGTTATGGCTAGATATTCTTTTAGCTTTAGAGGGTGTTTGTAGAGACATGGAGGATTCAGCTGAAGTATCAGCAGTTAATTCAGTGGTGCAGGGCATCTGCAACCTGAAATTTAACAGAATTACTCCCCCCCCCCCCTTTTTTTTTTTTTGGAAGCCTCACCTACCTGATCTTTCTCAAGTCTTCTACACAGCAACTATGAGAGCCAATTTTTTAGAGTGTGATGCATTTTATGGGAGTCAAGGGGTTAAGGTGTCCTCTTCAGAACTTGACTTACAAACACTTGGGTATGCACGCTTCTGTGTAATGTCATGCTACTCATGAGGACCAGTGACTTCAGGGTTGAAATAAGTATCTTCAACAAAGGCGAAGAGTGGTCTCCTAAAGGGTGGAGATCATTTAAAATGCTTGGGCTGAATAGCTAGAACTTGTTTACGGACACCTTTAGTGTGCGCAGGTGCTGTGCCCACATTGTGTGCAGTTTGGGCAGCTACGTATGCAGCTACTGAGTCTGCACGCACAAATGAAAAATTCTTGTATATGAAAACCTGTAGAACAAAATTCGGAGGCTAAACTGAAAGAATTTTCAAAATTAGGCTCAAGACCAAGCCTTCCTACTTTCCTATACAGCATTCTTGCTGTTTTTCTTCCCTCATACTATTTAAAGGAAACTGATAATGTAGCTGGAGCCCAGGCACATGGTTATTAGTGTCATCTGTACCCAAGAGATAAGTGACGGAACCTTAGTGCAAAGAAAAAAAAATTGCAACTTCACTTGTTTCTTGCAAAAGTTTTTTTTTTTTCCTTGAGGAAATTCATACGGTTTGTTGTCACTGTCAAGCAGTGTAACATACTTATGAACTTAATCTCTTAGCAAATGTATTATTTGTTTATTTTTGCAAGCTGTGGCCTACATATACAGGAGATTTTCCTTTATGTGGAACAAAATGATTTCTCAATAGAGAAGTGTAAGCTGAACATACTGGTATCATTAATAGAGGTTAAAAATACAAAAAAGTTAAGATATTTTAGTCGGCGTCCTATGTCTCTGGCATATCTAGCAAAAGTCTTATGCAAGTCTCAGACCTAAAATATTAGTATTGTTTTAAAAAATGAGTCAAGCATTAAGAGTTTTTTCCTCCAGTTTTTAAAAAGTATTATAGTCAGAACAAAATTAGTAAGTACAAAGATATGAGAGAATGATTTAGCCCAAAATCTCAGCCCAGAACTTGGGCTGAGATGTGTGTTCTCCATCCCTTTTATTAAAGTTGAGACATTGTGCAACAGAGCACACACGAGTCATGAAGCGGGATGAGAACAAGCAGGCCCTTTGGCTCTGCAGCACAGTGTTGCGAAATTCAGCTTGGAGAAAGTGGAAGCATCTAACCAATAGGTAGCCCTAGACCATCGCATCTGGCTTCCTTGGGCTGAGACTGAAGCCATGACCTCATTATGCAAACTGAAGCAGTTCAGATGATGCCAAAAAAATAAGAGCTGCAGATCTTCAAGGAATGTTGCAATCATGCAGGGAGGTACTAAGTAAGTTCAGACTATTCCAGAGCCAGACAAATGAGCAAGAATTTGCTGAACTACATTTTTAGCCTTGGACATCAAAGTCCTTTGAACCTAGTCTCAGTAACCTAGCACATTTTTCACTTTGCTTGTGCTCAATGCTCTCAGACCCGGCCTAAATTTTCACAGGGTTAAATGTGTCTATTTTTGTGCTATGAAGTGTAAACAGGGTTACTGTAGCAAACACCTTGCTAAGTATGATTTCATTTGGTGCATACGCTGGAAATGACATGCAGCTTTTGAACCCTCTGTCAATTAACTCCTCCTTTGATGTTCAGATTGAGATGGTGGTCTTCAATCAGAGTACAATGTGCTGTGTTTGATACATCAGTTTATTAAAAAATATCATACGGTTTGAATGGCAATGGCTATACAGAACTCTCTGTAATTATAAAACATAGGCTCAGGAAAAATCTTAGCTCCACGGAAGTCAGTGGTATAAACACTCATTCCCAGCGAAAAGAGAATTTCAACTCATGCTTTTGGTTTCAGTGGTTGCTTACAAATTGTAGGTACATGGAAGGAATTTTTAAAGTAAGACAAGTATCAGTGTCTTCTTCTCTTAGCTGGGCTTGGACATCTCCTGACTTTGAGATACTTGCGAAAACAAAGCATGCGTGTATGTAGTAGAAAAGGATTTTGTGTGTATACTGTAGCTTGATTTTCTGGACTGCTATTTTTTCATGGAAACATGTAGAATTCAGGGTATTAGTGTATCTTTGGCAACTTTAAAAGGATTTAAAACATTTAACCAGCTGATGTTAATTGTATTCTGAAGGGTAACTAGCTTACTTAATGGGGCTTCCTCGCTGGAGACAGTACATGACAGATGTGCACATTTTCAATACTTACTCAATCTGTTCACCTGAAACAACAGGGCTTATGCAATCGGTGATCTTGGTCTCTCATTATGCTGCTCGAGGTATGGGAACTTTTTGCTGTCACTGATTTCCTTCCCTGAAATTGAACTCCTGCAAACAAGCAAACCAGGATGTCTGAGGCATGTCAGGCACTACTGAGCGCACAATACTTGCAACGTTTTATTAAGGCAGCCATGAAAGACGGTTAATTTGCTTAAAAAGGGGGGGGGGACCCCAAAGAACCCACAGGAGCAGCTCTTTGCAAAGCATGAAATAAAGATGAGCATGTAAAGGCAGAGCCAAATCATTGCTCTGGCTCCAGTGACAGCATGTTGGGAGAGGAAAAATCCCTTTGCTCCCTCTGTGCATCTGTCCAGCCTATCAGTCAATATGTGCTTTATTACAGATGTTATTGATCCAAAGCACTACACCAGAGTGCCAGTACACGTTGTACTCTGGCATGGGACTGTCTGCTACGGGGCTGGCGCTCTTTCAGGCTTTCCTGAACTTATCTTCTGTAAACTTTTTCCCCCTTCTCTGTGCTGTGGCTGAAGACTGCCTGGCTCCCTTAAGTAGTTGGGCCCTTTTCCAGAAGAGATCTGAGACACCGTGGGCTCACCTTTAGCTTTGGCCGAGGGCAGAGATGCTGCTATGGTTGGCTGAATATTTGAGAAGCCGAGTAGGCTGGAACTGTGGTTTTGGCAGTTACGTAAGGATGTGTGTGCTCACTGCAGGATGTGCCCGTTCCTCCTTTAGAGATACCAGATTACAGGCAGTTGGCACATTTACTTTGCCCCAGTACTCGCACTTCCACGTGAAGAAAGTAACCTGCTACATATTGTCAACGAAACACAATTGCGCGATGGTTTAAAAGCATGTCCTGGATAAAAGACAGAGAGATTCTCTTCTGACTTGTGCAATTTGAGGAGCAAACATAGATGTTTACCCTGTGCCAAAATCTGCCCACATAAGCAGATCAGACCTTTTTTTTTTTTTTTTTTTTTTTACATGTTGTTCTGGAAGGTCAGAGACTATTTTGTTTGCTGCAGGTTTTTTTTGCTTAGTGAAGCAAAGTTCACAGGAGCCAGAGTAATGATTTGATTTCCAAGTTTTCTTCATTCTTCACTGTGTGCTTAGTTAAATATATCTGTGGCAGTCTCGGCTTTGAGCAGTAGCAAAGAAGCTGTAACTTCTAAATAAGCAATAAACTCCTTTGTCCATTAAGAAAAAAAGGCAACTTCAGAATTACTGTTATAAATGGTATAAAATGACTCGAGGATGGTTTACATCCTCACATTATGTGCACTGAAAATTTATTATGCAGCTGTTTGAGGTTCTGCCTCTGAACATCTTCATGTGCAAAGACTCTGCTACCTCCTGTAACTCTCACTGCTCTCCTACAGTCTGAAGCAGAAATTTGGGGTTAGACACATCCAGTGTGCAAATGCAGCGTTAAGGATAGCTGACCTTTTGTATTGTGTATGTTTCAAAGCACACTGAAGGATTACGCTATTTTAATATGTTAGGGCTGAATAATGAGATTGAGTCTCTTTGCTTTGCCAGGGGCAGATTTTATTTGTATCCTTTTACCATTATGTCTCAATGTCTTATTTGCAAAATAGATAATAATTCTCTACCTGATAAGGGTACTGTGGCTTTTCTTATGTTTGTGAATTTTTTACTGGGTGTGTATTTCTGATAAGCTCTTAGCAAAGCGGAAGCATAACAGCGTGGACTGTGTTGTTTTGGGTATATTAATGCTGGCCAGATACAGAGACAGTCAGCTAGGGCCATTTGCTGCAAGGTTATGTGGCTCATTGATACAGGGCATAAACTGCCCTGTTTATCCCAGTACCCCCCCGCCCTTTTTTGGGGGTGAGAGATAGAGGGAGGGAGGTTAGAGAAGGACTCAACTTCCCTATTATGTAAAGGTTCTTTTGTCCTGGATATTCTGAGCCTCCTGTTCCGAGTCCTATTTGGTAGTGTTGAACCTCTGAATATATATAATAGTGAAATGCAAGTACATGAGGCAGCTTTTATTACATTTATGCTGATTAAAACTTTCTAAGCTGTTTTTAGTGCTTACTTCTGTGGTGAAAGTTGTAGAAAACCTCAGCAATCAATATTGCCACAAGAAAAAGACATTTAATTTAGTTTTCTCATTCGTTTTTCCTATGTGTTAAACACTGAATAACTTAACTTCTAAAACATATAACTGGTAAAGTAAAATAGCTGAAGTAAACAACAGTTGCCTATTTGTTTGACTAGCATTTTCTTTATTTAGAAGCGATGGCTTCTTTACACCCTTGTTGCCTTATATCTGTGTACTATTGAGCTAAAGTTACTAATATTTGAAGTAGGTTTCAGGACAACTGCATCTGAAATCAGTGGACCTCTTAACTATTAAGGGAGAAAATTTGCCCTTTGTCAAAATTATAATTGACACATCCCCTAAGGGGGATTTCAAGCACGGAAACTGGTAAGCTGGTAAACTAAGGAGAGGGAGCTATACCTATTGAGGATAAACAGAATATCTCCTCTGCATTGTAACTGATGTCTAATTGTCCTAGATCTGTTTTCTGCCATGGAGGGTGTATGATCTCTTGGCTCTTGTGGCAGACCTCAGTTTCATGGTCTGGAAACAGCTTTAAATTCAATGAACTGTGAGTCATCACATTTGGAAGAGGCTGTTCGAGGGGAGACCACAAACAGAACCTACTCTGGGGCAATTCCATAAAGTATCGAGTGGAACCCAGAAGGGCAAGCTACTTTCAAGGTTTCTGCTCTTTCCAGAAATGTTACCACAAGCTGCTCAGAGCAATTTTGACAGCTGTTCTTTTTTTTAGAGTAATCTTTTTCTGACTCTTAAGGATCCAGAGTTGAAGTTGCCTTTTCTTATTTTTTATTTTTAAAGTCATTTTGGCACTAGGTTGTTACTGAAAAAAGAAATTGATTTTTGTTGTACTTCCCCAATAAACTGGTACCACTACTCCACTTTTAGCAACCAGTTATCAAGACACACTTTGCAATCAGAAAATCTGTAATCAGATTCTTTTGAACTCTTCTACGAGTCTTGTCACAGCACCTTTCTTTCACTACATGATTTCTGCCTGCACAAACACAATTTAATATTGAAGTTCATTTAGATTAGCCAGTGTAATGTTGCTTGATGAGCTGCCAGATAGGCACGTGTATGTACTTCAACTGAGATTTGATCTGTTGCTGCTAAACTCTCACTTGCCTGAGGTTTTCACAGTCCATTCTTCCTATACTTGGGGCATTATTTAGGCTGCTAATTACTTCTCTTTTCATGTACAAAATTGTGTTGTTTACCTTAAAGGTAATGCATCAGCTTCATCCTGCTTAACTCGCAGACCTGCGAGTTAACTGCCTGCTTCTATTTGTTCCCTTGAGGTTCTTGTTCTACTGGTTTCCTGTCAGCTTCTGCTTTTCAATTAGAGTAATTTGGAAATGCTTGATTTCAGTAGCTGTACTTTTAGATTTTGGAATTTAGTAAATTTTACCTATTGGGCCTACCTGTTCCCACTTCACTTTCAGATGAATATACAATGTCAGCGGTTGCATATCTGTGCAATGATTGCGTTTGACTTGCAAAAATATTTTAAGATATCTATGTGCAAAATGTCATGGAGGTATACTTTGTACTGTGTTATGTGCTATAGACCAGGCCAAAGGAGAGGATATAGTTTAATCATTAGAAACCTTGGACTCAGAGGCATGACTTTAGGTTTCTATTCTTGGTTTTAATGCGGACTTAACACGTGACTTGTGCAAGTGATTTAACCTTTGTATGCCCCTGCCTACCCACACATAAAATGGATATTATAATCTCTACTTCTCAAGTTTTGTCATTAAAAAGACTACACTAGTCTCTCTGTTGCAAGCACCCTGTTTGATAGCATGTTAAATATTAAGTTCAGCTCTAAAGATTCATTTTCATCCCCCTCCATCCTCATCCCTTAATGGCACAGCTTCTGCTTACTGGGGTACTGGCTGATACACCCAGTTAGTGACCTCTCACAACAACCACATTTCAGTAAAACAAAGGAACTATATACTAGAAGAATGAGGCTTGTGAGCACAGGAGAAAGCACATCCTTGCAGTATCTCCTGTGAATCTGCAAATCACTCCCACAAGCAATCCTGGTAGCTGTAAACCTCAGCATCAGAGTAAAAGGAAGTAACATACTACCTGAGCTTAGTCTTTTTGACCTCCCTAATCCAGACATGCCAAAATTCAGTGCTTGTAGATAAGGAGAAGGAAGAAAAAGCCAGAGTGCCAATTAATTTTTTTGTGCATAATTTTGTGAAGTGGTCAGGTGCCATGTTGCCATAAATTATGTATTTGGATTAGACAAAACTGTGACAACTGTGTTCCTCTATGGTCCATACGTAAGCCATGTGAGCAAGTTTTATTTCTGCAGGAGTTAAAAATATTGCACTTACGCAATTTGTAAGTGGTATAGATTTACATATGCATGAGTCAAAATCTTTTTTTTCCCTTGCTCATGTGAGTAGACCAACTAGAGACAAAATGGACCTCAACAGGATTTGACCCAAGTGTGCATCTGTCTTATCCCTCTGCAATAGATACATCTCTCACAGGAGATGTGAAAGCTCTCTGGAAGTTCTTACTCTTGAAGATTAAGTACAAGCTAAAATCTTGACAGTGCTGGTTTGGATCCGTACTGTGTTCTTCCCCTCAGGTTTCTAATCTTCGAAATAAAGAAAGAGAAAATGGAAGTAGAAGTTCTTAAAAACTGGAGCCAAAAGAGCAAAAGAACAGTTTTGAGTTCTAAGTGATACTTGGGCTAAGTTTAACAGTGGGGAGAAACTCAGCTTCATTAGCTCCGCCTTCATGTGTGGAGACTCTGCAAGGATTACTGGAAAAGATTCCAAGTGTAAAAGGAGTATTATCAAATTAAAAAAAAACAAAAACCAAAGAAGAAGAAAGAAAGAAGTAAGTAAAAATACTTCATCAGACACTGCTGCAGCAACAGATTTCCACAAAAGGCTGGAAAAAAAGTGCTGAAAAGCCACATATTCTTCCCTTGGCTTTGTGCATCTGCTCAGAAATAACAGTCAAGAGGGATACATTAAGAAACTATATAAATGATCAAAAAAATTAAATAAAATGTAATATATGAGTGGCTGTATCTGATGAAACAACTTGGAGAAGGGACCAGAAGTTCTGAGTGTTAGTACAATGCCTAACTCCAAGCCTGATAACTCCAGTGGAGGTAGCAGAAGACTACTGTGAGGTTGTCTCTCACTGTTTTGGTTCCTAATCTTTAGAGTCGGACTGTGGTCAGATGTTTAATGCAGAATTAAGATTTCTTTCTTTGCCCGGTGTCTTTCATTGTAGGCAGCCTGCCTGCTCTGGCAGGTTGAGCTGGGCACTGAGTTTGTAGAGAAGCAAGCGAGGATCACTCATACAGTCCATTCCGCTGCTTGCCACTGGTATTCTCAGCAGGAGTCATAACAGTGTCTTAAGCTGCTAAAGCTGATTCTGCAGTGAACAACTCATCGCTTTATTCAGATCATACCTAGATCCTTTTTTTTAGCACTGTTTTGTATTAATCATGCCAGTGGCTTACTCTGGTATGCTCGATTATGTTCATTCCTGTTTGACCATAGCTGTATTAGTATACAAGTTGATACCTGTAGTGTTGAAGTAGTACAGGATGTAATCTTTTCTTTGTGAAGTGTTTTCCATTAATTTCAAAAATTATTCTTCCAGCTACTAGCCCTTCAATTTTTCAATATTTCCTTTTAAAACATATGAATACGTTATTCCAGAGCAGTCTCAGTGACACACTGCACGCAGAGACCAAATAGCATCTTTGTTCCAGTTGCATTACCTTCCTCACAGAGACTGGACTAGCGGCTTTTACAGCGCAGAGGGCTCACGTTTGGTGAGTTTTCTACAGTAATTTAGATAGCATTTTTAGTCGCTACTTTCTAAAACACAGCCCATCATTCTGCAAACATTCATGTTCTGTTCCTACATGTATGGCCTTGCATGGCTTCCAAGAGAAATGTTTCCTAAAATACAAGATGTAACTTAAACTTGGCTGTATATGCAAAGGAAAACTAATTACAGAAAAACAAAAATATTGCCCCAAATCCAAGGAGTTTGAGAGAGGAAAGTTTCTATCATTCTTCTTCAGAAATTAGAGCATATTCACATTTAAGGTTTTCTCAGAAGCCAGTTCTGAACTTTCTTGGAAAGAATTCAGAAAAGTGGGACAAACAGCATTTCCTGTGATTCTTCAGCCTTTTACAACGGACAGTATTTAAAAAAAAAAACCCAACATATTTATCCCATAGAGGTGCATACCTTTGTATAGTAAATGCCAACCGACAGTAGCTTTGCTAATCTTAATTACTTTTCATGGACTTATGAGAAGTAGTCCATGAGCTCCCAAGGGGCCTGCAGACCTCTGAGTGAAAAAACTCTGACCTGATCCATTCCGAGGTTTATACGATAGCACAGCAGCGGGCACACGCTGTTTAGATAAAATACAGATCAACAAAGTCTCCAGTCACTGACTCCTTTGGCAGTATTGAAAATTAGCGCGTGGGGTAGGTTCGTGGAAGCTGAGAGGTAAGATGATGGGTGTATGAATGTAATTCTGGCAGTAAGTGGACCTTTCTCAGATAATATGCTCTGGTGTGTCACACAGATGATCACAGGTGCCCGATGGCTGTACCATGAACGGCAAAAAGCTAAGGCCCCGATCCTGCAAATATGAATTACATCAGTGGAGCTACTTCTAATTAGACTGCTGATGTCTGCAAAGCTACTTCATCAGGTATCTTTATAGGTCTGGACGCCAAGGTAAGCATGGGAGAATGTAGAGAATGTGCACGGGTTTTTTATTTTCATGTAGATGAAAACGAGGGGAATCAAAGTCTTAGTTTAGGCTCTAAAATCTGAAGATACTTCAGGCTGTTCTATGAATAAAATCACGACTCTTATTATCACAGTGAAAAAATATCTTGGGGGGAAAAGGATATTTTTGGAGTAAACTACAACTTTTTAGGATGTGTAGCAATGTAAGTACTGTTTCATTATTGGGTGGTAGGCGGGTGAGACAGCAGGATAAATGACTCGGTTTGCATGGATGAGTAACGACCCAATTCCTCTATTGAACTAAGGTGTGATTCTTTGGCAGACTAATATTGCTGTGGAGGCTGCATTAATTTGTATTTGCATACTATGGGGATTACTTTCCACAGATCGCCCTCATTTTGTGTCTGAGATTATGCTGAATCTTCTCTGTGGTGTTTATTACCTCATACTGTATTTGCTCAGGAATTCTGCTCAAAAGGGGGAGTTCTCCTTCACTCGGGGAGCACAGGTGCATGGCGTGAGGTAAAGTGATTTCTGTGGAAAATAAAGAAATCTGCATTCAAACATACTTTTTTTTTATAATGGAAGGTTTAGTATGTAATTTGGTGCCAATTTAAGATAATTTCGTTCCCTGCTAGAAAGATGTGAACTGAACCGCAGTATGTGTTAGCTCTTTCTAGTCTTTGAGAAGTATCAAAGTTAGGGAGCTGGAGGGATAACGCTGAGGGCTGAGAATAGGGAGCCTGCAGTTTTATTCTTGCCCTGGCAATTATGCGCTACGTATGTGGCCACAGCATTTAACTCTTAGGTGCCTCAGTTTCTCTGCCTGAAAAATAGAGACTTAAGCGTTATGCATAGGGAGCCTGTGCAGCATCGTAATTCCCGGTTGCGAAATCGGCTTAAATTTTTTTGGAGAGAAGAGTTGATTGTTGCAGGGCAACGCCAGCAGTGCCACGGGCGGGATCTGGGTGCAGACACGTATAATTTCCCAGCTGCCAGCCTCGCAACGTTGCCTCCTATCTTCATTTTGGAGCCCGCTTGCATAGGAGCGAGGACGCGGCAGGAGCCGGGCGGCCGCGCACCGCCGGGCTCCGGCCAAGTCGGCGCAGTTGGGAGCCAGGCGCTCCCCGGGCAGCCGCCCGCCGCCGAGGGAGAGGGGGAGACGGCGGCGAGACCCAGCCCGGCAGCGGGAGCCCCCCGCGCTGCTGCGCGGCTCCGGCCAGGCCCGCGAAGAGTTAACGGCGGCTCCCCCGGGGCCGCGGCCGCCGCCTCCCCACCCCGGCGCTACATTATTGTGATTTCCCCCCGTTCCCTCGCCTTCCAGTTTTGGCAGGGGATTAAAGTAGCTCCCCCCTGTGGCAGCAGTGACCCAGAAACGAGTTTGATTCACGGAGTCCTTCCTCCATAACAAGTACAAGCGTCAGTCAGAGGGAGTCTCTGTGTGTGAGAGAGTGAGAGAGAGAGAGCGGGTGTGTGTGTGGGAGAGTGTCTGTCTGTCTGTCTGTGTGTGTGTGTGCGTGTGTGTGTGTGTGTGTGTGGCGCAGGGAGCCGCTCTCCGCGCCCGCTCCCCGGCGCCGCGCCGAACTCATGAGGCGGCCCCGAGCCCTCCGCGCAGGGGGAGCCCGGCCGCGCCGCCCGCCCTCGCCGCCGCCTCGCCGCCGCCGCCGCCAGCAGGTAACCGTGCCCGCCGCCGCCCCGCCGCCGCAGCGCCAGCCGGGGGAGCCGCCAGCACAGCCATATTTGATGGGTTTTTTTGTCGCTCCGGAGGCGGCGAGAGAGCAGTTTCGTGCCGAAGGTCGCTGCCTAGTGGAAATAAGATAGTACGTCATTAACATGGCGCCAAGAGCCGTGCGGCTCGGTACGGGGCGAGGGGAGGCGGCCGAGTTGCGGCTCCGCTATCCCACAAGCAACTTGTGCCGGGCCGGGGCGGTGGGAGGAGGGAGGGGAGGTCGCGCTGCCGCTCGGCGCGGCGGGCCGGTGCCGGCAGCGGCGGGCGGCTTTTTGTTCCGCTGCGGGCTCCGGCGCGGCAAGTGAGGACCGCGCAGCGTGGAAGGTGCAGCGGCCAAGCGAGCTGACGGCGTGCCGCGCTCCCGGCCCCGCGCCTCGGGCGTCGCTGCAGGCTGCGCCGGCGGGCGCCGCGGGGGCATGGCCGGGCATCACCCTCCGCGGAAAGTAGGGAGCGTTGGAGCAACTTGGTAGACAGATGGCAATGGCAGAGCGCAGGTCCTGCTCAGATACTGATGCGTAGGAAGGGGGCGGGGGGAGCCATGGCCAGCGTCTGTCACCGTGTCACCCACATGTCCACGAGACCCGTCGCCTCTCGCCGAGGGCGGGGAGCGTGTGCGCGGGGGAGGAGGTGTTTATGTGCAGAAGCAGCTTTGTAGTTACGCTGACCCCCCCCGCCCCCCCGTCGCACTTGGCGTTCGCTCGTAGAAAAGAAAATGCTTGGAAAGCATAAAAACTGCTCATCGGTGAAATTAAGCAGAAGTTGCCTTTCGGAGCGGGAGAGCCGCAGCCGGTTAGTCGCGTGCTCGATGGGCGCAGGAGGGTGCGCTCCGGGGCACCGGTGGGTGTTCCGCTGGAGGTGGGGAGCGGCGGGCTGTCATAGGTGCTCCGGTCCCCGTGTCCCCCCCCAACCCCCCCGAGGCGAGCGCACTGTGTCCGCTGCTGGCGAGCAACTTGCGAGAGCCCTGCAGTGCACGTGTTTGAGAGCGTGTGCGCGGGGGGAGGCGTGCGGAGGTGCCCGGGCCCGCCGGGGAGGGGGGCGGCATCCCCGCCGCCGGGCCGGGCCGGGCCGCGCCGGGCCCCGGGCAGGCGGGGCAGCGGCCAGCAGGTGCACGGCGGCCCCGCAGCGCTCTGCCCGCGCCCCGGCTGGGGGAGTTGAAGTGCGAGAGCGGGGCGCTGCCGGCAGCGGACGCGGTGCAAACTTCGTCAAGGCGCGGCGGTGGAGCGGGCCCCCCGGCCGCGGCTCGGCGCTCGGTGGGTGCCCTGGGGCAGGACGTCGCTCTGCCGGGGCGGCTGTGGCGCGCCGGGGTGAATCGGCGTGGCCGTGCCGGAGTTTGTTGACGAGGGAACGGAACGTCACCGGCGGTGTTGAAACGCGAACGTAACGTAACAGAACAACAAGCGCGGGGGAGCGGCGGCAAGCGCCTGAAGTTGCTCGGGCGCCAGTCAGGGTAGCTCCGCGATTTCGCTCTTCCCCCGGGGCCTGGCAAGCAAGATGGGTCTGGGCTGCGGTGTGCCGGAGAACCGCGCTGTGTCTGTGTAACGGTCCCTCCTCGGCCTCCCGGAGGAGGCGAGCGCGGCTCCAGCGATTATTCCACTTGCTGAAATTAGACAAAGCCGCCCTGATGCTGCTGCCGCTGCCACCCTGCCTGTCCCTGGGCTCGGGTGCTTGCCTGCTCGGAGGATGATTTTTTGTTTGTTGCTGGGTTTTTTTTGCTTTTCCCTTCTCGTTGGCGCTCGCTAGTTCATTAACGACAGGCGGTGGGGCGTTCGTTATTTTGGGGAGGGTGGAGGCAAAGGGTGTTTGTTTGTTTGCACCGCCTGCTGGTTGGTTTCCTGTGACAAGAGGTGATACACAGTTTCCAGAACTGTCTGGGAGTGGGAGGAGAGACAGACACAGAAAACGAGCTCAAGTCTCCTCCGTGCTGCTGCTGCTGCTCAATCCGCCAAATCGCCGTCCCGTGTCCCCCCCTCCCCGCTCCCTCCATTGCAGCGTGGAGATGGGGGGGTGGGTGGGGAAGGTGCTTTGGCCGTTTTCGGCAGTGACAGGGGTTTGGGGGAGACGGAGCCGAGCCGGGGGCACCAAGTTTGATTTGCAGCCGGGGCCGAGCGGATTGGTGCGGCCGGCGGCGGGGAGGAGCAGGAGAGGGAGCCGGGAGGAGGAGGAGGAGGGGGCGAGCCGGGCCGTTTCAAATGGAAACCGGCGGCCCTGCCGCTGCCCGGGAAGGTGCCACCCCCGCGGGGGAGGTGTAGCCCGGCGGCAGCCGGCAAGGAGGTGGCTCCGTTTCCTCTCCCCGCCGCTGGCCGTGTCTCGGCGCCTCCGGAGCCGGCGCCAGGAGCCCTCGGCGCGGGCGTTAACGGCCGGCGGGCGCCCGAGGCGCCGCGCGGGTGTGGGCAGCCGCCGCCCGCCCGGCCCGGGAGCTGAGGTGGGATCGCTGCGGGAGGAGGAAGAGGAGAAGGAGAGCAGCCGCCCCGAGCGGCACCCGGCCGGCCTGGAGCCGGCGGGCGTGAGGCGCCGCTTTTGAATTTACTCCTCAAGCCCCGGCTCCCGCCCTCTGGAAAGGCGGCCCTGAGTTGGCAGCCGTTGGCTCGGCGGGTGGCGACCGCTCGTTGGGGTCGGTAGAGGCACTGCTCACCTGTGAGACGATTCAAAAAGCCGGGCGTCCCGGGCAGAGTACGTGCCTCTGACTAACTTCTCCCTCGGTCTCTTTCTTTTCCTTCAGCTGGCAGCTTTATTCTAATAAAGTTTATTAGATGCACCCGTAGGTGAAGTCCGTGGGATCTTGAGACCTGTCAGCCGTCCAGTAAGAACCGGCCATGTCTGACCTGCAAACCGACTGGTTTGTGTGGCTGCACGCAAGCGTTAAAAATAGGTTGCTTCTCCTTGGATAGCTGGTAGGTAGTATTAGCATTTGTGATAGCGTTTAGTTGACATTTTAATGTTAAACAGGAAGATGCTTTCATGCTAGCCCCATTTTTTCTTTTTAGAGAAAGATTTAGCTGTGATTTGGATTAATTTCCTTTTTAAGCGGGTGCTGTCTTTTAAGTAAGTCAAAAGCTGCCCACACTTGCAAACATAAAACCTTCATAAAAGTTACGCAAAAATATGCTTGTTATGATTCTATTTCTAGAGTTTTCTCACACTCAGTGGGATATTGTTGGAACAGCAAGGGTTGTATGTTTTAGTGGCAGGATTTTCCCTCTGGCTTCAGGTACCACTCGCTCCCTGGTTTTGAGCTATGTTTAATACATATGTTTAAAATAAAATAATAATAACAAACTCCCCTTTCCCCTCACAGCTGCAGATTTCCCTTCCAGCTTCTCTGGTTTCATTCCCAATTCACAGAATATAGTAAAAAAACCCAACAACTTCCAGTCTTTCCTCAAATGTTTTCTCCATGTGGTTAGTACTGTTGCTTCACACTCCTGTTTTCAGCTGGAGCTGACCAAGCTGACAGCTTTTTCTAGATGGAAGAGATGAACTGCAATGGGCGCAGGGTGGGTTGAGTTAATTCACGGAGCCCAGTTTATCATTGCTCAAGATTTCGGGCAGTCAGTTTCACCAGTACAGTTTGGGAATAATTTGCTGCCACTGCCCAGGTTGTAAGGTAACATTATTGAGCTGACTTGCACAGGTGCATAAATAAGCATGTGGATTGCTGAGAAGTGTTGGGTTGATAAGTCCAACTTGTGCTTCCGCCTTTCCTTGTGAAATTTTGAATATGTGTGCTGAAGTCAGTAGAAATATTCCTTCTGGAGAACACTCTTGGCCTTGGAACATACTTTTTTGTTTCGTGATACTTGGAGGATTTTGTCTCCAAATTTAAGGTCTGTGGCTTTTTCGTACTGTGGACTGTGCTACGTAATACTGTAGTATTTAATTTAAGAACTCTTTCTGTGTCTTTGTGACTATAAAATGTCGCTATTGAAGCTTTCATAGGTGGTAAAGAGGAATTACAAAGTTTTAGGTGGGTTTTAATAGTATAACTTATTTGTGATGGTGGTGGTTTTTTTTTTGGTCTGGGCATAGAAGGAAAAAAACTTTTTTTTTTCTTGCTGTGTCAGGTGTCGGTTGGTGAAGGCTGGGCTGGTGGCATAAACAAGCTATTTAAAAAGACTACGGTAATAGAAGCCTTCATCTACCATCCGTTTCGTTAAGACGATGTCAGACTTTACTTCCATTTGTACAATAAGCATTTTGAAGTGATTTCTCTTGTACTGGAGATAATTAGGTCTTAGTTTCATTGCAGTTAGTGGGTTACTTTCAGGAAAAGCCAGTTTTTCAGTTTGTCTTCAGGGTGTACATCTGTCATAATTCTGCTTTCTTCCCATTCTGTCTCTGCAGCTGTTCAGTGCAGTTTATTATAGTGACACCCGTTAACACAGTTACAGTTAATTGTCTGTCAGAGTTTGAATTATACACTCTTTTTACCCAGAGGTTTATACAGCCCTTAAAAATACTTTAGTAAGAATTGTGCTATGTAAAACCTTTGACCTGAGCATGTAGATTTTTTCATGTATAATTATTTTTAAAAATCTGGTTCTGTTTAGCTATTTGCATAACAAAGAGTGACACACTTTACATCTTTGATCATCTCTCTACTTGGGGTCAAACTGAATGGAAGAATATACGGTGCTCTTAACTGCACAGTAGTAGCATAAAAAGTTCTGTGGTGTGTTGCACATGGGTGTACATGTGTGCACACTGCCATGCCAATTTTATGGGGTAATGTCTGGACTTCTGCTCCGAGGAAGCTAGGAAAAAGGATTTGGATTTTTTCCACGCTTACCTGTGCAACTCCTGGGACTTCAGTGTGGGAGGAAAAAAGTAAAAGGAAGGATCTTGGCGTTGCTGTCCAGTGTGGTTTTCGGTTTTTGTTGGTTCTTTTAAATTAATCTCTTGCAGAGCTAAGAACGGAGGAGCGTGGTAATGCATACTGGTAAAAATAGTGAATTTGCTGTACTGTGTCGTGTTGCTGATTCTAACCCATTGCACTGTATCTGCCAGCAAATACTGGGAAGTAGGCAGAAATACCTGTATTCCTAACTGTATCTACTTACTTGTGTAGAGTTAGATGTTTTGCTGCTCACCTCCACAAGGATATGTAAATACAAATGTTATTTTGTGGCCTGACATTGATTATATGGATTATCATCTAGACATTTCATTTGCATAGCATTTTACAAGTATTTTGAAAAAGGCTTAGTGCTCTCTCCAAAATACCATAGCCGGAAGAGACATTTCAGGCTTTGTAATCTTGCCTTTAAAAACGATCTGGGCAATTGTACCATTTAAGTCCAGAGTTACGTTTGTATATTTGAAGTTTGTACCTAATCAATGAGTAAAACCCAGAGCTTAGCTTTCAGAGCTAGCAGGATGAAAATGGATGGAAAAGCCACTGGTGACCTGTCTCTGTAAAGCACAGTGCCTTCAGCCCCTGGAGCAGTCCAGCGGAGCACGTTGCAAGCTGTGCCAGCCTCACCAGTACTGCCCTGGCATGGCTAGCTCATCTGAGGGTGCTTGGTGGCTAAAAAGTCGTGGCCTCTGCCCCATCTATGCCATTTATTGCAGTGGTGTGATTGCACGAAGCGCTCTTAGATGCCCTGTCCACCCTTGGAAATGCAGTAACATTGCCAGCAGAGTCATGGCTGTTTCTATAAAGCTGTGTTTGGTTGAAGGCTGGCATTTGCCTGAGTCCACTTGCCCCCCACCAATAAATGGGTAAGTTATAATAGAGTCTTCAGGAGAAATAACTATCCGCATGCTGTGTGTTGGTCAGTCTGATTTCTGAAAGGATGGTTTTAACGTGAAGAAACAATCGTCTTTGAAGGAGATTAAACTGAAACGACATACAGAAGTTGCTGGGTTATTAGGAACTTACATGTGTCACTGAAAACTCAGGGAATGTTTGGCTTGGTGATGCAGCAGCCTTTGTTACATTAGGGCTGCTGGACTCTGTTGTAGCTTTTCAAGTGTTGGGCTTACTCTGCAGGTCAACAATACACAGGCAAATGCCCTTTTGGGGCTGGTGGAAGAATTTGGGAAAAACAGCTGTAGAAATGTTTGTGATAGAAGATACAGTGTTCAAGGGCACTGCTTGGTTGTCTGCTTCCTTGCTTCAGAGAAGCGTTCATTTTGCGAAGGGGGTTGGGAAGTTGTTCTGCGACATGTGTGGGTGCAGTGAATGTTTTGTGGAAACTTCTGGACTAAACAGCAATTATGTGGTTGTGTGCAGTTGTTGGGAATTGAGCTCGGTAACCTGGGTGGTCTCGTCCTGTCCTGCAAGTGTTGCAGGCTGAGTGCATAGTTTTTACTTATTATTGGTAAGGATCTTAAAGCTTGGCTTAAATGTTTCACCCTTTTTATGCTTACATGTGAATTCTCTTGGCTTACAGGCATAGTGTTCGTAGCCAATTTGTACCATTAAACTAGCTGTGGTACAATCAGTCTTGATGAACCTGCCTTTACTTCTGACCCATTGGAATTGACAGACCTACTTCAGTTTCAGAATATGTTCTAATGAGATCAGAATTGGATCAGATCATTGTGTATGCACCTGACTATATTAAGTGTATGTCAAAATAGAGTCAAATGAAAAATACCAACATTTTCATCACTGTGAAGAGTGAGAATTTCAAAGAAAAGTAATATTGCTGGCACTCAAATCTCAGATTAGGAAAGGAAAGAGAATGAGATAAGTAATTTTACTGAAAAGTTTGATAGTTTCTCCATTCTGCCATTTTCAGTATAAAAATACCTCCTTATTTTTAGTTTAAGGATGTCCCATGAAGAATGAGATACTAGTGGGTTTTTGTTTTTGTTTTTTTTTTTTTTCCTTGAAGATTAAAAAAGCATTACTTGACTTCACAGTATTCTCTAAACATGCTGGGACAATGTGTATGTCTGTGGTTGAACAGGGAAAGCCTGCACCTTCAGTCTACACCTAACCATCACTATCCATAATCCGTGTTTATTTTTAATACAGTTCTTGCGTGACTTTGAGGTCACCATGACCTGATAGAAACTGATAGTCTTTGAGGCAGAGGCACTGTGATACCCTTAAGAGCAGCAGCATTTCAGTCTGTGTGGTTGTAATTCTTATTAGCTGTTCTAGTGTTATCCCTAGAACATGTGTTCTGAACTGTGGATATGAACATCTGGTGGGAATGGTTTAAAATGATTTCAGAAGTTGAAAAAAGCTGTTTTATTACTTCTAATGACAAAAATTCTAGGGGGTTAATCTTACAAGGTTTGAGACTTGCTCTAAGAAGCCAAATACTGCTTTTCCATCTGTGATTTGACTCCCTCTAAACTCAGGTTAGGTTCAAAGATGGGAAAATGAGATCTCTGGATTTTAACTTTTTTTTTTCACATGCATCTATAAAGGAATCTCACAGAAGCTTCATCAAATGGGGTATTTCTTTTAATGTTACTTTTGAGAACACAGGCTTTTCAATATGGCCAGCTTCAGAAACCTGGCTAGAGTGGCCAAGGAAATTAGCTGCCTTACCTAATACTCTGTACACCAGGGAGGTGGCTTCTGTTCTGGCTTCTCGTGTTTCCTGAAGAACTGTGGAGAGTGCTTGAATTGGGAGGTGTGAATACCACTCTCTCCCTTAAACAACAACAACAAAGATGTTTAGTTTGTTTTTTAAAGACACATGGTAGGAAGAAGAAGCTTCCAGGTCTTTCCTTATTTTGTGAATTTGCAGAAAGTATGGCTAGGAAGATGAACTCAAAATACACTTATCCAAAAAGATGTGGAGGAACAGAATTTCAAATTTTCTTGTTCGTTGCAAGCTCATGAGTGTGTCTCAGTGTATATGCACTATGTTATTTTGCTTTACAGTGCATAGTACTTTTGAGACCATGTGGGAATGAACCAAGAAGTGAGGATTTTGACTAGGAATATACAAGCTACATTTCTGAGATAATGTAATTTTTCTTTATTTTCTTCCATATCCTCTTTACTTTGTTTATGGGAGATATTTCCATTCTAAGTGAGTGTGTTTTTTTACATTGCTATTGTTAATATTTCTTTCAGTTGCAGGAAAAGTATGTGAACTACTAGAAGTACCTTACAGAATAGATGTTTATCCCCCTGGTTTTGGCCTTGTAGCAGCTAATTGGTTTTTCAGTTCTGTCTTAGCCTGTTTTGGATCTGAATGTTGGCTTTCTGTCTTTATAAGGGATCGTATCAGAACTTGGCTCTGGATCTACTACTTTATACCAGGTCTGTATTCAGATGATTTTGATGGTCCAGGCTGGTCTGTGTGTTTGTTCATTGGCAGCATTTCCGTCTGCCATACACACAAAGTTCTGGTCTGCTTCAAAGCAATTCTTCTGGAGAGAATTCTTCTAGTGCTGTAAGAGGTTGTCATTTATGATTCTTTATTCTCTGGCATCAGACATTGTATGTGAACTTTTACTCTATGAAATGGTGACAAAAAGCCTTGGTGAAGTGAACCATTCAGTTTCTCTTTACCTTCAGTGAGCAAAGTTTGCACCTCAAAACTGTTGTATGTTTCAAGGACAGCCATATTAAATTGCACTCTGGAAAGTCACTCTGTGGGAGGGAGGCTTCCCCCCACCTCTATTTGCATGTATAATATGTAAAAGGAGGCAATCTTGCAATGCTCGGGCTCTTACAACTATATTAAGTTCACTGGAAGTGTAAAATAGAGTCTCAGGTTCAGTTGCTTGTGGTTTGCTAGTGATGATAAAATGAATTCCCTCAAAAATGCTTATTTCTTTTTATATGAATCACTTTTGGAAGAGAAGATATTTTTGTGCTTTTTTGGAAATCGTGTCAGGCTTTGGTTAGGCTTTTTGGGTTTCCTTATTTTGGGAATTAGTCTTATAAAAGTTGAAAGCATTATTGAGTTTACTACAAAGAGACGTGTTCTCAGTGAACAAAGTTGGAGTAGTTAACTGTATACTGAAGGGTAATTGAAAAGAGTTTTGTGGAAAGGTTGCTAGGAAATCCCAACTCACACGAAAATGAGAAGGTTAGATTTTCTGCACCTACCTAGAAGCAAAAAAGTATTTTGGCATCTGACTTCCAGATCTGTGCCCCAGAGGTATGTATGAGGGCTTTGCTGCTAGCAGAACACCCAGACCTTGTTACCACGATTGATGTGTGGCAAGCAAAGACTCAGGTGACTTGATGTGCACCTAGAGTCCTCGTCAGTTTAACCAGTAGATATGCCTTTCTGCACCTGTCTTGTCACGTGTTTTCTGCTCTTCAACTTACACTTTTTAATAGCTTTCTACATGTAAATGCTGACTACCTATTTACAGCTTCCTTAATTTTTCTGAATTTGGTTTCATTGCCCAGAGAATACATGCGAAAATACCAACGCCCAGTGAATAGCAGTTAAAAAGACACAGAACTTTTTGCCTTCACATCGCTGGTTCATGTGCAGTTGAACTCAATATTGCTGGAAGTCTGGCAGTTTGGAGGAGCTTTTGTGTAATCAGTTGGTGATCTGATTCCTGAAAAACAGTTAGTGTTAGGCATGGCGCTAGAAATGTGCCTGCAGGAGGAAGTAGCTCTCTTACCTTAGAGGGTGATGCCTTCCAGGGCATAGAGGATGCATGTTTAGTTAATCTGGGAAAACTTGGCTTGCTACTGCTGCTGTTTCTTTTTTTTATACGTAAGTGGATGACTTTAATCTTTGATTCATAAATCTGGCACTTTAAACAGGAATAAAATGGTTCCAAAAACATACTAGCCAAAGTAAATATTTACACAAGCAGTAAAAATGTTATTGTATTGCAAATCTAGTGTCAGAATGGGCAGGGGAAGTTAAGCACGTTGACTGCAGATATTTAGTGATTTTAAGACCTCTCAGAACAAAATATGCTTTTGTTTTGGGGTGAAAGTGTTGGTGGGGTTGTCATTGATACTCTCCAGTTTTGTTCACCTGCTCGTATGATGACTGCCTAATTAAGCATCCTTGAGATATTCACTGTTCATATTTCAGATGCTGTTTAAAGTTGTTTGTTTTCCTTTGTGTGCTGTAAATCCTCGAATACCATCAGAAACACAACTTGATGACTGTGTATTATTATCTTGGGTTAAGTGCTGTCTCATTGCTTTGCAGGCTGCCTGCTGTTTCCCGTGGAGATCATGAAACGACGTCGGCTTCCTAGCAGCAGTGAGGATTCTGACGACAATGGCAGTAAGTGCTCCTTTGTTGTAGAGTGCAGTAGGTTATGAGTTTGAAAACACGTTTTAATGCAGTATTTTATGTGACAGAGGCATTCTGCATATTGGTTGGACTGGTAGAAATGTGTCTTGTAAGGATCTAGTTTTGAACTCAGTCATTCTGAACACAGGTGGACAGTGGATTCAGGATCCCCCCCCACTATTGACTATACAGTGTTAGTTAATAAGATAAAACAAGAGAAAAAGTTGGTCATGTTCTTCAAAATCCTTGCAAGCAGCATAATTCATCATTACAAGGACAGAACTTGCATGGAGACATCTGCTAACATTGTCCACAGCTTAGTATTTAATAGAAGTTTGCATTAGGATTTTAAATGTGCTTCAGTGTTCTCATACTCTCTTATGCAATGGAAAGGTATGTTGCTTCAAACTTAAGTAGAAAAGATTGATGGTGCATAGAAGTTGTTCCTTACTTCATTTGAAGATTATCTTGTTTGAGGAATAACTTTCAAGACTGGAATTCAGTAGATCAGTAATTTGGATACAAAATATATTTATTTTTTTTAACTGTTTCTGTACTGACATAACTAACACTGAGCTCTGTACGGTATATATATCTCTCGTGTTTGGATTCCAGGGATTGATAATCTTTCATTTAAGCAGGAAAAAAAAGGGGGGGGGGGGAAGATAAAATGACAGTATGGGAAACGTGCCAGGGTGTTTTATTTGCCCAAACAAGCAAGTTGATTGTACTTGACAATAGTGCAGCTTAGCCAGTTGTCAGAGAGATTTTCCTGGTTTTAGTTTGATCTGTCTGGGTGCACATCTTCAAATCTGAAGTCTTTTGTGGGACTTCAGTCTGAAATGTAACAGAAAATGATCAGGGAGGTTTTCCAGATGCTTTTGAAAGCTTTACTCTGAGAATGTAGCCCTGTGCTACACTGTGGTCCTGCACAGGGGACTGCTTCACCTGCATGCATTTCTTAGGTGTGTCTGTACTGCATGGGAGTCTGCTCAGGTATGGCCAAATCTGCACCTGAAAACAACCTTAGGCAAACTATTGCTGAAATGAAGGTGTGATAAAAGGATTGGAGGAGGTGAGAACTAGCAAGCTGATTAGGAGTTAGTCCAAATAAGGATTGAGTAAAATCTGTTAAAGAGGTGTGGGATTTGGCTTGTTTTGGGAGAACTACCTGCAGTCGGGGGATTTTGGAAGAAGAAAAATCCCGTATCAAACCTGTTTTTTCTTGGTTAGAAGTTTACTTGGGGTTATAAAAATTGAAGTTGGTGTGTTTCCTCAAAGGTGACGTGTACTTCCCTGAAACAAAGATGTGTTTTCACTTGTAAAATAGACAAGTAGCAGCTAATGTGATGTCTTTCGTTAGAATTTTGCTTTACCCTTTTTTCATTCCCTAGCAGCTTTATGTAATAGTGTTTCATTTTGATAATAGTGTTTATTTTCACTCTCTTATCTCTTTCTTTTTACTCTTTGATCCCTTCGTATGCCTTGTGTTATAGGCTTTACCAAATAAAATATGAAGCAGATAATCTTGGAATTGAAGTTCTGAAATAGATACAGTTGACTGATCTGTTGCTGATTATAATGCTTGTTTGTAATGTCATTTGATATATAACTATCTGGAATAGAGCTGTTGACTTACTGAATTATGTTTCCAAAAAACTGTATTTTCATCTGTTCCATAGATCAAGATGTAAGAAAATGAGTGAGGAAGAGAAAAACAAACCCTTGCCCTTTTATGATCTCTCTATTTTAAAGCCTAATTAATATGAATAACTATTTGTTGAATAAATTAAATGGCAAAAGGCAGTGAAATTTTAAAAGTATTTTCAAGTAGTGTTTGAAATATATACCACTTTCCTTTCATGACACATTTTTTTTCTTGACTTGATTATGTTTTTTTCCCCTTGTGAAGTTACTGGGCAAATTCAGATCCAGGTTCCTGCATATTCATTCTATTACTATGTACATGTTCAAAAAGATCAAGGGTTAATAATCAGAAGCTGAGATAACATTTAATGTAGGGTCAGCATCTCCAAGGCTTTTTGTCATTCACACTTCCCTCAGAACAATGTCTGATGCTCAGGCCTTTTCTGTCCTCTTTTCCTGTTACAGGAGATACCAGTAGTTCCTTGCAACTATGTTTGAATGTCCAGGGTCTCCCCTTACAGGTTTCACCTTCATTTAATCTTTCCTTGTCTTTAGTAGAATTACTGATTACTCTCACTATGTTAATTTCTGTATTATTACTTTGTCAGTAGTATCTCTGATTCACTGTACTGGTACCAGTGTTAGAAGGGTAAGCAAATTTTGTTGCCTAAAAAATAAAAGGTAAAAATTTCTGTGAATGTCTGGGCTCTGTGTTGAAGGCTTTAAGTTTATCACTAGCTATTTTTCCTTCTCAGAGTTTCAAGAGGCAGAAAACAATTAAATAGACTAGTCTGAGCACTTCAAACAGCCGTCTTCTAATTGAAAAGTTGAAATTTTAATCAACACTTAGTTGGAATCCTATTGCCAAACATCTGCTTCCCTTCAGTCGGTGGCACCTCTTGACCCTCCAGTGTGCTGCTTGCATTCCCATCATACTGAACTCGATAGTCCTTCAGCTTAGAGCTCAGCACTGCTCTCCCTCATCTCGCAAGGTGAGGACTGGGCCTCCAACTGTTGGGTTTCTTCAGTTCTGAAGTTGAGTTTTCATACTGTGTGATCAGGCGTCTCAGATTCATCATGGGTGTCACTGGATAAATGTTGTTGGAGTAACCTGAATGACGATGTGTGTCTGGGGTAGGCTCCAGTGTGTAGACTAGTGCCACCTGGAAAATATTTTGGCATGAAGAAATACACATTTTATTGTATTGAGCTCAGGAACCTGAATATTTAGAAGGTAATAATAATGATGCTACTAATAATGGAATTAATCTAAAAAAGTAAATGAACATACAAAGATTGCTTTCCATTAGATCACTGAACTGACTCAGTTTCCTTGGTAGTCACAAGGTGATAGAAGAACAAACCTCATACTCCAAGCATTAAAAATGTATTCTACTGAAGAGATAAGCATCTCTGTAGTTCTTCAGAGGAAGAAAAAGGTGCTCTCCTTTTGTGAGATGAAAGAAGGGAGAACTGTTTTCATTTAGGGGTGAAATATAGAACAGAAGAACGCTTAACAACATGGCTGCCATCCTAGAGTGTGTGCGTGTGTTTACCGACGTAAGATATTTTAGTGTGGGTGCTTATATATTATTTGCAGTATTTTAAAGCCTTGCAGCTTAGAGACAGAACCTTTCATTTTCTCATCACTTCTTTTGCTCTCTGACTCGATTCTTTCCCAAAAGCTAAGTGCAGACTTCAAGCCCCCAAAAGTGTTTGTGTCCTTCAGCGTAACTACTGAAAATCATCGAGCTGTGTTGCCTTAAAATCAGCGTTCTAAATCCTCATTTAGACATGAGGCCAAAATAGCATATTTGAAGCACTGAGCAAGAGGTGTCAGTGAAAGTTGTGCACAGCAGTTCTGCAGTTAGTCCCTGGATATCTGAGTGTGTTCTCAGAGATTTCGTTTTCTGAAATTATAGGTCACTTTTGAACATTTTATCCATGAAGTATAATTGAATGAAAAATGGCTGCAGGCATAGTTCTGGATTTTGAACATTTGTCTAAATACAGAGGAATGGTATTGGGAGAGGCTTGGGGAAGGGTTTAAGATTATTGGCACCTCAAAGTAATCCTTTTTTTGTCACCTGGCAGCTTGTTAGTTTCTGTCCCTTTCAGATAATGTATTACAGCAACTATAATAGATGTTAGTATTAGCCAGGCCCATCATAAAAGCCTTGTGATGTACATGCCATCTCCTTCAAACCCTGTATTAAGTAAATTAGTAATGTTTACCTCAAACTCGATTACCTCCTTGTTATCTGTCGTGTCTGGCTAGGGCTTTGATAGTTTTTAAGCAATTTTTGTTACATTGTATTTCAGCTTGCTCCTCCATTGCGAAACCTCTGTCTCTGTATGATTCCAGGTCTTACTCTAATTAAATGTTAGATACTGAAGCTGTCTTATCTTTCCTGCTCAGTGTTTGACCTGACTTTTTAGCCTCCTTGGTCTGCAAATCTGCAAAGGTGGTTTGTGCTGAATATTCCATGTGCTTTGTTTCCTGGTGAGATAAAGTTGTGCAGTGGAGTAGTTTCCACTTACAGCTTCAGGGCATTCCTTTTGCACAAATTACTTGGACACGGGGACAGACTGTGTTTGAGACAAGATCTGAAGCTCAGGCAGTTGTATTGCAGGGAGCTTGGGTGAAATCCGGGCCCCCCTTGGTGTCAAAGAGAGTTTGGTTACAGTTTTCCATGAGCAAGGAACTCGGAACATGATTTTCTTCACGCTATACCTGCTCCCACAATGCCTCTTCATTTATTCTTGGAGGGGTTATCAATTCATCATACTCCTACATGCAGAGTGTCTGAGAGAAGAACTGAAGACACTTGCAGATGAAAAATACTTCTAAGATTTACAAGGTTTCACATTAGTTCCGAGAAATGAAAGATTTAATACTTATGGATTATGGAATATAGTTCTGTAATTTAGATGGACCCTTATTCTATCATTGCTAAACAAATGTTATTTTAAAGTTAAACATATTTTGCTAATATCCATCGCTCTGGCTGAATGATGGGCATCTTAGATTTAGAAAGGGCTTTTCATCCCAGTGGATTCCCGTTGTGTTTGAGATGGATCCCAGAGTGCCTTCACAAAGGTTGCCGAGTACATAACCTTAGGCGTGTGTGTCATTTACCGCAGAATTGCAGCTGCTGCTGGCCTGAAGTGTGGCAATTACTTAGCAGTGCGCGTAATGCTGTGCAGCGTTTTATGGAAAGGAAGTGAAGAACACTTTTTGGTTTTCAGTTGAAGTGGCTGGTAGGTGAGGGATGGTGATTAAACAACAGAATGTAACGTAGTTACAGTGCTAGAATTCAGGCAAAGCAGCAAGTTTAGCAGTCACTACTATGCTTTTGAAAAAGGGTTGTGGCATTTGAAGTGATGACAAATGGTCAGAGCTAGCATCTTACCTGAAGGTTAGGCTCACTGGGGCAGGGTGACTTTTGGTGAAGTTGTTACGCTTTTGAGCACTCTGGAAGAGTGATTTGAAAGACTTACCTGGGCTGATAGGATATTGCGCCTGAGGAAGAGACATCACGTAATTACCACCGTCGTTTTTGGAGAGGCATGTTTTTCTTTACAGGACTGCTAATATTGAGTACACCTAACTCCACTGGAGTTTTAAGGCCTGATGACATCATGTTATCAATCTATGAATGCTAGCTTGGGAGGTGCTCAAATTTACTTTGATAACCTGTATTAAACTTGTGCTATAACTTTGTATAATGTTACAGTAGAACATTGCTACAGTGGGAAGCCTTGGGCTAGGGAGCTAGAGTGGCACTTGGGTCTTGTGATAAAAAATAAGACGGGGTCTAGGAATTCCTCACTGTTAGAAGAGGGATATGTGCCTATACATGGATATGTGTGTGTTCTTTGAGATTGTAATACTCAAATGTGTGCTACTGAGAAGAGGGATCATAGGAGGGAACTTGTATTGAACTGCTGTGGCAGGGAGCTGCAAAGACTGTTCATTATGTTTGTCAGACACCGAGCAAGTGTGCAGTGTTGCTGTAAAGCACTGCAGAGATCATACGGATCCATGCATTGTGCAGCAGCTGCAATTGGGTAGTTGTCAAATGACGCTAAATTTTGATTAGGCTCGGTGTTGACGAGATAAAAGGCTGCTGCTTTTTCTGTTTTGATCTTGAATGAGATTATTGTATAATAATACACTATTATATAAAGATAAGGAAGATAGATGGGCAAATCCTCCAGCAGCAGAAACATGAGAAGGGGAATTTGGCTATGTGAAGCAATGTCATAGACTGCGTTTGCGTACATGCTGCTTTCTCTGTGATAAGGCCTGAAGACTTCTGCAACAGACAGCTCTTTCTGTACCTAACATAATGGAAAACTGCCCCCAGAATAGCCTGCTTCTGTTTTATTTGTGCTGGAATTTGGGTCTAGACATGTGGAGTTATGTCTGAGTGACACAGAGCCTTACTGTAGAGAGTTGTGGGCCAGGCAGTAAATGGGGAGACTCTGAGCATCTATGTTTTCTCTTCAGGCTGCAGATCTTTCTGACAGAGTGTTGGCAGCAGCACCTAGTTGGTCTCAGAGTGAGTTGAGGAACAGTATAGGCATCTGGAAATGCCAGTGTAAAGCAGAAGTGACAGCCAGACATACATCCATGTCAGGGATGTTTTGCTCTGTTGTGCTGCCTGGTGTAATGGTGTAGTGGGAGTGTATTTACGGTGGGGGAAGTGCTGTCAGACTCCCAGTGATCTGAGGGTTTGAAGTGTTCAGAGGCTGTAGCAGCAGGTAGTTCTCCAGGGACACAGCTGGGTGCCTTGCAGGTGGCTTTACAACAGCCTTGTGCATGATACATAATAGCTGAGCCTTCTCTGCTCATGCTGAGTAGTATATTAGTTGTGGGGTAGAATTCCCCGAGGGTTTGAATTGCTTTATTGGTCCTGAGGAATTTTCTGTTTTGATGGGCGTTTTTTGAATCAAAACATATTCCTGATGGATCATTTAATAAATTGATGCAGTTAAAATTGATTATTTTTTTCCTTTTGGGAAGTGTGTGTTCTTCACAAATATGGAAAAAGAATTCACAGTCCTTGATAGCTTTCTTTTATTATCAGGAGGTGTATGTGTTACATACACCCTATAGCGGTATTATAAAAGCACTGTATTACAGCGTAAGGTGTATATAATAGCCTAGGGGAACAGAAAGTTTTCGTACTCGAGTCTTAGAAGTTGCCTTTCCAGCACCAGTAGTGTGTTAGAGCTTTGCTTTTCTTGCTGTGAATTACACCTCATTAGTGGTTTGGGATTTCTTTTTGCTTTGTGTCTATAAGTGGATAAATGCAAAGGGAAAACAGACATGCAGTAAGAGTATGATCCTCCTCCCATTGTTCTCAGTGATGAAAACCTTGTAAAACAGAGGAACATCTAGGCCATCTGAAAGGCTCCTAACTGTAAAAGAATCAGAGTGGTCTTGGTGTATCTCCTGGAGCGATGGTGCTAGCTAGGCTACTATGTTCATCCTTAAGTTGCACGATCATGTAACAGGATAGGCGCTTAATAAGACACCTCTTATCTCTGATGTCTAATGGTAGTGATGCATGTTCTGGATGTGTGTGTTTAGCTTCATGCTTTGGAGTTGTGTATTTTTCATATTCACTGTTATTCACATGGCTTTTGGTAGTATGGGCTCTCTTAACATCTCATTAATTTTCCATCTGCTGTAGAACTCATTTCTCCCATGAGGTATATAACGTTATCTTACAAAAGTTTTACATCTTCCAAATCCCAGTGATTCAGACTTCCCTTATGTTTTTTTGTTATTTTACCGAAACTGGGTTTAACTCTGTCTTGATCTTTAGTTGTTTTTCTAGTCTTGGTGGTCCTAATCCAGTTTGGGACTAAAGCTAGTATTCAGAAAACCGTTGATGGATATAGTCATTTCGGATACTTAATGCAAGAGGATAATTTTGGTGAAAAGTGTCTGGAATCTTTCTAAAGTAACTCAATTAGGTTCATGTGCTTTTATAATACAGAAGAGCTGTTTTGAATCCTGTGTTTGTTTTGACCACAGTAGATTGTTCCTTCCGTATAATCCAGGAATGGTTCTTACTTCATGTATTTAGACGTAAAAATCAGATCATTAATCACTGAAGCAGCTGTAATCGCCTGTGAACTTTTTCTTTCAGTGAGGTCTCTCTTCTGGATTAGGTATGAAAATATGGAAAGGATGCTTAAAAGACAAATAACATCCTTCATTTTCCTCCTGCACTTTTATTAGTGTACTTGGAGTGGGTGGATTGCTCATTAATGAAAGCAGCTTTGGGTGATTCAGTGACCTGGTCTGGGCACTGTTGAAGGCAGTGATATTTTGCCATTAACTTTAATGGAAGCAGAGTTGAAACTCTTATTTGAGATTTCAAAAGTAGTTAAATTTAATACTGTTATGGGCTGGATATTTTACTGTCATTTGGCTGGCTCCTTCAATTTCTTGCACTTTTGTGTCTGAGTGGTGGTGGTTGTTTGAATCTGTGAATGCATGCCTTATAGTTGGGTTTTGTTTATTCAGTGAGTAAATGTTTTCCCTATTGAAGTGAAGCCCTTGCCAGAGGTCATCTGTTAGCTACAGTTACAGATCTTAGTGGGTAGTAAAATCTGAGTCCCATGAGAAATTCTTCCACCTTTTTCTCCTAGTATTATGTACAGTCAGTTTACACTGCTCAGAAAAATACAACAGGGTCTTCAGTAACTTACTGAAAACATTGTGTGTTTTCACTGTGCATTCACCAATTTTATGTGCAAGGAAAGAACCATTACAGAACTATGTAAGAAACTATTTCTTCCCTTATTCATTGTAGGAAGTTAGTTGGCATGGAAAAAATACTCATTATAATATATCCTGAGGAAGGCTGTCTGCGTTTGAGTTGTCCTTTATGCATGGAAATTTTACGTAGTGTGCTTTCGCATAGCACTTTAAAAAGGTAATTTAAAATGAAGATTCTGTAGTTTTGGTGCTAAGAGTTGACCTTTCATGTTGCATGGAATAGTTAATTAACCCAGTGGCTTAACCCTTGTGTACATGGACTGTGTCTAAAATAGAAGTACACATTTAAGACACTGTTTTGATGTGTAGCATCTGCAGATGACACAGTAAAGAAATGGAGGTGGAAGATATGGTAGGGATTATTTTACTCCTCACCTTTGTAGCTTCTCTGTGGCATGAGAGAGACTTGGAAATCCATCTTTTAATACCCACATTAAAAAAAAAAAGTAGCCCATATGCTTGCTTACTCGTCTTCAGTTTATGATGAGTTGTCATCAGAGCTGAATTAAAGCACGCAGGTAAAGATCCAGAAGTACATCATACTGCTAGTGCTCTGGTTTTGCCAGATGCATGCATTACTTGGGAACAACTGTATTAAAGCCTCGAGACTCACCAGCTCTTTTCCCACAGAAACTTCGGAATCAAACACCACTTTGCCAGTACAGCTTGTTGTTCTTAATTCCTTATCTTGTATGCAGGCTCCCTCCCCAAGGTCCAACAGTGTACAAAGCACTCAGATCCACAAATAAGTGTCTGACTTGCTGGTGCGGTGGTCTAACTAGCTGAATACCTCAGTGGCAGATAGTTGGTCAGATATTAATGTCTTGCCGATGGAAAATATCAGAACCCACGAGAACTGAGTAACAATCTGTGTTGTCTATGTGAAGCTGTTTGTTAAAGAAATCACATCTGTCAGAATGTTAAAATGTTAATATTTATATTGTTATATTGCAGGAAAAAATCTGTTTTTCTGTCGTGAATTTTAGCTGTACATCTGACACTTTTTGAGTGATTTCACTTACTCCCCTCTGACTTTTTTAGGTTGAGTTTGGGTATGGGCTGATAGGATCCTCAGAAGGAGTTTATACTGCTGCTTGTGTTTCTCTTTAGTTTTCAAGAGAATGTTTAAATGGAATAGTAGTTAAATGATCTTGGGAGTCTGGCTTTCCACACAGATTAGTAAATGGCAGTTGGTCACTTTTTTCCTGCCTCCCTGCACCCCCCCCCCCCCCCCCCAAAAAAAAAAAGAAAATTATAATTGTAAAATAGAGGGGCTTAGGAAAAGTGCCCCTGACTTTTTAAAAACCTTTCAAATCACCAGCTTTTATATTAAAACACTAACATTTGCTTATAATAATCTTTTCTGTATTCTTACCTCAGAAGATAAGATTTTTAGCTGTTTGCTGAGTACCTTGCTTCGGTTTTTGACCATTATGCATGTTCTGTAGAACGTCTGTTACTCATTGCTGTGTTACAGAGTGGTTTTTATTGGGGTAGATTCCTTAATGTATTACTAACTGAAAAGAGAAGACAAAAGCATAACTACAACATAATGAATTCTTCTGATGACTTGTTACTCAGGCGTATCTTTTCAATGAAAGTCTTGGACAGTCACTTTACTTTGAAACTGATTTTTGTTTTTAACAGAGAACTTAGCCCATCCTATGCAATCTGTTTTTGAATGGTGCTTTCTGATCCCCAAGATGTTTCTGCTGGATGATGTGAGGCAATGTTGCTCTTATGGACTGTAGCCTTGCACTTTTCACTCCTAGCATCTATGTGCACAGGCCAGTGAAGAAATGAGCAGTGTGGGAAGGCCTTTACATTGGTTCTGTTTTATTTGTCTACAATTAATGCCCAGAGTTGTAAAATCTGTGCTCATCCTTCAGAGTTCACCATGTAGGTGCTAGCTTCCCTATCATATAGACCTTATTACAAGTCCTTCATCTCTCCAACCCATAAGGATTTATTGGCTCTTTTTTTTCATTACTGCTGTGTAGTTGGCAGTGGAAAATACCTGCCGTACCTGTAAATCTTACTGAATTAAAATTAGTTGATTTGCACAGGTATAATACAGTCTGGTGTCAAAGCACTGCCTTGTCAATGGAGTGTAGATTCTTTCTCTTTTTCCTTTTTTCCTGTTACAATATTTCTGAGAGCTGACAGAGACTCTGTCAAAAGGTTTCAAGGCAAAAAGATATAATTTGTTTGGAATGTAGTGAATAATTATGCAGACAAAAGTTGTACAACCACACTGAGAGATTTGCTTGGGAGAAGAGACCACAGCTTGTTTTGTGAGCTCTACTGTGTGTGCATGGCAGTGTGCTTCATCTTGAAAAGGCTTGCTCTGGTAAAAATTGGGTAACCGATATAGATATTTAGGACATCAATACATTAGCTTCAAAGAGTACATCTCAGGCTACCAGCAGACCTCCTGGTCAGTTATTAATCTGCAGAAAGTGGTTTATTGATGCTCAGGGGGAAGCATGTTATGAGGTAGCTTTCTCCAAATGCTGGGTAGAAGGCTGATAAGTGCAGTGCAGCCAACACATGCGTGTTTCAGTAGAAAATTATAAACCAAAACAGAAGAGTGATCACTGAAGTGTATGACTGAGTAACTTTTATTTTCTGGTTCATTTTGAAAGAGTCTTTTGGAGGTTTGTCATAGAAACCTGGCTCTGGCTTGCCTTACTCATATAGTCCCACTGAAGTCAATTGGCCTTCTTGGGTGTGCGGAGAGAGCAAAGGCTGTTACTGATACATGGCAGCAGTGTCTGCAAATGATCATTTCTGTATCCTAGGTCTGTCCACCTGGTCCCAGCATTCCAGATCTCGACATCGGAGGAATTCGTGTTCCAGACATGAAGATCGAAAACCTTCTGAGGTATTTCTGGGATTTGATTTGCATTTTGTTACATCTATCAAATACAAAGCCGTATACATGTTCTGGTTCTGGATCAATTTCTTCTGATTACATTTTATTTTCTTTTCTTTTTGCTACATTTTAGCGGGCGCCTCCCCCCCCCCCTTTTTTTTTTCTTTATTTGCCAGGAGATTAGGGAGTTCAGCTGTTGGCACAGCCACTGCCAGCACCAGGTTCTATCTGAATTTTGTTATGGTCTGGCATGTATTCAACAGTCTCTCTTGTAGTATTTTAGGCATCAGGGTTTATTTGTAGCTTGATTTGTGAACTGTGAAACTTTACATTAGATGCATTTATTTCATATTGGTGTGGGTCTTGGTATATGATCTTTGTTAAAGTGCTTGTCAAACTAGAAATCCACTTCCTGACAGTTCTGTCTTGCGTAGGGCTTTGAGGAAGTCCTATCAAGGAAGATACAAATCTTTGAACTTTCCAGGATGGATCAACTGTTAGTAACGCATAAATGTGATCCAGTTCTTTGGAAATATTCTTGCTGAATCTCCCTATGTTCAGGCAAATAGTACACTGCAGGCTTTGTAGAGGCTGCAAAGAAAGCATTAGCTTTGGGAGATGGAATTTCTTTGTTTAACTTACTTGCCCAATACATGTATTTCTGATGCATTAGTGAGGGATTGGTGTTGAGAAAAAACATTGTTTATTAATCTCCCAACGACAGTATACCTGAGTCCCAGAGAAGAGTTTTCACAAGAAGAACCCCATTCATTGTTTAGTGTGAACTACGCCTAGTACTGGTGTTTTCCAGCTGTCTTTTCTGATTGTTGGCTGTTAAAGACCTTTTATTTTTTGGTGAATGTGGAGACCCCTGGTGAGACCCCCTTTATTCTTGCTGGTGATAGGCTTGCTTTCCTTAGTTATCTTTTGTACATCCCTTAGAAGTAGCCCCTTAGACCCAGTTTTGAGAACTACCTCATGAAAGGCTATCAAGAATTAATCTGAGATAATTACGAATCTTACTGTTGATGTTTGTGTGCTTCTGTTTTCTCCTCTTCCTTTCCCTGCATTTGTTGTCAGAATCTTTGCAGTTCTGTGCTGTTCTCTCTTGTTTTCTCAGCCTGGATGGACTTCTCATATACTTCCCTTTAGCTCTGTTCCACAGTCTTTTTCCCTCCCTCCCTCTATTTGCGTTGTCTCTGCTCGTCACAGCACGCTATTCTGATGATAAGTGTGCTGGCAGAAAAGTGACACTTGCTAAATTCCCCGGGTGAAATCCTGGTCTCATTGAAGTTGGTGGCAAAATTCCCATTGACTTCAGCGTGGCCGGGGTTTCACCCTTTAGCTTTGAAGTGTTCAGCGCTTCTGAGAGCCAGCACTTCTGTAGTCTCTGCTTTGCTCCGGGCAGTCTGATTGCATCAGAAATTAGAGCAGAAAGAATGGTGTCACAGGGCCACTGGCCTGGGAAGGAGTTTCTTGGCTGTCAGGTGCTGCATTAGCTTTGCTTTAGAGGGAGTTTTGTGACAAATTTATCTGAGAGCCTGAGTTACTTGGGCTCTCAGTCTGAGCGAGTTTTGTGTCCCATTTTATATTTTTAGTCTTCTTTTCATTTGACATTTGATTGCTTTAATTCAAACCGCTTCGAAGTGCAGAATCCCCTGGCCAGCTGTGCTTGTTTGTTTTGTGAGCCAGTGTACTCTGTGGCTTATTTTTCATTTCTTGATTGGAGCCTCACAGGACTTGTAATTTGATTGTTTAAAACATTTCATTATATTTCATTACCTGCATTCACCCTTTCCTTCATATGGTAATATTATTCTTTATTTTTTAACATTGGCAGTTTTTCTGAACATGTCAAGACAAGTGTTAAGAAAAACGTCCTGATTTTAGCTATTTTTATGACAAAGCCAGAGTGGAAATGGAAACATACTGAGACAGAAGTGGGATAGTATGTGTGTGTTGGGAGGGAGGAGAGGTTTCAAGATGTGCAGTGTGGTCAGGCAAACCACACTTTGAAATATTCTCAGAAGTGTAATTAACCGTCAGGTTCACTGTTTCCCTAAAATACTTCCCAAAAATTGTAGGGAATCTGTTGAGATTTCAGGTGCGTGAATAATTTGTGACAGAAGTTGCTGTCCTGGGGAGGCCTGCCTAATTAGCACTCTGTATACATCTGGTTTTTCCTCAGCCATATGCAGCAGTTGGCTGGAGCTAACGTAAAACAGCCAGTGTTGCCATTGGTTTGGGACTGGGTAGGAGACTGGGAGGCTGTGTCACTTTGCCCCATTAGCAGCCCCATAAGATTATCTAGGAGCGCTGCCCTGATAATCTCTTTTTTTCCTTTGTAACTCTGCAACGTGGGGCTGGGTGGATGTTGACTCTGTCTACCACAAACTGAGGAGTCTGCAGGGGAACTTTTCTTAAGATGTTACCTACCTTTTTCTCGTCCTGGCGGTGCTTATTTTCTGTCACCTGGTTGCTTTTTAACCCTTTCCTTTGAACATGTCATTGAGTAGTTAAAAATCTGTGGTTGTGGAGGTGAGGAGTGCCGAGTGCAGTGGCTGTAGTCTACAGCAACCTTGCCTTACAGGGAGAGCAGGGTGGGGAGAGCTGGAATACCTGTAAACAAGTGCAGGCTTGTAGTTGTGATGCCTGTGACAGCACCCTTTGCTTTCTGCAGTGCTGCCAGGCAGTGGCAAACTAGGCTGAAGCTGCCACACTAGTGCCACAGCATGCCTGCTACAAGAGTGAATCCCTTTTTGTTTCATTCTGTGGCTTGTTGAAGACTGCATCGCTGCTTGTTTATGGCTGCTAACCCAAAAGTTGCCAAACATCCTGCTTATTTTAGAGGTGGATGCCTTTGCAAAGGCAAAGTAAGGTTACAGCTATGATGCAGAGGTGTCTGTAGCTGATCAAATAACAAGCACCTGTGCTGAACATGGAGCTGCCACCAGAATTCCAGTTTGGGTCTTATTTTATTTGATCTTTTGGGTTATTATTTTAAATACTTGCACAAAGAGTCATCTCCTTAGAATTTCCTCTTGCGGCTGGTCATGGTAGAGTCACGCCTTGATTTCTACCACAGGGAATTTCTAGAATGTCTTTGGGTTAGTCAGAGCTCTGATAATTAAAAAAACCCCGAAAAACCTTTGAGCAAAAATGAGTCTTGTGCTGCTGTTTTAGGATGCAAAGCTCCTGCAGCTTTTACTGCAGCCAAAACAGATGTAAAAGTGGGTAGCACCTCTTAGCATCATGTCTCCAGTGCAGGGGGAGTGCCAGGACTTGTTAGTGGAGTTAGCTGGAAGTCACTCTATCAGTAGTTGCACCTTCAGCCACCCCTTTCCCTGCGATGAAGATAAACTTCTGTCCTGCAGTGGGCTGGGTTAGTTCACTGTTGATACAGTGACCTTGTTACACACTGTCCTCCATGGTTACCCTGAAGCTGTGAATCATAGAGTGTAAATATCAAATGTCAGTGTCTCTATTTTTCTCTCTTGGTCACTCTCTTTGCAGGTGTTCAGAACGGACCTGATCACTGCCATGAAGTTACATGACTCCTTCCAGCTGAACCCTGATGAATACTATGTGCTGGCAGACCCCTGGAGGCAGGAGTGGGAAAAGGGAGTTCAGGTGCCAGTTAGCCCAGGGACCATCCCAGAACCAGTAGCCAGGTATAGTTTGGAGGAATGTAAACAAATACACACATGTTTATGCTAGCAGCTTATGTCTACATTGCCTTGGCTTCTTGAGCTTTGTTCCACAGTGTTTAGCTAGAAAGGTCTTGGTTCTCAGAGACGAAGAGCAACCTGCCTCAGCTTTTTGAATGGTCGGAGAGGTCAAGAATCAGGCCTGTTTTGCCTGTGTGTTGAAATATGAATGTCAGAGAATCATTTTTGGCATTACATTAGGATGGAGTGTAATGACAGAACCTTAAAAACAGCTTCAATTTTTAAGCCCAGACTTGACCTCACTCAGCGTTGCTGGGAGAGCCCTTGTCTAGTGCTTCTTGTGCTTAGTTCCAAGACATAGTTTCCTTTCAAGGAAGAGTTAGACAAGCCAGATTTAAGGGCTAGAGAAAATACAGCATTTATTTTGGTTCACGTTATTTTTTTGGTTGTTTCATTTACTACTTTAGGAAATTGTTTGTTGTACAACATTTCAGCTGTTTTAAGAACCATCCAGATGTGCAGGTAACTAAGTACATTAATGTGAGATTTTCTAGCTCTTATCCAAGAAACCCTTACTTTCCTTACCTTGTTTGTTACACTTAGGTATTGTTTTCTGTTTCAAATTAAATAGTACAGTTGTAAGGGCAGGAGCGTGCTGCAGCCCATTTACCTATTTTATGCTTAGTTTGGATTGGAGTTGGAGAAAGTGGGAAGAACAAGGATTATTGCCATTTAATCATACTAGATCTCTTTGAGTAAGTCCAGGCTGGCCCATAAGGCATTACCAAATGGCCCACCAGTGCTGGAGGGGCCAGAACAGTCCCATCTCTGATATACAGTAAAAAATTCTGGGTGACACTGCTCTGCTTCTGTTAGGTCTGCATCTGCCAGCTTTAACCTTGGAGTAGGGGGACTACAGGAATGTTTGTTAGCGCTTTTTGTGTTCTGTGCAGCAACCTGCAGACCGCTGCAAAGCCCCACTAGGTCTGTACAATGACGAACTTACCCGCACATCAGGTAACCCTTTCCTTCCTTCTCCTTCTGAAGGATTGGACCTGGAGCTCCAAGAACTCTGCATTTTCCTCTCTGCTGTGCGGTTTAGAACATGGGAGCGTACTGTTTCCCTGCAGTGCTCATAGCCTGCTCCACACTGACCTCACCCAGTCCCTGCATAAATGCACACACATTGCACATGTGTGCTCACATTGTCTTCTGCTGTGTAACACTGCTTTTTCTTTCAAGCATCTCCCAAGGCTGCAGCAGGGCCAGGAGACCTATGGACTTTAGCAGAGGGAGACCTTCCAGGGGATCCCCACCCCGTATCTTTCAGGGAGGTGGTTTGGTGCCTATATCAGATCCAGGTACTCACTTAAGAGAGAGCTTTTCTCTGCCAATGGTCAACAGGGATGTTGCTCCAAATCTAAGATACTGAAGGAGATAGGGAAAGAAGGCACCCAGAGTTGTAGGTATCAGCACAGGAGGCACCACTCTTTTAGTTGCTGAGCTATCTTGTATAGTCCACTGGTGAGTACCTGTTGGTCAGAGTGGCCCTCTGATGCCCGATTGTTGTCCAGTTTTCTCCCTCACAAAACACTTGCAGAGCCCTGCCGTGGTGGTGCTGGAGTGATGGAACTGTTCTGTGCCTAACTGGGAGGGGAGGGAGATGTTCTGTAAATTGAATCAGCAATAGTCAAATAGTAGCTAGTGTAGAACAGAAGCAAAATAGAGTACAGATAGCTGATGCTAGTGAGGTACATAATAGAGAATAAAAGGTTTTGGCCTTGTAGCGACTGGTCAGGGCAGCATGAGGAGGTTCAGAGGGGTGGGGAAAGGAGTGAGTCTGTGGTGATTCAGTGTAAGCATGCGGTCAGATGGATAATTCAGTTGAATGTGGTTTTTGGTGTGTAGTAAGCGCTGCTTTTTTTTACGTCTTTCTATCACAGAAATAAAGAGATGAAGGTGGTTTGTTTTGCAGCCAAACTACCTGTGCTTATTTCTTCTGTGCCACTACAGTGGTATTTAGACAGCATGTGCAGGGTGCTGCCCAGAGGTTATGATTTCCACATGGAGAAGTACTCAGGAAGGAACTTATGGTACAGAAGATTGGGAGAGCAGTGCCCAGTTTAAAGTAAATTCTCTGTGAGATGTAGTAGTCTGTAATACTACTGTGCAGTATGACCAGGAACAGTTTGGGCAGTGCAGTTAGGCTGGCAAGGTCATTCAGATTCGTATTCTTCCACAGTCCCTTTCTGCACCTCTGAAGCCCCAAATTCAGCATTTGCCTCTTGCCAACCATTTCTCAGATTGTTGTCTGAAATAAGCTAGATGAGGGGAAGATTTAGGGCTGTGCAGCAGACGGAAACAGGGAGAAGATTTACTGAGATCTATGCGTGCAGATACAGTAGCAGCACATCAGGGTCTTCTGATAGGAGGAGGAGTTAACAGGTTGGACCTCAGATGGGGACAAAATAGGGTGGAGGATGTCCTGCTTGTTGTGGAGCTCAGGCTGTTCCCAGCTCAAAGTTGTCTCTACGCGGACTGGTACTATCTCCTCCCTTGAAGCACTAGAGCACCAAAAAATCATCAACACTGGTGCTGCAGGAGGCAGTCATTTGGCAGCGTGGCCGGTCGCTCCTGCAGGTACCAGCGTTACATCGTGAAGTGGGATTCATCCAAACTGAATTTCAGTTTGTGCAGTTAACTAAGAGAAGGTGCAGTGTCCTCTACTGAGAGAACCGTGCTGCAGATGGGCTGACAGTTATCTTGCTGTTTGGAGGCAAGTCACCAGCTTGCTGGCAGAATAACTGCTGTCCTTTGTGAATTGGGCAGTTTTGCCCCCAGCTCCTGGCTTTGCAAAGTTGTGGCATTGCTGGAATCTGACCTAGAACAAGTTACGTGCTGTAGGTACTTCACTGTTTCCTGAACCAATGCCTGTGGTCAAACAAAGCTTCAGTTAGCTTGCAGCTAAAATACGCTTTCATGGTTGGTTGTTGGCCAACTGGAGCCTCCGAAACCTGAGAGAAGGTAGTTTCAGCAGCGGCTGATTGATATTTGCACTTGGCCCACCATGACATTAGTGATTGTGAAAGAGGAAATGCAGACCCAGGATGTCAGAGCTTGGATCTGCTTGGGTAAGTGAAGGTGAAGCTAGTGCAAATTACTGATTCTCTGTGGAAAGGTCTTCTGAATTTCACAAAGAAGGCAATTCCATAGCTACACACACATACAAAAAAATAATCAGAAGAAACGTACTATAAGAAAGAAAACCTCAAATGTAGCAGGAAATGCTACTTTTTTCCTTGAATCTTCTTGATCTTGGTATTGTAGGTAAACAGATTGATTTAAAAAAAGTCTTAAAACGGAGTTTAACAGCTCTGTGTGTGGCAGCCATCACTACATGAATACAGTGTTCCTACTCTAGCTTTAAACAAGTGTGAATTTCAGGTAAGAGTAAGCACAGTTCTATCCTCTAATCTTTTAATTTTCTTTAGAATACTGGTAATGAATTGGGTTTCTAGACAACTCCAATTAATGTCTTATGATACCACCAGTCCGTTACGAAAGTGCACTGTACTGTTTCTCTTCCCATCTCAGTGGTGCAAGACAATTGCTTAGATGGTTAGATGACTGCTGATGATTGTTAGTCACTTAGAATGAGGCATTTTGAATTCTCGAGAAGCAAGTCCTTCAGCAGCCCAGCATACCTGATGTCTGCTTGTCTGTTTGTTTTAGGATTGTGTCTGAGACAAAAGCTGTCACATTTACGCGTCCCAGGAAGTATATTGTTTCGTCAGGTTCAGAGCCTCCAGAGCTGGGCTATGTTGACATTCGAACCTTAGCAGACAGCGTGTGTCGCTACGATCTCAATGACGTGGACGTAGCATGGTTGCAACTTGCCAATGAAGAATTCAAAGAAATGGGTGAGCAATGAGTGCTTATGTTTTTGTTGCTTTATTTTTCTTTTAAAGCTGGCAATCTTAAGAATAATATTAGGGAGGGCAGCAGTGGGAAGAGATGATAGAGGTATGAAGAGAGAGTAATCATATGAGTTGGGGTAGCCACGGGAAACCAGACCTGATGTGATTAAGCCCTAAGATATATATGCTTTCATAACTGTTGAGTTGTAACTCCTTAGACCAGGTCAGAATCCGGCCACGTGGTTTTTTTTCTCTGCTGCTTTCTATTTCACAAGGGAATTCTCACAGAGTTCCCATTTTGCTATCAAGGTCCTTGAAGAGAACATTAGATTGACCATTCAGGTGGTTTTTCCAGGTAGTCCTTGTGTTTTATTTATGTATTTTTCTCTGTGTAACATATCCGGATCATCTTTTTAGCTAGCGGTGTTCAGTGCGAAGGATAGACAAGGAGTCTTGGCAGGTGTAGAGAACCTACGCCAGCTGAATTGCGCAGGGAATGAGACAGTAAGGAATTCCCGCAGTGATTTATTGGAGGAACCTTGCAAACCTTACTGTGACCGTGTGCTCCAGTTCCAAAGCAGGAAGAGGAGCTGTCACCAGGGGAGCAACTGTTCCCTTTTCTACGGGATGCCTTGTGTGTGGGAAGGGGCAGGGGAGCAGAGCAAGAACAGGAACATTTATTTGGTAAGGTGTGTGCTTCAGGAGAGGATTTCAGTGGAATTGAAGAGGACGTAAGTCAGCACAGAACTTTTACCACATTGTTTAGATAAGGGAAGAGGTGCTGTGCCAGGTGGAAGAGGCTCAAGACCTGGTAAACCACAAACTGACCATTTATAACTCTTTAAAAGTTCCTCCTTTTTAAACCCACATATGGAAGAAACAGATGACTCAGCCTTGACCTGGCCTCTTAACCCAAGCTTTTTTTCCAGGTCTCAAGTCAGGCCTGCTCAGGTTTAGTGTTGGGCTTAGACGATTTCAAAACAGTTCATGATTCAAGAGTTCAGGCTACCTTTCCAGTTATCTTAAGGAAAACAGAAGCAGCAAGTCCCCTTAGCTTTCTTCAAAGAAAAATTAAAAATACTTTTTATGATTTGTAATTGATATCCATCTATCCAATGTAGATAATCCCCTCTGTCTGTCTGTCTTTTGCCAAAACCGGAGGAGGGCTACCACAGTGTTACATTGGGGTGTGAATAGCATTAGTGATAAAGCACACAAGAGGGGCTCTTCGTCGTGCAGATTTGTACCTGTGCGTGAAGCCCTGTGGTAGCCATTCTGCTACACCAACGTAACCTTCACGTTGCACATGAAATGCTGAACAGCTAGAATTTGACAGATCCCATCTTTGATGTTGTGTTTTGGTGTAGTTTCTCGTAGTTCATTTGCTCTAAATCTTTATCCACTCAGTTTTGCTGTACGCAGAGGGAAGGAGAGGCTCCTGTCAGTACCAGGCAGTACGTTGTGGGTCTTGAAATATGTACCTGGGTGTTCTGTCAGACACTGCACTCTACAGATACTATTAATGGGCATTTGAGAAGGGAAGTATTTCCTGATCCACAGTTGTAGCGCTTCCGTTATGGTGTCCCTGCGGCTGTGAATTCCTTGTGTTTTCTTTGATACCTGTTGGAGTACTTCAGGTACTGAAAATGTATGTGCTGTCTTTAAAAGAATGAATGTAAACATCTGAACTGAAGCTGCAGCCCCTTGATTCCCTTTTTTAACCCTTATAAATTGCACAGTCAATGACATATCTCTGAGGGCTTTGGCTTTTTATAAAGTGATAGCAATCGTGAGGTTAGAGTTAAGTTGCAAACTGGTCTAAAACCTGCCATCATCTGCTTTGCTGGTGCAGTATTTCTGGGCTGCAGGGCAAAATTCACTCTCTTTCATCAGCAGGATTTTGGATGTTTCCTCTTGCTGCCTTTCAGCTGCTCAGTTTGGGTAGTATGGGATGCGTTGATCTCTGCTGCAAAGGTTTACCTGTCATTAAGGGAAGCTGGAAGTACTTTTGTAGAGTGTTTGCCTTCTGATCTGGGGGAGCTAGAGAGGTTTTTTTTCTTCTTCATTTTGTGGATTTTGTGGCTTGGTTATTCACAGGGAGAGCCAAAGGGAGGATTTTCGTGTTAAAACACACATCGTGAGGTTGCCATCTTCCGTATGTCACAGTAAACGTTAGGTATTGGGAATTAGACCAAAAGCAGGGTGTCCTAAACCTACGCTTCAATGGAGTGATTTAAGTATATGGAGACTCTTGTGCTAAACTGACTTTGCAAGAGGAAAACAATTGTTTGCAGTAGTGTAGCTTTCTTGCTTTCACAGCTGTTTGTGTGGCATGATTTTGTGTGAAGGTTGGTGTAGTACCAACTTGGAAGTATTAGAGCCAGCTCATTGTCATGGCAAGTGAGAGATGGAAGCCAGAGGGGGAAGCACTGTACTCTTTTTTTGATGTTTTTTTTGCTGCTTCTATGATAGATTTTTTTTCAGGTCTATAATAGTAATTTAATATAATTAAAAAATTTGAATTATAGAATACTACAATGTAATCAGCCTGTAGCTGTGGTGTCATGAATAATTTTCTGCTGGAAGCTGTTTGAAAAGACCAAATCCCACATTGCATTTATTTATTGTCTCAGACTTGATGTTGCATTTATTACAACTGTGTTTTTCACTGTTTAAAACAAACTAATTTATTGGTGTAGCAGGGTCTGATGAAGACCTCAGTTGAGGTTGCACCCTGTTGGGTTGGAACTTGTAAAAAAACAACAACCGTTGTTCGAAACTGCAAGTTTGCTGCAAGTATCATAGCAGATTTTGTAATTGATTTCCCCCCTCTACTGCCATCACTTCTGGTTCAAAACACTTTCAAATCTTTCACAAAAGAGTCAACATCTGGGTTGCAAAATTGAAGCAAAAGCCATAGACAGTGCTGTCCCAGAAGGAAAAATGAGAACAAGACCAGGAAGCCAAAATCAGTTTATGAAAGTTTCTCTCAGGATTTTGAAAGATCGGTTTGGATACTCTGCTTCTATTAGTTTAATACAGTTATAAGACTTCTTTGACTTTTTTTTTGGTTTTAGTTTCCCTAGTTTGTGCTGGAGTAGGCATGATTGTCTAGGAATGGCATGTGTACGTGTGGGGGTTGGCTGTACCTACTCAGCTGTTAAAAAAGAAAGTGGAGTTGTGTGTGGCGGTGGTTATCACTCTTTCCTTTAAATAAGTAACAACTCCTTTTTCCCAGGGATGCCTGAGCTGGATGAGTACACGATGGAAAGGGTCATAGAGGAGTTTGAACAACGGTGCTATGATAACATGAATCATGCTATTGAGACAGAAGAAGGACTTGGGATTGAATATGATGAAGATGTTGTCTGTGACGTCTGTCAGTCTCCAGATGGAGAAGATGGCAACGAGATGGTGTTTTGTGACAAATGCAATATTTGTGTGCACCAGGTATGGCAGCCAGGGCGTGGTGGGAGAGTGGGAGAGTGTAAGGGTGGTGACAGAAACTTTTCCAAACCATTAAAGATAACAGGTTGGATTTTTTTCCAGTGACAGACATTGATCTGTTAAGTTCTTGCAGAGCTCACCGTTGAGCGGTGGGATGAATTCAGAAATTATGTAATTGAGAAGGAGAACTGTTACATGTAATTCTAGAAATGTCATGCTAAGCAGGTTAAAAGTGGTACTGTGTCTGTGTGGAGGAAGTTACAAGGTGAGGAATAGCCTCCCCAAAACATACACATGTATTGTTGTACGTTCTCACCTGGTTACTTCCCTTGCTATATTCTGTTCCTCTCTTTCTGCACACTTCTGGGGCTAACACACCTTTGGTATCAGCAACTTAGGCTCAGCAGAGAGGGGAAAAAAGAAATTTCAGGCAATCAGTAGGGACACAGGTAGGATTTATTATAGTTACTGTAATTTCATGGAGAACCTACTGACCTGAGCTGAGCTAATGAAGCACTATTATGTGCCACCTTTTCGTGGCAGTTAAGAAGTCTTCTTAGCATGAAAGAACAGATACAATTTTACCATATCTGTTTCCATGGACGCTTCTTACTGTGGCAGATGCCTTCCTATCAGCGTGTCCTTCCTTCCCAGCTTTAAGAAGTTTGCTTTGTCATTCAGTGTTTGGAAAACTGTGTTGTCCGATGAGCAAGAATGGCATTTTCTTGCACGTGTTACTTAAATGCATTTGTACTAATGATGTGACAGCTGTAAGGTACAAATGGCTATCTTGCAAGATACTCAGAGTAAAGTGGATGTTTTTGGACCTGTGGTGGTTCTCTGATCCTTAGGCTCTGATCACATCAAATCTGAAACTTAAGAAGGTAAAAATTGACAGTAATTTGGACAGAGGGCTCCATAAAGATGCACTCTTCTGAAAAAAGTGGTCTTAATTAGTTGCTGTTCTGCACTTTTCGCTCTGAATAAGACGTAAACCCCAATGCTTTGGAATAACATTGAGTATTGCACAGCAGAGCTCTTGACTTTGTGGTTCTTGCCTTTTGAATTAGATACAGTCCAGTTCCTGTTACTTGTAGTCTTTGTGATACTGAACTTCGTGGTAGCTCGCTGCTGGCAGGGTTGTCTGTCGGGAGTCCTCTTGCTCTTTGGGCTGGTAAACACATTCTTCATTTTCCCAACTGAAGTGGGCAGTGGTTTTTTGCGTAACAGCTCGTCGTGACTTCTGCTCCTTTCACTGAAAGATCTTTTTAGGGAATGAATGGGTAATGTGGTTGGCTAAGTTTATGAAAGCATCCTGAGATCCTCCACAAGCTAATGTTTCTACAGTGTTAGAAATTCCATAAAGAACATTTGGAGAGTTGTGAGAGGCTATGTGTGAACAGCTAGAAAGTAACAGAAATGCATCTTGTTTCGTTTGTTCTCGTTCCCTTTTCTGTAAATGGGAACACAGGCATGTTACGGGATCCTGAAGGTGCCGGAAGGCAGCTGGCTGTGCAGGACCTGCGCGCTTGGCGTTCAGCCCAAGTGTTTGCTGTGTCCCAAGAAGGGTGGTGCCATGAAGCCGACCCGGAGCGGCACCAAGTGGGTCCACGTTAGCTGTGCTCTGTGGATTCCAGAGGTAGGTGCCGATCCTCTGGGAGTTCAGGGCCGCATTGAGTCTGGGAGAGAAGTCTGTTAAAAACATTGTTCAACCTGGTGCGTGTACCATATATATGGTACTTATTAGGAAGACAGTGTAAAAGATTTTCAATTAGATGTAAAGTCTGGCAGGATGAAGCGTCATCTGTAAAGAGAGTAATTGCATTACCTTTGTCAACCAAAATTAGGCCTCAAAAAATTAGGCCTTTGCTGCTGGCAAAGCTCATGTAACAAGCACACAAAGTACTGATTTATTTTGTAAACGGAACATTAAAGGTGAATCAGGAGGGTTTGGATGTGACAGTGAGAATTCCTGTGGGTTCTCATAATCAAAATACCCATCCTGTACGATAGGAGGGCTTCACCTTTAAATTGGAGGGCTTCACCTTGAAACTGTTTTGTTTGTGCAGTGAGGAACTGATATTTTAAAAACAGAATTTTAATTTTTTTTAGTTCCTTATAAACTGAGGAACTTGGAACATGCTAATTTTGCACATGCACACACGGAATCTGATTTCTTTGATAAAATTGTTTCCCTTTTCACTTAATGGTGTAATAGTCACGCTGTGATTTTTAACCTTTTTTTCTCCTAGGTGAGCATTGGAAGCCCAGAAAAAATGGAGCCCATCACAAAGGTTTCTCACATTCCCAGCAGTAGATGGGCACTGGTGTGCAGCCTTTGTAATGAAAAAGTTGGAGCATCTATACAGGTAATGTAATTGCACAGATGTCCGTGTGTTTTGTTTTGTCAGCTTTCAGTAGATACACAAAATGTGTGTCCGCAGTAAACTTTTTTTAATTTCCTGTTTGTTACTATGGGCTTAATTGCACACTGAGTGCTTTTGAAGGTTGGTGTGCTCTTACTTGTTAGTAAAATTTTAATAATAATAGCCAGGTCATCCCATAAGACTTCCTAATTTGTAGATATGCTGATACGTTTATTAGTACACTGAAGTAAAACTTAAATGTTGTTGAGTAGAGGAAAAAAACCTATATTTCTGTGATGTACCACCTGCAAAAACGAAGCTTGAATGCTGAAAGCTGCTGTGCTGAAACCTGTCTGCTAGTCCCTATGTAGTGACTTCTAAGACAAGTTGGATGCCTCAGGGGGAGTTGAGTATTTCCTGTAACAACCTGAATTTTTCAGGTGCTGAGCATGCCCAGCTCTCAGTGAAGTCAGTGGAAGTGAATGCCTTTGCTTTGATGACAAAGCTAGTTGTAGTTTTGAATTTCTAATTTTAGGTACTACTTAACATTGGACTGTTTTGCTGTAACTGTTTTTTCTGTAACTGTTTTATTGTTGGTCCAGCTTTTAAGTTGCTGAGGAGAGTATCTGATCATTTAATATTAGGCTTTTTGAGCACTAGGAAGGAAAGAGATTGTTTGACTGGTCTGCTCTTGAGATTCAAGCAAGCCACAAGCTGAGGAAATAAGCCCCATTTCCTCCATTGGTTGTGGGTAGATTCTGGAGCTCTTGGTGTTTCTAAGGGGAAAAAGAACTCCTGGGTGTGAGTTTCCCAGTTCACATGGCTGTAGAAGCGGTGCCATGTTATCGTTCTGCCTTCTGGTGCTCACTTGAGCTCAGGGATGGTGACTACCCGAAACAGCAAGACGGGGCAGAATCAAAATAAATGTCTAGTCTCCATAGTTCCAAAAAGAATGATTTCTGTAGAATGATTTCTTTCCAAAATGATTTCCAGAATGATTTCTTTCCAAAAGAATGATTTCAATAAATAATTAAACTGTAAAGCCAGCACTATAAAGCCATTTGTTTCATACCAACAACTCATTCTTGGGCCAGTGCCAATTTGTCTCATTGCATACTTCTGAAATTCTCTCCGCAGTTTCAGTTGGATTTGGATTCAGCCTTTCTCACCGTAGCCTGTGAATTGTCGCTGATAAATAACTGAATTGATCTGCACCAAAGCATTTCAGACTGGGCCGTGTGGTTTCATGAGCATATTTATATTGGGTTGTTAGCTGTAAAGCACTTGCAGATCCTTTATAGTGGAAAATCACTCAGAAATGTTAAATAATAATTTTAAGAACAATTTTAAAATCTAGAGAGATGGAGAAAACACATTACCGAGCCCCGAATTTTTGAAAGAGGGAGGTACTTGGTTTCCTGAGATGCGAGACAAAACTTTGATCTACCTTACTCGAGAACAAATCATGAGAGTAAGGACAGGTGACCCAGTCGGGGCAGTGTTGCGACTGTGCAGAAAGAGACAATAAAAAGTAGCTTAGTATTGTGGTAATGTTCTTCACCTCCGAAGTGCTTCATACACTTCAGGAAAATGATCCTCAGAAAGCTCCCTGAGACAGACAGGAAGATACTACTGTCTGATGAGAAGTCTGAAGAAGTAGAGCTCTTTCTGTTTTGTGGCTAGCCTAATGTTACAGGATCCGTGATGGTAAGACCAGGATTAAGACACAGGAATTGCTGAAGTCCTACCCTTTTTTAAAATTAGGTTTTATCAATTTCCTTTTTTCCTCGTGCTCTGAGTCATTTGATGAGGTTGCCAGAAAAAGTTGTAAAACAGCAATGCAGCAGTAGTTCCAGAGAAACCTATCAGTCCGTTTCCATTTAAGGAATGTATAAAATAGTAAATGTTAAGTTGAGAAAATAAATCTGTCCACAGCATATAAATTTGCAATTGTAATACCTCCTTGCAGAGCTGCCCCCTTCCTCTTGGCTGCTGTTGAAATGGTTGAAATGGTTTTGCCCATCCTCCAGACCTGTTCTGAGGGGTAACGTAGAGTAGTTTAAGTTGAACGCTGGCGTATTGATGTGTTAGTGTGCAGGGGAGACAGGAGCGTCCTTCCATATTTCTTCTGATACCACCTCTCCTCGTCTAGTGACGACACAGGATGATGACATGCAGGCACGGTGGCTGCCACTTCAGACAGTTCTACATTTGGAATTACGGGGGAGAGACCAAAAAAATGACAGTTTCGCCTGACATTTTATAGGAGTTGTGTAAATCTTGGTGTCATTAAAGCTAGCAGTGAGAAGTACTGAGATTTGTGTTGTGAAATTTTATACAGCAGAGGAGAACATTATACAAAGCCTCTGCAATAGAAAGGAAGTAGCATTAACTGGATGAACTGAGAGAGAGATCCTCCGGAGACGTTGTGAGATGTGCACAACAATTAGAAAAGCCGGCAGCTGGAAGTGTGCATCAGGCTGGGCAGAGAGCAGCTGCAATAAGCTGGGAAAAACGAGCCTGCATATTCTCCCAGGTTCAGCAGATTTCCTTCCGATGAGACAGGCTTTCCCCTCTTCTCCCAATAAAACATTAGCCACACTGAGAGCTGATTATTCTCAACGAGAGCAGCTTGGAAGCCATGGCTGAAGTACACTTCTGTACTGTTTGCTGTTCCAGTTGGGCTGCTTTAGCCCTGTTTGTTAGTAAGAGAGGAAAGGGCAAAAGGTGCTTTCGTATTTTTTAATTCCTTTGATATGTTGATTTTGTTAAAGAATGTTAATTTGAAACTTTGGCAATTTAAACTCCGTTGTACCTTTATATGCCATCTGGCTGCTGAGTCAACCTGAGCAGGAAAACCCAGAGGAGAAAGATATTTGGCTTCTTTACAAAGTACTGTATAAACATCCTCGTGCAATGCATTTCTCTTCAAGGTTAGATGACTTAGGTTAAGCATAGCTTTGTTTCCTCCTCGTTAATAGCGCTAATGTTCATTTCCACTTTACGTTCTTCTCACTGGAGGCAGAGGTGTGAGTTGATACAAACGCATATGTACGCGCGTGTGTGTATATACATACATACATATATTTAAACCTTTCCGTTTGTAGCTGGCAATAGCTATGACAGCATTTTGCAAGAGAAAGTTACATATAATTGAAATGAAGTGCTAAATCAGCTGAACAAGCGCCCATTGCTCCGTGACGGCTGGGTTCACCGGGAGGGAAGAAAAATGACAAAAAATTGAATTTCCTGTTCTCCTCATCCCCCAGGTGAAGTGAAGGCTGTAGTCGGTGAAGTAGTGATTGACAGTGATTTAATATTTGATGGTATAAAATTGGGACAACAGAAGAAAAAAAATTCCCCTTGGTTGAGGCCTTTTGGGTAGTGTGGGTCCAGGTGCTGGGAAAGATTTTTAATTAAAAGTACCAGACTGGCCTGGAGCCATTGAGATGTTTTTCCCTCTCTCGTGCTGGCGCAGTCAAAGGGGGAACGTTTTCCTGTGTAACACTGCCTTACGTGAGTGGCTCCGGTGACGGCAAGAACACTCCTCTTGTGGATTTGCTGGTTATTGAATAGCGTGATTGGGCTAGGGAGGGGTTAACCACTCCTGTCCCACTGGGCCAGTTGATCATTGCCTGGCCCAAAAGCACTAAATCGTAAACCTAATTAAAGGCGAGCAAGAACGTACATGCAGCTTAGAAGCAGAGCGTGGTAACAGGGTTGTTCTTCCAAAGCAGTCTTGGCTGCTCGGATAGTTTTAGGCAGTGTGGCTTCTAAAATTTGTATTTGATTAATTTTAATTTAATTTCTGTAGTGTTCAGTGAAGAACTGCAGAACAGCCTTTCACGTCACCTGTGCATTTGACCGTGGCTTAGAGATGAAGACCATACTGGCAGAGAACGATGAGGTGAAATTTAAGTCATACTGTCCCAAGCACAGCTCCACCAAGAAAGCGGATGATGAGACTTTCAATGAAAGCCCAGGTCAGGAGAACGGGAACGGGATTCAGGACAGCTCTCTCCCTGCCCACATCGACCCTTTCCACAGCATGGATCAAAACCAGGAGGAGGCCCACAGAGTCAGCCTCCGCAAGCAAAAGCTCCAGCAGCTGGAGGATGAGTTTTATACGTTTGTCGAGTCTTTGGAAGTGGCTAAAGCGCTGCGGCTGCCCGAGGAGCCGGTGGGATTCCTTTACCAGTACTGGAAGCTGAAGAGAAAAGCCAACTTCAATAAGCCTTTGATTACCCCAAAGAAGGATGAAGAGGACAATCTGGCTAAACGGGAACAGGATGTTCTGTTCAGGAGATTGCAGCTCTTCACACACCTCCGGCAGGATCTAGAGCGGGTAAGCCACTGCACTGCCTGTGCTTGTGTGAGGTGTGTTGGCCTTCGTTAGCCGAGTTTCCAAACTACGCTCTCCGTTACTGCCCTTGTACGCAGGCACTCCGTGCCGCATCTTAAAGTTGTATTGTCAGAAAAGACCATTAACACTAAATTTCTCCAGAGCATGTCAATTATCCTTTTCAAATAGAGGGTTAGTTCACAGGGCCAGCAGGTCTTGGTTGTAGTATCCAATATCCTTGTAACTGGATTGTCCTATTTCTGCTTGTGCTTTTTTACTGATTAACACCGATGGCTGTGGACTGCACTGCAACCCCCAGCTGGAGCTTTTTTAGCCTTTAGGGGCTTTCTCTGCTCTTTTCATCTGGTGCACAAGAAGGAAAAGATGATGAAACTTCCCTTGATTTGCAGCAGATCTGTTTGTCATTGACACAGCCTAGTAGGATGACATTTCAGTGGACTAGCTGTGTAGTAGGTTTGGGAGGCACATGATGCTCCACTCGATTAGGTTTTGAATGTTTAAAGAACAGTTCAGTAGGATCAGTTTGGTGTTTTATCTTAAGTACATCTGATCCTGTAACAACCTGAATTCCTTCCTTTTTGTTTTTCTTTGGGTTAACTAGTAGAGTGTAAGGTATGGTAGAGCCAGAAGGAGTACTGAAATTACCTTAGTTTTTCACATCCATACAGCATATGGCTCCTGCAGGCCACATACGGAACCCAGCTCAGGAGGTCCTACCTCAGGCTCAGTGACCTGTGGGTGAACTAGAGCCTTTCTTCCAGAATACTGTCTAGTCTTTAAATCAGGACAGCAGGTGCTCACGCATCTACTGCGTCCTTTGTAAAGGATGCCGATGGCTAATTACTCTTCTAATGAATTGTTCCAGTTTTTCTTTTGAAGTTTTTTTCTAGTGTCAACTTCGAGCCCATGACCCTTCTATAGCTCAGTGAGATAGCCGTTATCTAGTCTCTTTTGTTTCTGCTCAAGATTTCTTCTAATCTTCTCTTTGATCAGCTAAATAAGCTGAGTTTGTCACTATGTTCTCTGGCTCCTAAATTATTCTGTATGTATCCTTTCCATTTTTAAGTGTGATGTCAAAACAGGATACATCATTCTAGGAATATTTTTAGGATTTTACTACTCCGTTGTTCCCAGTGATTGTAACATCCAAGATAACTTGGATGAAAAAAAAAAAGAAATGGGGTCTACCTTTTTTTTCTCCTCTTCAAGGTAAAGTCAGGTAGACTTGATTATGAATGACATCAGTGACAGTGTCATCCATCTAGGAACAGATTCTGAAGTCATTGTCATCCAGTTCAGCTAATGAAACAGGTACTTCTGTGGCCATGACGCATCTGTTGTGCAGCTTGGCTCAGACAAGGCAATGAACAAAAGGCCATGGACTGTATCAGAAAGGGTGCCAGGCTAGACGAATCCCTCCCAAGTCTAGTGACAGTTACTTACAAGTACGGGCTGTTCGGGACTGGAAGCCTTAAATAGAGCAGGACCTTAGCAAAACCAGTCAGTCACACTTGTTAAGCGTCTCCTCCTTAATGGCTGAGGCCAGCCTACGAGGTTGTAATCCACAGGGCACCCCGCTGTATGCAGCTACACTGAACTGAGAGAGGAGCCTGGGAAACACCCACGTATACTTCTCGGCGATTCCCTCATCTGGGAAAGAGATAACTCCTAAGCTCTACGAGAGCGGTGGCTGTGAAACTGAGACAGCTGTCTAGATTAGACAGTCACATTTTAAGGGCAGAAATGTAGTTTTTCTTCTAAAAAAACTTGAGCTAGTCAAAATAAATACTCATTTCGTTACTGTTTCCAGTCCCCGCTACCTCCACTGTGCTATGGCATGAATAGACTGGCTGCCTTCGTTTTGATCAATCGTACTGCAGTGGCAGGGTCATCAGAAAGACTGGTGCTGCTGAATAGCTCTCCACACTTTCATGCTACTCATTAAGTATAATTTTCTGTTGTGTCTCCAACAATAAGAAGCAAATGGTGCTAGGCTGTTTAATACTGAGTATATTTAAGCATTTCCAGCATTTCTCTAGATTTCCTGTATCTGTGTGTATATATTTGATCCAGGCGTTCATAGAAGTTACTTCTGTGCTGTGGCCCTCCCGAATCTGATGGAATAATCTGTCAATTAAACGGTATTTAAGACTCTTCTCTAAGAAGTGTGTTGAGGAAGGTTAAATTTAAATACGTTACTAACTTGTTTAAATGGTGTGTAGCACTTACTTAAACTCAATTAATTCAAAGCACAGATTGACGTTCTAGAAACACAACTCCTGTCAAACTCCTCATCACCTTGATGTCTTCTAGGTGCGTAATCTCACTTACATGGTGACCCGAAGGGAAAAAATAAAGAGATCTGTTTGCAAAGTTCAAGAACAGATATTTAATATCTACGCAAAGCAGTTGGAACAAGAAAGAGTTTCAGGTATGCTTCAGTGTTACCTTTTTCACGTAAGACCGCAGGCACAAGCATGGAGGGGTTTGGTTACAGGCTAGTGACTAATTTTGAAGGACAAACAGGACCTCATTTATTCTCATTAAAATCTCGTGTAGTCCACCACGCATCAGCAGATTGGAAGAAAAAAGGAGAATCTGCGTAGCTCTAATGGTGGGCACATTGCTATAGAAACTGGTAAGTCTGTGTTCTTATCCATGGGGCGCTGAATGGCTTGCTGCTTCCGATCCTTTCTGGTGTGATTCTTTAATGACTCCTTATGACAGAGAGACCATGACTTACATTCAGGTGCCATATGGTACCTAGTAAGTCTGTGGTTTATTAGTGCCGCCGCATTAGTGTTCAGTGTGTGCTTCTTTGCATCATAGATGGCAGTTTAAAGAAATGAATTTTGAAAAGGTAGCGCTCCGATTTTAAAACAACATGCTTTTTTCTGCCTAATCTCATTGACAGTAGTCTTTTCTCAGAACGATGAGTAACTTCAAAGTTAGTGCATTAACTAGATTATCCTTGAAGTATTCATTAACTGATTCTGTCTAAAAGAGAGTTTATTAATCAGATCCGCATGCTGGTTGCTTCCTCCCCTCCCGGAGGAGTCTGTCTTAGTGGACAGAGTAGTGCTAGGATTTATATTTGCTACAAGTGTAATTAGGTGCCGCACAGCTACAGGAGAGTACTGTAAACTACACCAGCAGTACGTTGTGAAACCACAACAGAGCCACCTAATTGTGATGTAGAGGTGCTGGATAGGCAACCGAATACCCGTTTGTGCTGAAGAACATGCCAGGCACGAGGAACAGAGTTAAAATAGCTACATTCAAAAGTGGTATTTACCCAGGCATGGGATTGCTTGACTTCAACTTGATTTGTTTACATTTAGGTGTGCCTTCCTCATTCTCCTCGATGGAAAACACGGTGTTGTTCAATAGTCCATCTTTGGGCCCCAATGCCCCTAAAATAGAGGATTTGAAATGGCATTCTGCATTCTTCAGGAAACAAATGGGCACATCTCTAACCCACTCTTTGAAAAAGTCACACAAGAGGGACAGAGTAAGAAACAGCTCTGGGAGTGACAGCAAGTCCATGCTGAGGCAGCCCGGCCAAAGGGAAGGCGGTGCAGCTCCAAGTAGCTTTTTAAATTTTGACAAGACCTTTGCAGAAACACGGATTGTATCAGCACAGCAGAAAAATGGCATAGTTATACCAGACCACAGAAAACGAAGAGACAATCGTCCACAGTGTGAGGTGATCAAGGCGGAACTAAAGGAAAAGACTTCTAAACACAACCACAAACCACTGAGACCCACAGAACTCTCTCAGAGACAATCGGAAAATAAAAGGGCTGTGAACCACTCCAGTGGTAGGTCAGCACCTGGCACGCGGAGGGATATAGTGCCTAAATGCAACGGGGGTCTTGTCAAAGTAAACTCTAATCAGACAGTAGTTAAAGTGCCTACGACGCCCACAAGCCCAGTGAAAAACTGGGGCGGATTCCGAATTCCAAAGAAGGGGGAGAGGCAACAGCAGGGCGAGAGCCCGGAGGAGACCTGCCGCCAGAACTCCAGCTACCCCTACCTGGGCGTGGGCAAAGTTTCACCGAAGGACAGGGCAAAAAGCAAGCTAAAGCCTGACAGCGAGAATGATGGGTACATCCCCGATGCCGAAATGAGCGACTCAGAGACTGAAGTGGCTGAAAAAAAGTGCAGGCAGCAGCGGCTCAGTCCAAACAGCACTATCAGCAGAAGGACGGACATTATTAGGAGAAGCATCCTGGCATCCTGACTGGACACAGGGACACGGTGTCAGCACCGTGGTCGGTAGAGTCACTGCCTACAAGCCAACTCCACATTATTTATTGGTGTGAGAGAGGAGAGTTCTTAGACATGGCTACAGACTGACAAATTGATAACCCATTATTCCTGAGCTGTATAAACATGTTTACATGCACTTAAAGCTGGTTTTCTTTTGCCCCTCCCCCCCCCCCCGCTTCTGTGAGAAGTTTGAATCTCCTTTATTTGCAACTTTCCTGAGTAAGCATTGAAATGACATCACTACTACAACAGGATTTGTGATGAACGCTAAAATAACTCACAAAAACCTTTTAGAAGGGGCTAGGGTGGGTAGGGGGAAGTAGGCTGCATTCCTCCCTTTTAGCTAAAAGCACTGATAAAATTTTACTCCCTTCCCCTGCCCCCTGGAAAAGCACAAGCTCTTAATTTAACTAGTGTGTATTGAATCGAAGGTGGTTGGTTAACCATACTGCACTGCTAAACCCCGTCACTTTCCTTGGATGGTGGTAGGTCTTTCTCCTCTGTTGGCAGAATGTTTTCTGTTGCATTCAGTTTGAGCATAGATGGCAGCTCAAAACCCTCCATAAGCTCCAGAGTGTTGACATGTAAATACACCTGTGAGATGAGCAGATTTGACCATGACGTTATACTGGAGAAAGAGGAAGGGATAGGTCAGGGCTGCAGCTGCCTTACAGTGCAGCAGCTTGAAAAGACTCAGGCTGAGCACAGAGGACGCTCTGGAACGGCTCAGTTCTGAGAGAGGGGGCAGGCTTGTGGGTTACCGCACCCTGTGGAATAACCCGTCACCATTTAGTCAGTCACCTGCCTCCGGGAGTATGATGACAATTCCAGAAAAAAATTTCTAAGGCACTAGTCAGTAGGATTTCCCAAAGCCCACCACGTATGCACTAATGGTATGTATTGGGAAAGCCAGGCTTATGACACTAAAGGGTTGCTTTAAAATGGACATGGATATATATTTTTAAATAGAATAAAATGGAAAGGCAATAAATTGTGATTAGTTCTTCACAGTCAAATGAAGAAAAAATATTTCATTCTATTCTGGACTAGATTTGATGGAAGAGGGAACTCGTATTCTGATTGTGTACTTTTTTAAATAATTGCAAATGGCAATAACTAGTAAGCTATGAGCAATAATATTAACAGATCATTAGGATACTGTTTTGTACCGAGTAGAGTGCACATCTAAGAGTGGAGTGTTAGGAGCCTGTAGATTTTGGAATCCTGCAGAGATGTAAGTCAGGTATGTACTGGTGAAAAAGTTTAAGCAGCAATGTGTTCCAGAAAGACAGGCATAAAGAACTCCCTTCCCGCCCTTTCCTACTCTTAGCCTGCCGTTATCACATCCACTCACTTTGTAATGTTGGACCCTTGCCTCTTGAGGAGGGAACACTTAAAACACAATAGAACTCTGCCATAACTGAGTCTTCCAGAGGATTCAATCAAAAAAAAAAAAAGGCTTATTAACACGCTATCTTGCTATGCAAGTTATCACTTAATTAAATATTTCAACAGACTGCATCCCTAGCATTTGTTTTAAAACTCCGAAGTCTTAACCTTTTGATACCTTTTGGGATGATGTTGAGGAAGGGGGATTTTGTGTAAGATAGCGTACTTTTAAAATACCATTGCTGGGAACGAGAAGTTAGATTAACTTCATGACTTACAGAGGTGAAAGTCAAACAGGGCACTGGTGAATCTGAAATTACGTAGTCACTCTTGGGATGGGTTAAAAGAAAAGTACTTACTTGATCAAACAACAACAGCCAGACAAAAGGTAAACGCAGGTAGGTTCTACTCGACATACAGCAACGTTTTCCAGACAGGCGCTGTTATTTTTTGTAAGAAAGAAGCTCATGACCACATAGGGAATTGTTTGTCAAGCCATAGACGGAATAATCTAAATTTTGATTCTAAGTAAACGCTTAACCTCACACCAGTTTGGAAGTGGTACCTTGTTAATTTGCACTATTATGAATGCTAACGTTGTGCAGAAGTAATGCCTTATCTGTTTTGCTCCCTGACGTTTAGGTTAATAAGCTTTCTAATGTTTCAAGTTAAGCTGAACCAAAACCAAAAAAGCTGTAAGAAGACTGCAGTATGACCAGCTCTGTAGGTTAGTTTTGTCTCCCATGCTTAGCGCTCAGCAGAAGAGGTGTCGTAAGTACAGCAGTGATGATACAACCCCACCCCTGTATTTTATTGGGATAGAACCATTTGCTGAATTTCTGTTTTTAAGCATTACCTTTCCTTGTGCAGACTGACCAAGAGATCTTTGATTATGGTTGGTGTATTCTGTCCAACTGTAGGCTAGTTGAACTTCTGTAAAGTTGCCTGGAATGCCATTTGTTAGGTTATAAACTCACACAAATCTAAATGAAGGGTTATACGTGTTGTGTACAAATCTTAATTTCAGAAATTTGAGAAAATTGTCATTACATTTGTAAAACCTTGTACAGAAGATTTTTCACTATGTGCCTAGCTTTGGTGTCCATTCAGCTGAAATTAATTAAAAAAGGTGCATGAAGAGAAACAGATAGAAATAAAAAGTATATGTAGAGATGACTATTTTATATTACATGGCCCAATCCTGTATTTATTTTCTCCCGTTTTTGAAGTATTTATAAAGACCTAGTTGAAGACAGCTGTATTTTTTGTTAAAATATTCAGTAGAATTGTGCCTTTTTGTCTGTATGTGAATAAATGCTGTACATTTTTGCAGTATCCTTGCCAGCAGTGATTTAGAATTTGCAGCAGTTATTTTGTTTGGGTTTTTACGTAAACACTTCACTACAATGATCTGAACAACTTTCATGGTTAAAATAAGCATTTAATTGGGATTGTTACAGGTATCAAAATGCACACTGGTTGCAAGAGAAAATTTTTTTTTTTTTAGGGTCTTGTTAGTGACAGCTATGCCTATCCCATCAACAGAAAATTGTATGCTTTTTTCCTTGAGGTCCTCAAAGGGATGTTGCTTACCTCAAATGATTTACGTTCGTTGATACATGATGTCCTTCCAAAGTCCAGAATCTTCACACATGTTCCACTGGGAGATCAGGAACGTGAGGTTTCTTACCTGTAGATCTTCAAGATAAGTACGCTGAATGTACATTCACGTGATGAACTGCCTATAGTCAAGCAATGCTGACAGAGAACATTGGCTGCTACAGCAGGATCTCTAGGAGACAAGGCATGAAGGGCGCAGTAGGTCCTTTCCTCTTGCTTCCTCTAACCTCAAGATGCGGAAGCATGGAGCGGACTTGGAGCAGAGCAAGAAAGGCCTCTGTCTAGCAATACATCTTGAAAAGCAGCTCTGGGTAAGTAATTGTTCTCGGGTCTGTACTTGTATCCCATGGATTCACGTTGTGGGGCACTGTGAGTGGCACCCCTCAGAAACATATTTCAAAGAATGAAGACTGAAGGATGGCCCTCCTAAGGGTTACTAGTACAAGCTCTGCAAGGCATGAATAGAAGTCTGAAAGAGGTTCTCGCAGCTGCTTTGTAGATCTTGCTGACAGCAGCCTTTCTGAAAGGCACTGCACTGCTGGGGTTACCTGAGAAAGACTGGGTCAGAGCTGAGGGCAGCTTGCTAACCACTTAAATAGACTATGAAAAAGTTTCTTAGTTTCAAGATCTGGCCTATGCCAGAAGGTAAAGGGCTCTTGGGAAGACCCAAAATGAAACGCGTTACTACTGCCATAGTCAGTTTCTCTCATCTGTTGCATGGAAGCAACTATTCACCTAGAAACATTTCCTAAATAAACATAGTCAAGAACAAAGTTTTACTCCATGGGAAGCATTAATACCACACTAGGGAATCTTTAAAACACTCAAAAAGTGGCGTTGGGGTGGGAAAGGAAGGCAGGGGAAACAAAAACTTTTCAATGGAAGGGTGACAAGAAATACATAGATAGAACACATGTGAACCAACCAAGACAGATGGTTGAAAAGCCTGCTGCTCCATTCCATGAACTAATCTAGTATCATGAGGGAAAGAGCAAAACTTATCTGACCAGCAAGCCTCAAATTTTAATTGCCTCAGCAAGTGCCTTTCCTCTGAAAGTCCAATTTGTGAGCAACATGCCAGCAGCCTCCTCTAGAAGCCAAACGGAAATGAAAGGAGGCGGTGGTAGGATGACGAGCTTAACTTGACCACATTCCCTGTGTGGTTCGGACAGATGTTATTCGGTCAGTTTTTAGCTGCTCAGAGGATTAGGCAGACAGATGAAAGCAGGAAATCTTTTTGTTTCCTGTGTCATCTGCCATAATTGCTCTGCTGCCCCTTAACTTTACTATTAGGTGCTTGTGTCATAATTGCAATTCATATTCTGGCAAATAACTATTACACAAGAGCTATGCCACAAGTTGAATATACCCATAATTAAAAGGGAACCAAGCAGGTAGGTGCCCTTCTGTGCCTCAGGGAACAAATACACAAATACCGTTGCTCAAAAACTTACCTGCCATTTTCAGCCAGGTTTCGCTTCACAGCTAGAGCCTCTCTTCAAGGAGTGAACGGAATTAATAGCTCACACAAAATCTTCCAGGTGGTCTGTCCTCACCTCAGATGTGCATTATGCAAATGAAAATAAGGTGCTTGCTACTTACCTCACTCTGTATCATATACACGGTTGACTGATGAAAATCTCACCGCAACAGACGTTTAAAGCTTTGGACAACGTATCCATATTGCTTGGAAAAATCGTTCAAGTCTTTTAGCAAAACGAGAGATTGCAACGGATACAAGCATATATCAAACTGAGAAAGCACTAGTAAAGAAGTGCATATAACTGTAGGAAATATTAACTTCCTCTACAGTAAGCAGAAATTTTTCATGACGTTGCATCCATCTTGCAGGCGCTGCTTGAACAGCCAGGTTTTCAGGAGGTGGCACAAACTCTTACTTCCACGGGGTGATCAACCCAGGTCTGGCCTCTAAAATGCAAATATGGTGAAGATCCACTGCGACAGACGTATGGGTTTGTTAGTCCAAAACAACAGTTTGCATCAAGCATTGGGTAAGCATTATCCAACTGAATTAGAAGTTATAAACCAGAATTACACTCTTCACATTTAAGAGGAAGAACAAGAAATTACGTCACTTAAGTCCAAGATGGGAGCACCTCAGAATCAGTTAATGCCTATCAAATGTTTATAATATATGCTGAAAGAGCAAACGGAGTTCAGCTCGAATTTTAGAATGATACATACGAAGTTTCTCAACTATCAAAGAAAAACGCGGATGCAAGAAGATTCCCACAGACTGGTAGCAGCAGAATTCAAACACGTTATTTCAAAACGCATAAAAGCTGGATGACATCATCAGCTTTGTGCAAATTGAAGTAATACAGAACTGAAGTTCCCAGACACATACAAACCAAGAGAGCAGATCAAGAGAAAAGCAAGGAACAATTGCAAAAATAGTAATTGGGAAGAAAAAGCACAATTGAAGAGAGATTATGGTCCTTAGAAACGAGCTGGATGAATGGCTGTAGCAGCATTTTATTTATTAACTGTTTCCCAGGGGCATCAGAACAAACTGAACCAAATTCTTAAAACTGGCAGGCAATGGAGGCTTTTCGCAGCTGCAACGCCTACCGTAAAAACAGCAACTATTTGACATTCAGGATGTAGTTGGTGTCTTACTACAATTCATAAAAGATCTTAAAAATGCTCCCAGGTTACTGCACTACGAAGAAAAAGTAAAGGTATTGACTGTATGTGAGCAAAGCTGTTGATGAATTTCAGGATAACGTAATCTATTCCCTGTACACAATCTTGGCATAGTTGGAGCTGCTGTTTTTTAGACCAAAAAAGACCAGTATGCCACAGCACTGTATCAGATTGTTTCATCTGCTACATTAAAGGACTTTAATGATATCATTTTGCAGTCTTCTTCCAATCTTTACTATGCATACAGATACAGTATCTTCATCCACCCCCTTTCTTACCTGAATAAAACAGAAAATGTTTATCTAAGTTTTACAAGCCTTGCTACGCATTTGACTTTAATGCTCCGATATGAAGTTTCTCCAGCAATCTTCGTAACTCCAACATGGTGTGAATGAACAATACATATGTTTAAATATTTTCCAGATCCTTCAGGGAAGCAGCTTTTTTCTTCTGCGTAGTTATCAGGCTGAGCTGTAATTAGAAACAAGCAGATAGTTTCCTATATAAGTTTTTGTAAGATCAAAGTAGCAGCAGAACTTCAATATGGAAAGTGTCAGGAAGGAGAGGGAACAAGCACAGATAAGTAGAATTTACAGTGCACTCTACAGATGACTACTGCTTTTGTCTTATTTCGGATCCCAAAGAATTCAAGATGATGAAAGATTAGGTAGCAGGAATACACTTTAAAGACACCTACATAGAACACACACATTGCAAACCTGTGCAAACATTATCCTGTATTTTTTTACATTTCTTACTGAATTACTATTATTTAGTAATGAGCGAAGATTTAGAGTCATTGAACTAACCACAATAAAAATGTAATTTCTAGACTCCCTAACAGTCCAGCTCTAGCTTATATTGGATTTAATTTTACAAGTAAGCTGGATAACGTAATGAGAATACACTATTAAGTCAGAAAGTAGCCCTCAACCTACAGATTCAGAATACAGCGAAGAGTTACCATTCTGAATCTGAGGAAGCACACACATGAGCATTCAGTCTTCTGAGAGCTAGAAGAGAATAAACACCTTGTTTCTTCAGATTCAGAAGAGCGGACATTCTTGCAGCAGTACTGGAGACTGCTTTTTCCAGCCTTTCGCGGGAACAGCGCTGGTACGTCTTTTTTTTGGGGTGGGGGTGGTGGTGGTGGGGAGAGGAGGGGGCTTGGCACGTAAGTTCTGAAGTCACTACAAGAAGCCATGCCTGACAGCTGGCAGCAGTAACCCCTGCCAAGCCTGAAGAGGGCAAGGCAGTTCTGAAGACTGGCAATAAGATCTGGATGACAATTTAGCTGCTAAACACCTTATCAAATCTCTTTGTTACCTTTCAGAGGGAGACTGGTGAGGAACAGTTACTTATCGATGTTTTCAGGAACAGCAAGACCTCTTCCTATATGGGCACTGAGGCCAGGAATTTACTCCCTTGAAAGGCGATGTGACCATGTCTTTTTTAAGGGAAGATAGCACCTCAGAAGTATTAGAGCTGAACAGATCCATATAACAACCAGAAGGTTAAAAAAAAAAAAAAAAATCACTCTTTCAGAGCAAATCTTCACCAGCTGGGTAGACCTCGTCATGACAGCATTTACAGCCAGGAAACACAGCTTATGGTACGATAGCTTGGCAGCTATGCCCGTTTATTCACTGCTGTTGGGAAAAAAAAAGCCCTTTGTCCTAATTGGACAATTTAGGTCAACCAAACATTTCCTCTCTACAACTCACATGGGATCACCCACATTAAAAAGCTGTAATTTGCAAATGGGTTTCCTAAATCACTGTAAAAAATGAGGAGGCAGAAAGACTACCTTTACTTAGTAGGAGACCAACTTAAGTAACAAATTTCCTTGGCAAATAAGTGAACCCGGTGTACAAACCCCCCAGGGGATTCGCTTCAAGATGTATAGCTTGAATAGTATGGAAAAAAGAATGCTGGACGGAAAAAAACCCACCTACTGCCCAGCAGAGAAAATACAGAATTATACGTAGCACGGGGTGTAGACGTATAAAGCCTGAAGTTTCTCTCTCTGAAGAGAAGACGACCTTTCCTCCCAGTATCCCTAATGTCTAGAAATATTGAATAGTACTGCTCAAAGTTGGACCTGAGTTGTAAGAGAACTGGAAAAAGAAGGCAGCAACAATTCAGCTAATTAAGTGATCACAATGGTGCACAAGGAGGTCTTGGCCATATAAATGGCTCTAGCAGACACGCCTTGTCTGAAGTTTTCAGAATCACTGAAACATGTACTAGGCATGTCTACTATGGTAGCAAGGTACATAGACCATCCCTTCCTTCCCCCCTTCCCATGGCCTGGAAAAAACCAAGTATTTCCTATTCTGTCTGCACAATTTTCAGTATTTTTAACATTACAGGACTTAGGGTGTCTGTTATACGTAACTGCTGCTAACTGCCGTGGGGTGTACTTCTCCAACAATCTTTGGGGACACAGCTACTGGAGGCCACTAATGCAAATGCAGGTGGACAGACAAGAAGTTAATGACTTTGGGAGTTCACATGACTCAAGGCTGCAATCTGACGAACACTAAACAGGTCCACGCTATCAATTCTGTCCTGCAACCACAGCACACCGTTTCCCCATGCTCTTTGTGCAGCCACACAACGAATTAGACCAGGGAACTAACTTGGCTGAAAAAACCCCACGAACAGACTTCCCACAAAATGGGTATGCTGCCTAGCAATTTTTACAAAGGCAGTTCTCTAGCCATCAACTCACGACATGCTTTGTTTTAAATGAGACTGCCCAGGAGACAGGTGTAGGAATCAGCACAACATTGGCTCTTTATCACGTGAAGCCATCGTTTGTGACTGCTGCAGTAGGTTACACCAAGCTACAAAAGCCTGCTTTATGTAAACAGGAGCTGCAGTTATTCAAGAAGTTTTTTTTCTTTGTTAACTCGCTGCCATTTCTGAAGATGGAAATGATCACACCCCTTCATTCACACATTTTGAACCACACCAGTTTAATTCACATGAAATTTGTTTCCATAAACAAATCTATACTGTCACTTAAGCATCCTGTCAGAAGGTGGCATTTAATTGGATATGCATCAGTTTTGTGATGACACATCCAAAATACAAGCTTCTTGTTAAAATTGTATTAGTAATAATGCACATAAATGATCACCTCTGCCTCAGGAATGATACAAAGTGAGTATTTTTGTAATATTCAATGGGTTTTTTAATGCACTTAGATAACATGTTTCTTGTTAGTTTTGTACCTTTTGAGATGCTGTAGCTGCCCTCTGTTCTGCCTGGCTCAGTCGCCTTTGAAGCCTGTTGATGTATTCTCGATATTCCATCATTAATTTTTCATCCTGTGTAAATGAAATATCTCATTACAAATGCAAAGTTCTTTTTACTGGATGCATACATACTGTAGGGAAAAAGCTTAAAACAAGAGGAACTTAAAAAGCGGAACTGTTTACCGCTTACAATAAGACTGAAGACATACTGCTGACACATTATAGAGAATTTCCAGCTCAAATATGACATCATATGACTTTTCCAATCAGAGTAATCTGCAGAGGAAGTTTTACTCATTTCACCATCTTGAAGTAAGATGCATAAAAGCTGACATTTTAATCCAGGTAATTTAATTTACACAATCTTACAATGTAAATGTTTTAGCTATACTCAAAGGGAAAAAGAATATACTAGATAATACAAATGAGATTATAATCTTGCCACAGATTTCTTCTGTTCTCTTCGTCAAAGGGCATGTATAAAGTCTTTCTTAACCATCCTTTACTTACAGAAATCTATTCTCGCATCAGCCCCATTTTTCTCCTCTAAATAATACAGCGCTACAAAAAACAACACAGAAGGACTTATCTTAGATAGAACTGGATATTATCCCAGATTTATGAGGCTGACAGGATAGCTCTTTTCTAAAGTGGCCATTAATTATTGAACAATGCACCTTCCAAAACAACCCTGCCCTTAACCTTTAATAGATAATGCTTTTATCTATATGCATATATGCACATACAGTGTCAATTCTACTATACGCATAGTATGCTGAGAATTTGATATCTCTGCATACGCTACATTATCCGTAACGCAATGCCTACTCCTTTTTAAAGGTATGCATACATACGCATAAGTGACTTCAGAAACATTTCCTGAATTGTCTAGAAGTGCTAGATTAGTAACCTTGAAAGATGATCTCTCCTTTACCTTTTCTTGTAACTTGAGAGTAAAGTTAATTTGTCTTCCTGCCATTTGAACATGTTAGTCAGCACAAACAAGGGGTGTTCCAGCTATGACTGCTCCTGTCGAAAGTCTTTAATTTCTTCTAAACCAGCAACATAACTCTTGTACATAGGTTTCTGTTAAGATCCTAGTGTGTGTGCATTAGGTTGTAACTGAAAGTAGTTGTCGTATCAGTCATTATCTTACCTCAGTTACCTTTTCATTTGCCATTTCCAGCTGAGAAATGAGCTCCTGGCTACGAAGTTTTTGTTGACTCAGCTCACTTCTATTAATCAGAAGAGAAGATGCTGATTAGCACACAGTTGTGCATCAGTTATCGGAATATAATTGCATAGGTACTTCCTTGCATTGTAGGGGCTTATGGTGTATTTTTAACTACAGCGCTGCTCTTAAAACATTGATTTCAAAAGCACTACACAGCTAGCACTTCCTTCATGATGTGTATTCAAAACTATAATGGCAGAGGAATAAGATGTATTTGTTTGAATCAACAGGACTTTGTCAAGAGCGTTCTACATTTTACAGGGTTTTTTTCTGTTTATTGAATCTTATTTTGCAGGCATGTTATCAAATATGCTATAAATGTAAGTTGCATTTGCACAGCGCATTCAGTATTTAGATTAACATTCTCATTAGCGTCCCATGACCAGACTTCAATGTGGATATTTTTGAAGGTGCTTTGAAGTACCTAAACCCAAATCATTCTATACTTGTGAGACAGACAACAATGTAACACTTCATGAGGAAAATGCCACCTTCTTCAAAGTGGTCTTCTACTTTTATACTGAATGAGTTTTAGTGATCCTGAATTTGTATAGTATTGAAGACAAAAAATAGCTGGGTTATGGTAGACATCTTTGAGTTGGTGCTCAAAGGAAACAATTCTTGCCTCCTGTCATCACAAGCCACTGAAGAAGAGGGATGACCAAAGACGGAAAAATCTCTGAACTTTGGTAATTTTAGCCAGAGGAAGATGCAAAACTAAATGAGCTGCTCTAACCTTTGACCAGTCTCTACTCCACTAGCAACAGCCATCACAAAAAATGGTGTGATCAAGATTCTTGCCACCAGTTTCACCTTCTACGTTGAGGTTCAAACATATTTGTGAAGAATTTTCAAATCTATTCTCACTTTACCTACCTTTCCCAAGTTGAAAGCATGCTGAGATGGAATCACCTTCATGAATATGTAGCACACTGACAATGCTCCGAAAGCTGATACCTAACCTTTAGGTGCTCTGCCTATTACTGAAACTACATGCACTGTAATGGAAGCTAAAGCCTTTATTCTTTCTGGGGGAATGGAGGTAAGGTAGGAGATGCCTTAACCTCAGATCTTCATCTTAAAAAGTCTCTGCTATTTTAGTGATGGCATTTAGTTCTCAACAATAATTTGCTCTGAAAAACTTTTAAACTTAGTATTTCGTAAAAGTTTGACTGAAAACTGCTACATGGCACTTGAAATGCAAGGCTGCAATATATCTGTTAACATAAGGTTGCGGGTGTACCTGGCTGGTAGATTCCACCCCCTTGTTCTCAACCAACCCCTTTAGCCAATCCCAGGTACAGATATCATAAAAACAGTTCCACATCTTTTGAGTAGCTGCTACAAAAATGAGAGTACATAGGCAGATCATTAAACAATGTTAAACAGTTTAAATTATACATAGATTATACCTGTGTTACCACATGTGAACATTTTTATATAAAATAAGAATTAAAGATGGATTAAAATTGCAGGATCAAGATAGTATGTTAATACTATTATTGCAATTTGTCCTCTGTAATCAATATCAAGCATCAAGATGAAGCATTTTCAATACAGGAGCCCTGATGAACAGCTGTTTTTTGAAAGTTCAGTTTTTATAAACTGTTTTATTAGCAAAACAGAGATTTTATACAATTTCTGTAGTATCTTTTCCTACATACCTTTCAAAATAAACTCCCTAAAAAACTATTCAAATGCTACTCCTTACAATGTGTAGACTGCTTATGTTCAAGCTTAACTATGCTAGTAAAAAAGGCTTTGAAAATAAGGAAATTCTTAAATTCTGACAAACCATCTTTAATGTTAAGTCATCTTAGAAGACTATCCAAATAGGTTCATTTTCTAAATTAAAAATTCTTTGTTACTGAAAAACAATCTGTCTCCTATACTTGTACTGAGGTGTGGAATTAGCATTCTTAGCAGCACAGGCCATAAACAGAGTTTACATGCTCATATACAGCTGTATATCAGAAATTATCTTTATAATTAGGTCACGCTGAACAGGTATTTAAGGAAAACAGTTTAACCTTGTAAGCATAAGGAAACGTAATGGCTATTGAGCTAGACAGTCAATTCATTCTGATTGTTAACCCTCCCCCAAACACACATCATGAGATTTTAATATTAAAATTGAGCAGTAACCCCCAACTGCTGAATAATCAAATCAGTCCCTACTCCATATTGTCTTTGTTAAGTGAGTAGGAAACAAAAGGTGAGCTTTTTGCATTTTGGCAGACGGGTGATAAATCCGCCAGCTGTAGCAAGTACGTTCTGCAAAGCTCTCATATGACAAATATAGCATGTGCCAGCTGTTTTTTCGGTTGAATTATACTATAATATGCTTCAGTTACTCTTAGTAATTATGAATTTTGTATACTGCCAGTACCTGCAGCTGTCTCTCATCCTGTTAATTTTTTTCTTTAATGAACATCTTAAAATAAGCAGCTATGGCTGCCAAACATTACAGAAGTGCAGCCAAGAATAATGTTTTAGAAATGGAGGAAACTTCTTCATCTCAAGATGCTGTGCAATTCACTCAATGTACTGTACAGGACGTAGGGAGAAGGAGAAGGCAGTCCTGGCCAACACTTCATACACAGGCACCAAAACAGGTAATTCTTCAGCGGCAGATTCTTTTCAATTATAGAAAAGACAGAACTGAGAACTCCAACACACACATGGCTACCAATGAGTCAGGGACTCTAACTATGACACAGAAATGTTTCAGAAGCAGAAACTGGAACAAAGGCACCCAAAATAGCTGCAATCAGATGACTGAAGCTAAGCAAAGTATTTAAAAACAATATGGCAAGGATTCCCTTTTTGTAAGTACTGACTATAATTCAAGTGAATGTTAAAAAAATGAAGCCATTCAGTATAGTTGCTCAAATGTAATGGGTCTATGTTACAACAAATATTTTTTGATTTTTTCCCCCCAAAGTACATCTTACTACTAGACAACAGTGGCAGACGGTTAAGATTATTAATTTACCAATTTGTTCATACTATGTATTAGTATTAAATTTTATTACTTTTTAAATTAAAGAGTTAAGATTTTTAAAGCTCCTCAAATGCATTGTTACATGGAAGTAACTTCTAAAGTACTTACCCTCTTTCATAATTTAAGCCAACATTTATAAATTGTCTCATGCACTGTTTGTTTTGTAGATTCAGTTTATTTTTCTAAAAAGAGAACAGACTTGCGTATACCTATTACTACCCCTACTCAGGCTAAACTGTACCTTAACTGAGCAGTCATCCACATGTCTAACAGGCCAAAGTAATATTCATAGCAAAGTTGAGAGAACTGTCAATTTCCTGTAAAGTTTTCACGTTACAAGATCTACCTTTTTCCCATCTGCAGTTTTCAAGATCTACTCCACTGAAGGGCATTCTGTGGATAATTCAGTCATTTGATTAAATATGACACTTGGCCTATCAGTGTGAATCCTGTTCTGATCCCTGGTCCCAAATCAGGTTCAACAAAAACACCCTCTTGGTGCTGGCCACTGGTGAGGAGTCTGGTAAGGGTTTATGTATATCCCCTGGTTATCTGCCAAATTCTTTCTCAATTTACCCCAATTCTCTTCTTCATTCTCAGGATTAGAACATAAAAATCTATGAGAAATACTGATATGCCAATTAGAAGGGATTAACCATCTATTACTACTTGTATTACGACTTCTTTTTTATTTATTTGTTTAACCTAGTTAACAGAAGTACAGACCAGTGAAGGTGGACTTTATGGAATGAATGAATAATCTGCCCTTGTTTTTTAAACCTACATACTGTCTTTCACTTTATTTTCTTTTAGTAAATGCTGGCAGATCTGATTACCCTGTTTTTCCTTAAATTCTGTTGTCAGAACGTTCTCTCTCACCCCTTCTCAGCCTATCCCATATTCTGTTGTTACTGAAGTTTGTTTCCTTTCAATTTACAAATTTCCTAAATGTTCCTTTGGTATTGCTGATTTCACTTTCTCTCTCTGCTGTCATTTATTCTTCTCAGTTTAAGCCTGAAGGACTATATAGCTTTATACATAATGCTATAAGGTAGTAAGAACAGTCCTAGCCAATCTCTTCCCCCAAAATATGGGCATAGGAACTCTTTTTCTAGATTATAATTCTTCAGTGAAAGCAAGAGCCTTTAAAAATATGTGTATGTATTCCTCATTTCTCTCAAAAGTAAATTCTTTCAAATGAAGACAAGAAATGTAAAAGAAGCTGGAAGCACTTGATAGTATTATTTTACCACAGCTGTCAAAGGCAGATCACCTAAGTCCCTTGTAGCTCTGGGACATTCAAACTGACACTGATCTTAGAGCTTACAACTTTACAGTTGGAAGCTCTACACCCTCTAGATCAGCAACAACAGCAACAACAACATGGATTGCTTCTATTTCTTATCAAATTCCACACAAATTTGCGGAGAAGTGACACTGAAGATCAAAATAACTTTTTAAACATTAAACCTAATTCCCGATTTGGTTATTTAAATTACTTAAACAATTCCAGATATAGGGGGAGAAAAAAAATTAAATAGAAACTCAAGTAAGTGTCAGTTACTAAATTAATGAACATATAATAGTTAAATTATTCACCAAGACTTAAAAGCTCTTTTTGTGTTATGAAAAAAATTACCTTTAGACGTAAGTTTGCTAGTTTTATAGAACTTCTATACTTCTCTCCTTACTATTTTCCATTTAAACCCCTATAAAGAATGTGAAAGGTAACTTTTTGCCTCTCAGAAGTTCACTTAATTCTAGTGATTATTCCTGGTCAGAACTGAATTGGAGGCTCAATGTCAGACCCTAGCAGAGATGCAACTGTCAAAATGCAAGCCTGTTGAAACACAGCAAGTAACCAATGCAACTAAAATGCAAACCAATGCAACTAAAATTAAGTGTTAATATGCATTTCCGCCTCAAAAGCCTCAAAAGCCACATCTGTCTTTCAGTCTTGAGGTGGATTGACCCAGCTGGCAGGTAAGCCCCCACCCAGTTGCTCGCTCACTCCCCCTAACAGGAAAGGGGGAGAGAACCAGAAGCGTACAGGTGTGAAAAAACCTCATGGGTCAAGAGAAAGACAGTTTAATAAGTGAAAGGAAAAAAAAAAAAATGACGCAAAAGCAATCACTCATCACCAGCAGACCAATGCCCAGCCCGTATCCAAACGACAGCTACTTTGGAAGAACTTCCACCCAGTTTTATTGGTGAACATGACGTTGTATGGTGTGGAATATCCCTTTGGTCAGTTGGGGTCAGCTGTCATGGCTGCGTCCCCTCCCGACTTCTTGCCCACCGCCAGCCTACCTGCTGGGGCGGCAGGGTGAGAAACAGAGAAGGCCTTGATGCTGTATTAGCACTGTTCAGCAACAGCTAAAACACTGCTGTATTATCAATGCTATTTTGGTCATAAATCTAAAACACGGCACCATACTTAACTCCATCCTAGCCAAACCCAGTACAGGTCTTTAAGAAGCATTAAATTCACCTTAATTTAAAATATAAAATTCCCCCAAACTTAATCTGAGGGTGATAGGTTTTGTATGTGTTTATAAACACATATAAACAGATATAGATTAAATTAATTTTTTTATATACATACACATTCTTCGAGAAAGAAGCAACCTAAATTCAATAGAAAAGCCTTGGGACAACTCATCTTTAAATAAATATGAGCGCTATGCCGCTTTTTTACAACCTTTAATGGTAATAATTCATTTGCATAACTATTTTATAATTGTAAATAGTTGCTGTCTAAGTTCACCAGTAAATGTAATTAGAACTCAAAGTACATCTAAAATAGATGCAATCAAAAGTCAGAACACCTGCCTTTCATAGTCTGCCAGACTAGACATTTTGCAGGAATAAAGAGAATAAACACTGGTCATGAGTCCGTTAGTCATGCTGCCAAGAGCAATGTTTTTACTTGGAACAATGGCCTCTGTTGCAAGAAGCACTGACCTTCGTAGTTACCTTCAAGGTTGACTTTTGGCACAAGTATATTGAAACAAAACTGGTTCCTTGCCCTCTCGCAAGGTGAAGGTGAGGTCTATTACCAATAAATCCTTCTAAAAGCGTACAGCATCTTAAGATGCTTAGATGGAAGAAAACTCTTCTCATAAATTAAGACTGTAATGTATTTTTATGAAGAAAATGGTGGAATTTAGTCTACAAGTATTCAATGCATTGCCTACTGTTTCAGCACTGGTTTTTAATTCCAAGTTCAGTTTTATAGGTAACGATTACATGTGTAACTTGAACTGAGACCCAAATGTCCAAGAAAGCGCAGAATAATTGTCAATGAAGCCTGAAAGTATTAATTTATTTACCGACATTTTTATCTATAGGTTTTTCACTGATCTACTAGATTCTTACATTATTTAAAAAATCATCACTCTGCTCTACTGTTACAAGTTGCAAAATTTACTTTTCCTTCTTAATTTTTTTAAAAATTAAAAATCACCTAACGTTCACTGATGTTGCTTCATTTCTTAAAAATATTTATTTAATGCTTCCTTTATGCATATGTATTACACCTCACAAACAAAACACTGCAGACTTAAAAGATGACAAATGAGCAGCACAGAATATGGAAAAGTTAGCAGCTGCTGCTGGGAAGTTAGTAAAGAAGCCAAAATGTTTCAGACACCTTCACATGGAAAATGAAAGTAATGAGGCAAGAACTGAAAAACAGCAACAGATCATGAATTTAAGGCAAAGGAATGGGAAACACCTACACTAACAAATGGGACACTGACTCAATGCTTATGAGAGCTGCACTAACAGCAAACTTCTGGTGAAATGCAATATAAAATGCTATCATGTAAACTACCTCCCCAGTATACATGGATATGACTTTGTTAGGAAGTTTATAACTTCCTGAAAAACATTCACTTATAAAGCACATTACTATGCTGCAAGAGTAAGAATTCTTATTAAAAACTGAAATTCTGCTACACGTCACCAACACAATCTCTGTATTTGCTCACATATTTACATGAATCCGATACATCAAACAGTAACTTCATGAAGTGCAAGGAATGTCTCAGACTGTCCTCAAAATACACTAAATAACCATGATATGCTGCTAAACTTGGAGAGCTCTCTATTTAAATCCAAAAAGTGTATGTTGATATCTTAATCTAAGTTCATAGTCTTGCTGCCCAGTCATGACAAGATGAAGATTCTAAGGAAGAGATGAAGTTTTTCTTACGAGCTCACAGCTTAACTAACCCTCTCAAAACCACATAAACTTAAAAATGTATGTACATAGGAAAGCTGGGTGAACATCGGCCTTTTACTTGGACCCCGCTATAAGGCTTGGTGATACCATTTCCTGCATTAGCCTCAAGAGGACTTTCAGACAGAGCCTTTAATTCAATAGATCCTGCTTACCCAGCGTCGGTCTATTATTTAGTGGTCTTGCTGCTATTTCCGTGACAAATGCATTTGCTGCAAAACTATTTTGCTTTTTAAATAATCAGCAACTTTATTTTAGTTCACAACAAAGTAAGAAGTGATTTGCCATTCTGTACTTGCGCTCAAAATATTTACTCAAAATGTTACTGTGATAAGATTAAAATAAATATGATAATTATTCATTTATAATATAAGCAAGGACTTTGCATTGAGTAACTACTACTGTGTAACTCAGGAGCTAATTTTCATACCAACTGCATTCTGCACTATATAGCTAGGTATCTGGTAATGCATATAACGTGAAAAATAAGCTGGTTTTAAATTTTCTAGATAATACTTATAGGTTCTGTTATAGCCACTTGTCACCGTAATAGCAGAGCATCACTGCACAGATTTAATTATGAAATTCCTCATGTCAGTTTAAATTACAACCTTCCAGCAGAGAACAAACTTGTTTCTATTGCCAGCTTCCTTGTTAGGTAGAGCAAATGTCTGATAAAAACTTCTGCTTCTAGCTTATACAGTATGTAAAAGCATCACCTATGAAATAATCTTAAAAAATAACTGACTTTGCTTTGGGACTTGCATCAAAATATCTACTGAAGTCACAGAGAATCATGTGGACTTAGTGTAGGCTTACAATTTTTAATATGAGATGAACATTTTTTCTATTCTGCTCATCAGACAGTATTCTCTGATACAGGATGTTAAATTATTGCAGGAGTTTTCCAGATGATGCCACATAGGCAGTCTCTCACATAAACAGGGACATTTTCAAAATGTACTACCTATTTTTCATACAGATTCACAAAGCAGACTTCCTCTCATGTCTGTTATATTTTCTATGTCAGCATTTTGCTGCAGATAAATAAGGTCTACAGCTTTTGGTCCACTGTAACAACATTTTAACACTTAACATTAAAGCTTTAAGAAGGAAAGCAGCTGTTTCACAGACAACTTGTTTTGGAAGTCTGCAATTTTTCCCTTTTAATTGGCAGTTGCTGAACTACATTCAGGATCTAGTTATGAACCTAGATGCTCAACTGTGAGTTTTTGTAGTTTCCTTTACAGAAAATAAAGTACAAGTTTAACAGCTTAAATTTACTTTACAAAAAACCACTACAAAATATATTTCTTCTCTAGTTACTGCATTTACGAGAGATGTCAAAAAGCATCAGTAAGACCCAGCTAATTACGTAAAGTGAAGCTATACCACTAAAACTGTCAGTGAATAAGCACAGCTCACAGTGTCTTGTAGACGTGCTCAAGACTGTGATGTCTTCTGAAAGAGACTTTTTGCCTTTTTAAAGAACTGTTGAGTAATCTTTGCAAAATGCAGTATATTTTAAGGCAAAATAAAGCCAGCCTATATCTGGACAGAGAAGGTAAAAAACCCCAAACTGTTTATTTAGGAGAGGTAAAAATGACCAGAGTGATTATGTAGGACTTAAAAATGGCCATGAATGTTATCTCCAATTGGATTTAGTATGATTTTCAGTTATCTGAAAAACTTAAACTGAACTAGTTATCATAAGTAAAAATCCACTACTACTACAAAGTGTTCTAAAAACTCAGAAAAGGAGCACTTGAAAAAACAAAAAGCAGATCAGTGGAGCTGCTAGTGAAACAGAAAGGTCATCGATAAATGTTTTCTCAATCATTCTTGTATCTCAAGCAGGATGGAACTCATAGCATTCCTCTATTTGGACAGACAGTAAGTACAACTAGTCATGATAGACACTGTGTCACTTGAAAGAGGAATGAAACTAGTTTCAAAGGGAAGACCTACTACATACAGGACTGCTCTTTGCAAAGTTCACTGGAGGTCAAATACACATACTTCTCTAAAAAAAATGGAAAACCAAGTCAGAGTAGTGGTAGGGTAGATTTGTTCCAGGCAACATTTTCAGGAAGTTATTTTCCTTGCTTGGGTTTAGAAACTTGGGTTCTAATTCCAGTCACACCATTGGCATTCTGACAACTAAGAAATGTCAAGCTAGGCTTAAAAAAATTATGACACCAAAAATTACATAAGATCCTAGAAATACTATGGTTCGAGCTGAGAATATGTAAACCACTATAATAATAAAACATGAAAAATCTAAAGATCACTCCAAAGGAAATAAAAGCTAGAATTCACAGGGTTCCAATTTTAACAGGGCAGAAGCTTTGCTTCCTTGTTAACATGATAGTAAGCGACTTCTAAAATCAATCTGAGCAAAGAACTATATATGAGTGCATGCTGTGCTTTAAGTGACTACAGTTAAAGGGTCATTTCAAATTTCTCAAATTAACAGAGCTGCATACCCTGAATTTTTCTTCTAAAACCCACTGAATGCACTTCCTAAAAGATAATGATATATGCAATATTATATTCTTCTCTAACCATTTCAAATTTAAAGAAATGAGACT